>NC_080477.1:6815000-7167500 GCF_030265055.1 Doryrhamphus excisus
ATTGACATAATTTCCTATCTATGGGTCGGTTTTCATACATTTTGTTTTTTGTCTGACCTTTTGGAATGTATTAATAATTCCGCTGTATTAATGTGGTTGTACTGTACTGCATCACTGGAAGCTATTTTTAGAATATTTACACATTTTCAAAATAAAGTAGCCAACATATACTTGTACCATAATAACATAAAAACTGAGCATTGTTATTATTATCTTTATCTTTTCCAAAGAGCTCAGTATTGGATGAGATTGTGCAAGTGGCCATAATATTGTGGTAAACTCGCATACAAAGGGACAAAAACAACATGCTCATTAGCTCATTTTTTTCCTTCTGTGCTGAGCTAAATTAACCATCCAATTTCTCTTTTTTGTGTCCTCTGTTGAAACAAAGCCATATGCCCCCCCCCCTCCAACACCCTCCTCCTCCTCCTCCTCCGCATCACCCCTTCCCCCCTGCTGCCTTCCCTTTCCTTACACTCCCCACCCATCCTGTCATTGCAACGTGTGCATCCCTGTCTGACCGTACTCCCTCATCCTCACCCCCGCTTTACCTCACCCCTGTCTCCCCCACCCACACACTCACACTCTTTTACCCACCCTGTCTTCCAATCACCCCCCGGGAGGTGACATCTGCCAGGATGCGCTCGGCTGGTTCCAGATGCACTGCCGCTTCTCCTACCACCGCCGCCGTTGCCGCCGCCGTTGTTGCCCGAGCGACACCCCGGCACTCATTTCAATTCCATCACCCACTCCCAATCATATAGCCTCTCCCCAGTGCAACATTAACAAGCCTCTTTCATTTGAATACATAATTAGCCGCCCGAGCACTCTGCTTCACTAATTTTGAGACAAAGGGATGGAGGAGTCGAGGTGGGAAGGGGGGCGGGGGGGGAAGGGTGTGGGGTAGCATGTAGGATGAGGCAAGCGATAACTAAACATAGAAAACATTAGCATTCTCTGACTTTATTTTCCTGCTCTTGTTCTCACATTAGTTTAGGATTGTGTTGGCACATGACAACATTTGCCTCCAAGTTGTTCTTAGTGCGTATGTGTGTGTGTGTGTGTGTGTGTGTCTAAATGACGACGCATGTGTGTGTGAGTAAATCCATCAGCAGCCCTGGGGCATGTAGCCCTCCCTAGCCAAAATAAACCCCACTTACTCCCGTACAATAAATCATTCTTCTCAATGAGCTGAAGTCAGCTGAGAGGCTCCTTAGAGCTTTGCAATATCATCTACATTCAATAAACATGGCTTCTATTACCCTCACTGTGTGTGATTTCACTTTGTTAGGGATGGCGGCCTTGAGGCTTTTCTAGCACACATGAACATGAATGCGTCATACGTCAGGAGTGGATCTTCTTTCTGTCTTACAGCTCCATTAGATGATTTGCATGTTTGGATGTGTATAGATGTCGTTTCAAGCAAACGGAGTGACAGCCGGGGCAGTGCAAGGCTCCCGCTACTGTATGTGTACCGAGAGCGCGATGTCGTTTTCCTTTCCTTCTTGGTGGTTTGCCAGGCCTGGCCTCCTGTCAGCCATCAGGGGAGCCAAATGACAGCTTTGATCCTATTAGGAGCCGCGCCAAATCAACACTTTGCTCATTAAGGGCCCGCACGCGCCAGCTAAACAGTGTGCCCGCCTCCCATTCCGCTCTATCGTCGATTCGCCGTGCCAAGCAGTCGGGCCGTGCACGTGCCAGACTCACCTGTCATCGCGGGGTGAACGGCGGCACGGATCACAGACTCTGCACAGTCACTGCTGAGTCAGCTTCAAATTGTACCATACAACTATAATGTCTGTACAGCAAATCGATTGTAATGGAAAACGCTGATGCCCTGAAAAGTTACAGACGATCAACTTTTAAATTACTTTTTCGGTCTTGTACAATAGTAACTTTAATGAGTGGAAAAAAAGAAAAAAAAGTACCGTATATCAATTGCGTTTTGCACAAAGAGACCAGCAGACGGTGAATGCTTCATTTAAATCTTACATTGATGCAAAGGATAGAAAATAGAAATAATCACATTTGGAATTTTAACTGGTAAAATAGGGTGGCACGGTGGTCGAGTGGTTTGCGCGCAGACCGCACAGCTAGGAGACCAGGGTTCAATTTCACCCTCGGCCATCTCTGTGTAGAGTTTGCATGTTCTCCGGGTATTCCGGTTCCAAAAACATGCTAGGTTAATTGGCGACTCCAAATTGTCCATAGGTATGAATGTGAGTGTGAATGGTTGTTTGTCTATATGTGCCCTGTGATTGGCTGGCAAACAGTACCCCGAAGACAGCTGGGGTAGGCTCCAGCACGCCTGTGACCCTAGTGAAGACAAGCGGTAGAAAATGAATGAATGAATAAAAAAACAATAAACTACCTACAACATTCATTAATTCATTCATTCATTTTCTAAAAAAAAATAAAAAAAACAATAAACTACATACAACATTAATTCATTCATTCATTCATTTTCTACATTCATTCATTCATTTTCTAAAAAAAATAAAAAAACAATAAACTACATGCAACATTAATTAATTCATTCATTCATTTTCTACATTCATTCATTCATTTTCTAAAAAAAATAAAAAAACAACTACATACAACATTAATTAATTAATTCATTAATTTTCTAAAAAAAATAAAAAAACAATAAACTACATACAACATTAATTAATTCATTCATTCATTCATTTTCTACATTCATTCATTCATTTTCTAAAAAAAAATTAAAAAAAACAATAAACTACATACAACATTCATTCATTCATTCATTTTCTACCGCTTATCCTCACTAGAGTCGCGGGGGTGCTGGAGCCTATCCCAGCTGTCTTCGGGCGAGAGGCGGGGTACACCCTGGACTGGTCGCCAGCCAATCACAGGGCACATATAGACACAACATTAATTGTGAAGTTCAATTACTTTTTACTTGTCAAACAGTAAAACACTCAACTGTGATTCTTACGTTTGGAATGTTAAAGGCCATAGAAAAGAACAGTAGACTTTGTGAAAGGTCCCATATTAAAGTATTTTCCAACTGGTCAGTAGTACTTACTACAGGTAAGTAGTAATAATACATTTAAGTCTTGTTGGAAGCCCTATTGGCAACAGGCCATTTTGTGTGTCTGTGGCTTTAATGCTAATGAGCTGTGTTTCTCCACATCTGTCTCCGACAAAATGTGTGGTTATTGAGCAACACAAATATTGATAGTTGGCAGATTTGCAGTTTTTATTTCCAAACCTATTTTGTTTTCCAATCGTCCTCTACACAAAAACATACCATATCATGTGCATGTGCAGGTAGGGGTTTGTTTTGGTTATGGTTTTGTTTATTTTTCTTATGTATTGTGGTCATTAATAGGCTGCAGGGACTCATACTACTGTTATAACAATCGATTTTGCCCAATATGAGACATTAATACTTCATTGCTCGCTGAACTGAGGTTTCATGTGGTGCATTTATGTACATGTTTTGCGTGATATGATATCATCTCTGCCGTCCATGATGTCTCTTTATGTCACTTCAGAAGCTTATTTTAGGCCCTGGGGATTTGACTGGTTGAAGAATCTATATATACTGTAAGACCATGTTAGATATTCCCCCTGACCCAACCCCCTCCACTCATGCAACTCTCTGGTGGACTTATTGACATGTTATTGACTATTGAGCAGGCGAGGTCTGGGCCATGAAGGTCAGAACACAGGCTCCACGCTCTTGGGAGACAAAAACACACTCAATTCCATCTTATTTAATGCTGGACCGCAATCTTTGTCACTCACCCCTGACCTCTAACTGGGGAATACATAGATGTAGACCTATGGATGGATTGACTGTCCAAATTACTTAAGTGTGATCTGCCCAAAATTCACACATATATAGCATACGTATATACTGTACATCCTCTGCATGTGTTGGTTGTCAAAAATAGCTCGTTAACAAATGGTAACTAATTATGTAAAATTATTTTAGCATAATTAATACATGCATATCATCATATAGCATCCCCACACAGTCTAACCTGAAGGCATCAACAGTGTAATTCCAGTACCATGTACTGTATGTATCTCCAACTCACAAACACGACTCTAGTCCACTCGTCATCGGACTGATACTTCCTTGTTGTCATGAGACGGCCGTGAGGTGCATTCATGGACGCTCTGAACATCACAGCAAGGGTCACAGGCATGCTGGAGCCTATCCCAGTTGTCTTCAGGCGTGAGGCGGTGTACACCCTGGACTGGTCGCCAGCCAATCACAGGGCACATATAGACAAACAACCATTCACACTCACATTCATAACTATATGGACAATTTGGAGTCGCTAATTAACCCAGAATGTTTTATGGATGGATATTCTTATCACAAGTGGAAGTACCATTTGCTCCCTTTAAGTATGCTTAAAAAATCCTGAAAATATATCAAAACAATTCAACTTAAATTATGTGCCCTTGAACGCAACTCCTCGTTACTCTTAATAACACACGTGATTCAAATGCTGTACGACTAATAACTAATTTCATGTATATGTATTTATTTAGGGCGGCACGGTGGTCTAGTGGTTAGCGCGCAGACCTCACAGCTAGGAGACCAGGGTTCAATTCCACCCTCGGCCATTTCTGTGTGGAGTTTGCATGTTCTCCCCGTGCATGCGTGGGTTTTCTCCGGGTACTCCGGTTTCCTCCCACATTCCAAAAACATGCTAGGTTAATTGGCGACTCCAAATTGTCCATAGGTATGAATGTGAGTGTGAATGGTTGTTTGTCTATATGTGCCCTGTGATTGGCTGGCGACCAGTCCAGGGTGTACCCCGCCTCTCGCCCAAAGACAGAGTTTGGCGTGACATTTACAATAAAGACCTAAATGATTCATATAGTCTGTTTTACTGTATGGATATGATTTATGGTACAATGCAGCTATAATACAATTGGTAACATGTACATTTTAAAAGCATGTTCTTGCAATGTTGTTCTTTGGTTGCTTTGTTTACAATTTTGACTTAGCAATGCCACTCATTGTCATGAAGGGGTTAATTCCATTTTCAGCGTGTCGTCGGCTCTGCATCAATGTACATTATGTACTCCTAATTTGCATACTGCAGCGCGAGCTCAATTAAAATGAACTTTTAATTTCTTACAACTAAATTAGTTTTGCATGTGATGCGTGCAAATGTCGGAATAATGGTTACTTTTTAATGAGCTCACAAGCTGAGTGCACCCGATCAGCTCCCTGGGTGGAGAAGAGTGACAAAAGGGGCGCCGCACCCGAGCACCTTACCTCACCATTGCGACTCACCTTTCACATCTCTATGGGAGTCGCTTTTTCCATCTGGCTTTTTACCATCTCTCCCTCATTCTCACCCTGCTCTTCTATCATGGTATGCACTCTCCTCTCCCGCTGCTGCCCTCCTGGGTGCAGAAGTGGTCTTTGTGCACTGAGTGCTGCTGGTGTCAGGCTTGGGAAACAGGTGCACAGACAGAAAGAGTCCTGTTGTTACGGTATGACGCCTGGTAAACAAGCATGCCAAAGGTCTGTGACACAGTGTGGCACTCACCCAGCTGCACACACGCATATACACACAACTCACAAATATAGGTTTAGAGTGCATTTTAGGACAGCGAGGAGCAGAGCATGAAGTCGCATTAAAACCATGGACTGACACACCTGCATGCTCCTACTACTTCTTCCTATTCCTTTTGGACGTGTGGAACTGTGAACTGATTATGTGATGCACTCAATTGTAATCTGATGCATGTTCAAATGAAATATAACCATTACCATTACCATTACTTTGGTACATAACAAAAATATAATAAAAAAAACAAAAAAAACATTTTTTTTTAACTTAAACTATATTAGGAAAGCAGGAAGTGATGCAATCTGATGCATGTTCAAATGAAATATAACCATTACCATTACCATTACTTTGGTACATAACAAAAATATAATTAAAAAAAAAAAACAAAAAAAACAAAAAAATTTTTTTTTTAAACTATATTAGGAAAGCAGGAAGTGAACAAATGTAAGAGTTACTGATTGTAAAAGTACCAGATGGAGGGGTAGGATTTAATAAGCTTTGCTTCTTCCTACTCCTTTTGGACATGTGGAACTGTGAACTGATTACACTGGGGAACACTCAAAATGTTGCATTTAAAGTAAGACTTGTTTTTAGTCAATTTAAGTGTGCTGAGTTCAAATCTGAAGTTAGTTTTTTTCTGCAAGCTACAGATTTTATGCAATCTTTAATTTTTATTAAAAATAGAAAAAAATCGAGCATTATTATAGGATATTGCAATGTCAGCCACAAATCAGTATATTTAACAAGGCAAAAGAAACAGAACATTA
Source organism: Doryrhamphus excisus (assembly GCF_030265055.1). Classification (NCBI taxonomy): domain Eukaryota; kingdom Metazoa; phylum Chordata; class Actinopteri; order Syngnathiformes; family Syngnathidae; genus Doryrhamphus; species Doryrhamphus excisus. Next base: position 6,821,338 of record NC_080477.1, read on the forward strand.
AAATGTGATTTTAGATTAAAGTACACCATTGTTAGAAGTGCCATATGTTTTTCTGGAAGCGTTTCTCAGAAAACAGTCTTTATCGCAACGTGAAATAAGCATAATTTACAACGTTCTTCAGATAAGAGTCAATCACAGCTAATAACGCTTATCACTTTCTGTCAGTACAGTATTTTAGCCAGGCAGGAATTTGCGTTTGTAACTTTTGCGTTTGTACACTTCATCTGGGCAATCTCGTTTAATACTCCAGCAGTAGTCGGCCATCATACTTTTGTCCCAGCGACCTTGGTAGCGTTCTTCCATGATCTTTAGGTCTTGGTGGAACCGCTCTCCTTGTTCGTCACTCACAGCCCCCAGGTTTTCAGGGAACTGGTAAAGGTGGCTGTTCAAGAAATAAGCTTGATGCTCATGTTGCACCTGAGAGCACGAAAAGCGAGGAGCATTCTGTTCACAAGTTCATTGTAGTTCTCTGCCTTGTTGTTTCCAAGGAAGTTCTAAACGACTGCCACAAAGGATAACCATGCCGCCCTCTCCAAGGCGGTCATCTTGGCAACAAACTGATCATCACGAATGAGGGTTCGAATCTGTGGGCCATCAAACACACCTGCTTTGATCTTCTCGAACGACAACATTCACCTTAGGTATCCAGTGCCTTGACAAATTGTTTCATCAAACTTAGTTTGATGTGCAGAGGAGGAAAGATGATCCTATCTCTGTCAACAATTGGGTCATGTGTGATATTTGGCATGCCTGCTTCAAGGGTTTCACGAACAGGCCAGTCCTTCTGGACCCAGTGTCTGTCTCGTGCTCGACTGTCCCACATGCAGAGGAAACATGAAAACTTGGTGAAACCTTTCTGTTGACCAAGAAGGAAGTTTACCATTTTCAAGTCTACACAAATGATCGAGTTGTGCTCACGATATTTTAAGAATTCCATGACCATTCTGATGTCATCATAGTCTTCCCGCAGATGAACTGAATGACCTACAGGCACTGCCCTGTAAACATTGCCATTATGCAAAAGAACACATTTGAGACTGCGTTTAGAACTGTCTATAAAGAGCCGCCATTCAGTTGGATCATAGTGAGGAACACCCAGTTCTTTGAGAAGACCTGGGATATCATGGCAGTAAACAAACTGTCTGTCTTCAGAAAAGAAGGTCACAAAAAGCTGGTCGCGCTTTCTGTAATATGACACTTTAACAGTGTGATCAACAAGATTTTTGCCTTGTAATCTTGATGCCAAAAGCTCAGCTGCTTTCTTTGAAAGACCTAAATCCCGAACTAAGTCATTCAGTTCAGTTTGGGGAAGAGGCTTGGGGACTGGGGGAGATTCAGTCTCTGAAGAACATTCCTCGGATCAGTTTCTGGCAATTCATTGTCACAACTGTCTTCCTCGTTCGTATCATGTCCAATGTCTTTATCGTTTAATGAAGGCAAACCTTTGAAAACTGGAACAGGAATGGAATCTATGTATATAATCTCAAAACGCATAGATTTGGGTTACGTAAGTTCATATATTTAGACTATTTCATCTATCTCAAATTGCATGAAAACTAGAGCTTATGGAGAAAAACTAATTCCAGATTTGAAATCAGCACCTAAAAATCATTCAGAATCAGTTAAAAAATCCAATGCAACAGAAAGTTGAAAAAATATTGTTCCCCAGTGTTATGGGATGCACTCAATTGTAATCTGATGCATGTTCAAATGAAATAAAACCATTACCATTACTTCGGTACATGACAAAAATATAATTAAAAAAAAACAAAAAACATTTTTTTTTTACTTAAACTATATCAGGAAAGCAGGAAGTGAACAAATGTAACAGTTACTGATTGGAAAAGTACCAGTTGGAGGGGTAGGATTTAATAAGCTTTGCTTCTTCCTACTCCTTTTGGACATGGACTTCGGTACATGACAAAAATATAACTAAAAAAAAAAAAATTAACTTAAACTATATTAGGAAAGCAGGAAGTGAACAAATGCAACAGTTACTGATTGTAAAAGTACCAGATGGAGGGGTAGGATTTAATAAGCTTTGCTTCTTCCTACTCCTTTTGGACATGTGGAACTGTGAACTGATTATGTGATGCATTCAATTGTAATCTGATGCATGTTCAAATGAAATAAAACCATTACCATTACCATTACTTTGGTACATGACAAAAATATAATAAAAAAAACAAAAACATTTTTTTTAATTAGGAAAGCAGGAAGTGAACAAATGTAACAGTTACTGATTGTAAATGTACCAGATGGAGGGGTAGGATTTAATAAGCTTTGCTTCTTCCTACTCCTTTTGGACATGTGGAACTGTGAACTGATTAAGTGGCGTCTTTTGTGTAGTACATGGGATGCCAGTACAAATATCTAGTGTCTAAGATGCTGCCGATGGATGATATGGAAGTCATATGAGCAGACGGACATCGTTGGGAAATAACTGACTGACTTCACCAACCTTTCAATCATTGACTAAATCAACAAGGGGTTCAGCTAGGCTAGTCTTCATTTTACATCATGCCAAAATAGTTTGGAAAGTTCTGTCCTTCCAACTTTTTGGGAACATCTTACGGAAAGAAAGATCCATAAATACATGTCGAGAAGAGAAAAGTACTATAAGTAAAGGTCTTCCCAGAAAAAAGGAACAGCTCCATTTCAAAATAAAGATCATATCCTGTAAGTGTAATTGACATGTTTTTCAGCACTTTGGCCCGTATCTCATTTGTAATTTCCTTTTACTTTTTGTACTTTTCTGCTTTGTTTGCCTCTCAGTCCCCACTGTATATTTTCTTCCCTCTGTTGGCATCTGTTTTCCTCCAATTGTGTCTCTGTCTCATCTGCATCCTGTCTCCAGGCCACTCTCCATCTCACCCTCCCTCAACCCCCACCCCCACCTTCATCACTTTCTTCATCCCTCCCAGCCCTTCCCCATTCTACGCCTAGGCTCTCTTGCTTTTTCGCCACTCCACCCTCCTCCACCGGGCTGCACAGCTGTGCAGAGGCAGATTAGTGTGTTAGTACCTGTGAGGCAGAGGCGCAGCAAGCTGCATGCTAAAACCCAATCAGCTAATGTTGATAAAGGAGGCGGGGTACAGACATCTGTTCACACAAAACCCCAAACTCATTTGAATCACAAGATGAAATGACTCACATCTGCTGAATTGGAAAATATCTTTTGGCCCTCTTTGTTTTAATTTGGGTGGAGGCGGGTATACCCCAGATGCCGGTGTGATGTGTCTAGTGACAGGTCTCTCTATTTATGTAAATGTCTATGTTTGTCTCTGCAAGTGTACGTTGTCGTTATGACTTTGCTGTTCATATACATATATACAGACTAATGTCTCGTTTGACATTGCAGAAAGGTAAAGTTGTCCCAGTGTTGGAATTAGTGTAGAATCAATGAAATAAATACATTACACAACATACCTGTACATTTGCTATACTTCTGAAGCTGTGTAATTTGAATAAATGATAATACTACTAATATTGCCACACTAAAAAGTCAAAAATAACGCATGCATAATTTATTCCATTAATTAAATTAAATTTTTTAGCCTAACGCATGGCGGCACGGTGGGTGAGTGGTTAGCGCGTAGACCTCACAGCTAGGAGGACTAGGGTTCAATTCCACCCATGTATAGCGGCCTGTCACGATTCGGCGAATCGGAGCGCCACGATGCGGCCATCCGATATATGCGAGGGAAATTTAATGGAAATGCATTGGAACGGGACTGGAGATTTTGTCCGAAATAGGCGAAATCCGTTATAAAAAATCCGATATATGCAATGAATTTTTATTGGAAATGCATTACAGAAAAATTGGTTCTTTTTTATCTGTCCGTTGTGAGCGAATTTCCGATATATCCGAGTCCGATATATCCGAGGTTTACTGTATCTCCAACTTACAAACACATCTCCAGTTCTTTCATACTGGAAACAACACTTCTTCATTGTCGCCAGATGACTGCAAGTTGCATTCACAGACATACATTATCATATACGTATATGGTCTAAATAAAACGAAATACAAAGAAAAACAATCATATTTGTAACTTTTAATGCAGAAGTACAATTTGCTGCATTTAGGTATGCTTGGAAATCCCAGAAATACACTAAAAATATGTGAATTCAACTTTAAATGATGTGGTGTATTCAAATGCAAACCCTTTGTTATTAAATGCAATTCGACACTGAGCTTTTTTTGTGTGAGCAAAGAAAAACTGTTGACAGGTTTTGGGATCATTGCCATTTGTATACATTTCTATGGATGTGTGGGAGACAAGAAATAGCATAAAACATGAAAAGCAAAACAAATATGTTTTGAAACACAAATTATTAATTTTTTTTGTGACTTCTGTAGCACCGGCTGATTATTACAAAGATCGATACATGCTGTCATGTTAGAATAGGGGTGTTCAAACTTGAATGATGCAGGGGCTATTTTTTTAATTTGGTAAAAATATAGGAGATCTGAGTTTGATTCCACCTTCAGGCATCTCTGTGTGGAGTTTGCATGTTCTCCCCGTGCATGCGTGGGTTTTCTCCGGGTACTCCGGTTTCCTCCCACATTCCAAAAACATGCTAGGTTAATTGCCCACTCCAAATTGTCCATAAGTATGAATGTGAGTGTGAATGGTTGTTTGTCTATATGTGCCCTGTGATTGGCTGGTGACCAGTCCAGGGCGACCCTCTTGATGATAAGCGGTACAATAAAATTCTTGTTTTAGCTTTTTGTCATAGGTGACAAAGTGTTTTATTAACATTTATTAAACCTTTTTTTCCATCCTCATTATTGTTTTAAAATTAAATTAAATTAAATTAAATTAAATTAAATTAAATTAAATTAAATTAAATTAAATTAAATTAAATTAAATTAAATTAAATTAAATTAAATTAAATTAAATTAAATTTTCTAGACTGTACCACTTCACTTCACCGCTTCACTCTATCACAATTTTTCAACAAATAAATTGTTTTGTGGTTGAAAAGCGGCTATTATTAGTCAGAAAATATGCATATTTTTGCGTGTTCTTGACCTAAATTTACTTCAAGCAAAAAAAAAAAAAAACATCTAAATATAAGGCATTCAGAATACGCATTCAAAGATGTAATATTCTCCACTGGTGACCAGGTGTTACTATATGCTACTCTTATACTGGATAATACAAGTGTAAAGTGTTATTTCATGATAAAAAAAATGTATTTAGATGGTCAAAAACAGGTTTTTGTATACTCTAACTACAAATATATTCCATTTATCAATAAGAAATCCTGCTTTGTAGAAATTCACTTACCAGTGGTGTGGAATCAATTAACCGTGATAAACAAGTGATCTTTCAGAAGAAAGTAAAACATTTTTTGTCATTTTCTGTGGCATTCACAGACGGTATTTTGTTATGGTTATTTTATGAAGTTATTTAGTGAAGGTTTTCTGCAACAAACACACAATTAACTTCACAGCAATGAGAATTGCATCATCCCATCATGATCATGGTTTGATGTTTGCAACGAGCCTGAGTTGAATAGCGCAATGTTTGTGTGCAGAGTTAACACCAAGTGTCTTTCAAGGATTACCATTATATTTGCTATTTTCATTTGTGGGTACACTAGACGTACTTAAAGAAATGTGAAATTCAAACAACTAGCAATTTCTGTGAATTGCTTAACCTTATTCCGCTCTTCAGCCAAGCTCGATTTTCAATTGAGAATGAATTCACAAGAACAAATCGTTCCATTCATACATTTTCTGTACCATTTATCCTCAAGAGGGCCGCGGGCATGCTGGAGACTATGCTAGCTGTCTTTGTTAGCTGGCCAATCACAGGGCACATGTAGACAAACAACCATTCACACTCACATTCATACCTATGGACAATTTGGAGTCGCCTATTAACCGAGCATGTTTTTGGAATGTGGGAGGAAACCGGAGTACCCGGAGAAAACCCACGCATGCACGGGGAGAATATGCAAACTCCACACAGAGTAGCCAGAGTGGGGAATCGAACCCGGATCTCCTAGCTGTGTGACCTGCGCTAACCAATCATTCATTCATTCATTCATTCATTTTCTGCCGCTTTTTCCTCACGAGGGTCGCGGGGGTGCTGGAGCCTATGCTAGCTGTCTTCGATTGCCAGCCAATCACAGGGCACATGTAGACAAACAACCATTCACACTCACATTCATACCAATTAACCTAACGTGTTTTTGGAATGTGGGAGGAAACCGGAGTACCCGGAGAAAACCTACGCATGCACGGGGAGAATATGCAAACTCCACACAGAGTTGCCAGAGTGGGGAATCGAACCTGGATCTCCTAGCTGCGTGACCTGCGCTAACCAATCATACATTCATTCATTCATTCATTTTCTACCGCTTTTTCGTCACAAGGGTCGCGGGGGTGCTGGAGCCTATGCCAGCTGTCTTTGGTTGCCAGCCAATCACAGGGCACATGTAGACAAACAACCATTCACACTCACATTCATACCTATTAACCGAGCATGTTTTTGGAATGTGGGAGGAAACCGGAGTACCCGGAGAAAACCCACGCATGCACAGGGAGAACATTCAAACTCCACACAGAGTTGCCAGAGTGGGGAATCGAACCCGGATCTCCTAGCTGTGTGACCTACGCTAACCAATCATACATTCATTCATTCATTCATTCATTCATTTTCTATCGCTTTTTCCTCACGAGGGTTGCAGGGGTGCTGGAGCCTATGCTAGCTGTCTTTGGTTGCCAGCCAATCACAGGGCACATGTAGACAAACAACCATTCACACTCACATTCATACCTATGGACAATTTGGAGTCGCCAATTAACCTAGCATGTTTTTGGAATGTGGGAGGAAACCGGAGTACCCGGAGAAAACCTACGCATGCACGGGGAGAATATGCAAACTCCACACAGAGTAGCCAGAGTGGGGAATCGAACCCGGATCTCCTAGCTGTGTGACCTGCGCTAACCAATCATTCATTCATTCATTCATTCATTCATTCATTCATTCATTTTCTGCCGCTTTTTCCTCACGAGGGTCGCGGGGGTGCTGGAGCCTATGCTAGCTGTCTTCGATTGCCAGCCAATCACAGGGCACATGTAGACAAACAACCATTCACACTCACATTCATACCAATTAACCTAACGTGTTTTTGGAATGTTGGAGGAAACCGGAGTACCCGTGCATGCACGAGGAGAACATGCAAACTCCACACTTAGAGTTGCCAGAGTGGGGAATCGAACCTGGATCTCCTAGCTGCGTGACCTGCGCTAACCAATCATACATTCATTCATTCATTCATTCATTTTCTAGCGCTTTTTCCTCACGAGGGTCGCAGGGGTGCTGGAGCCTATGCGAGCTGTCTTTGGTTGCCAGCCAATCACAGGGCACATATAGACAAACAACCATTCACACTCACATTCATACCTATGGACAATTTGGAGTCACCAATTAACCTAGCATGTTTTTGGAATGTGGGAGGAAACCGGAGTACCCGGAGAAAACCCACACATGCACAGGGAGAACATGCAAACTCCACACAGAGTTGCCAGAGTGGGGAATCGAACCCGGATCTCCTAGCTGTGTGACCTGCGCTAACCAATCATACAATTGGTTACAATTCTACATGGACCTGCGGGTGGATGCTCAATGAATCTTATCACTTAAAGGTGCCACCCATCCCATCCCAGCGTCTATCAGGTCGGTGATGTTTACTTGTCACCGTTTCTGTAGGACATGCTGATGCCGCTTGCTTATTTTCTGACGGTCTATTTATCAGCGCAGCTCTGCTTGCACATGCACAAGCTGGAGGCATGCATATTTTCTTTGTACATGAATGACGATTAGCGCGCTTCTGCCAATCACTATAATTTACATTAGTTTTAAAATTAATTTCACACTTTTACCCCTCTCCGTAATTATGTCAACAGCTGCCGAGAAGCCGAGCTGCACACATGAATTCAAATTTCTTTTAAAACCCGAGGAACTTTGAATGGAAAAAGCACAACATTAAGGCAGTGTTAGATTACCAGAGAAGGAACGTAATCCTACAAAAGCTTCATAAGCGTCTTTTGATACATCTGCTCATTCATCTGTCTGTGAACAACTTTACATTTTTCTAGTTCAAACCGAGATAGCAAACGACGCAGGTACAAGATTCAGTGCACAGTAATTCCACAGTACAGTACAGCCGATTAACAATACTTCGTTAATGTTTGTCATACGTGTATTTGGTACGTCCATTCATTAATACCACCACTATCACGGTACACATTCATTGTAAGTCATTGTACTTTCAGGGTATTGAGTCGATCACAAATTGATGCAACCTGAGTAGTCCAGTTGCCCTCAGAAATGACCTAAATTTTCAGGAAAGTCTGGCGCTTGATGACAAGCATCAAAGAACTCCAAGTCTGCCGCCTATCCTAACTAGGGTCGCGGAGGTATCCTAGCGGGCAAGAGGCGGGGTACACCTTGGACTGGTTGCCAACCAATTGTAGATTCCAAACCTTTACACTAAAAAAAAAATCATCTGTAGCAGTTCAAAATCAATATTTATCTAAGAACATGACAAAAACCTTCACAGCAAATCCACCGTCTTCTGCATCATGTCCTCCTTCACTACATCCATAAACCTCCTCTTTGGTCTTCCTCTACGCGTCCTACCTAGCAGCATCCTTCTACCAATATATTCACTATCTCTCCTCTGGACATGTCCCAACCATCTCAGTCTGGCCTCTCTGACTTTATCTCCAAGGCCTCTAACATGTAATGTCCATCTGATATACTATTTCCTGATCCTATCCATCCTGGTCACTCCCAATGAGAACCTCAGCATCCTCATCTCTGCTACCTCCAGTTCTGATTCCTGTCTTTTCCTCAGTGGCACTGTGTCTAGACCAAACAACATGGCTGGTCTCACCACAGTTTTGTATATCTTTCATTTTCATTTTATTATTTATTTATGTTATTTAGACCAGGGTTCAATTCCCACCCACGGCCATCTCTGTGTGGAGTTTGCATGTTCTCCCCGTGCATGCGTGGGTTTTCTCCGGGTATTCCGGTTTCCTCCCACATTCCAAAAACATGCTAGGTTAATTGGCGACTCCAAATTGTCCATAGGTATGAATGTGAGTGTGAATGGTTGTTTGTCTATATGTGCCCTGTGATTGGCTGGCCACCAGTCCAGGGTGTACCCCGCCTCTCGCCCAAAGACAGCTGGGATAGGCTCCAGCACCCCCACGACCCTCGTGAGGAAAAAGCGGTAGAAAATGAATGAATGAATGAATGAATGTTTTTATACCAAAGTGGGTTCATTTGGGCTATTCCAGTTTAGTGTTCATTTCTTGGAATATATTCTCTCCTGCAAGTGGACGGTTGTCCCAAAAAGTGCTCTACAGGAACGACTGCCACATTTTCCATAATTTTCAGTCCCTAAAAATGTCCCGATACTTATGCTCATATTGTTTGCGTCACATAAAAGAAGAAGCAGACAATTGAAAAATATTTTCACCTCATTATCAGCTCCATCTTTGAGTATTTCACAAGTCTCTTTTTCCTGATGGATGAGCACCACGCTGGGCTGAAACATTCAGTATCTGCTCCTTTTGTATATCCATGTCACCATTAAGGCTTTAAGATGGCACCTGCCAGGCTTCCCTACGTCCACTCATTGAAAAAAAGCTGGCCTGACCAGCCGCAGCCCTGCATGTCTTCACCGCCTCCTGCTGGGTGGGACATTTGTGTATTTACCTTGTAGAGAAATGTATTAGAGCAGTTTTATCAGAGTGTTTTACTGTGTTTGTATTGGAGTGGGACACTGAGATGCACAGCGAGTTAAGAGAGAACGAGGAGGAAAAGAAAGGAGAGCTCGTGAAAAAAAGATACAATGAGAAGCAGGATCAAGAGGTCATGATTGAGGCAGCCAAGCTTTCATCTCCACACAGCAGGGGTTCCCAAGCAGCAGCCCTGCAATTACATAGCCATTTAGGACAGACAGAGAGGAAGGCCCCAACCCCCTTAAAGGGTCTTTAGCTGCGCAACCAGCAGCTTAGAACAAACTCCCCCCGGACCACATGTTGGATGAAGATGACTTTGATCAAATTCTTACTAAGGCTGGTAACTTTTTTTTTTTTTTTTTGGCTCTCATCCCGCGGATGTTAAATTAAACATTTCTCACACAGCATGAGGCCAATCTCACATTGTGCGGAGAGAAATGAATTTGTAAACTACACTTCCTTTTTCACAGCAGCTATTAGAAATGTGTGTGTTGTCACAGACATTTGCTTTTTTTATTGACTGTAACAATGATGCCTGGTATGGATTTATGGCTGTAGGGGCGCCCTGTTCACAGAGGCGTCATGCTAACTAGGGATGTTCCGATTCGGATTTGATGCTGCCGATACCAATCCTTATAATGCATGAGTGAAATCGGCCGATACAGATACAAATCAGGGCTCTACATTAAAAACAAAAATTATTTGCCCATGTGGAATCCTTAAGGCGAGAACTACTTGCACCGAACTTGCCCCATGTAAAATGAAAAGACTGCCATAATGATATCATCTAATTTTTGTAGCATTACATGAGAATCTCAAATAAAGATTAAATGATTCTTGTGGTCTTGTGTCTCATTTCTTGTGGTTGTTTTCCTACATAGATCATGATTAAATAGATCAAATTGTGTAAATGTATATTAACATGGCATGCCATACTACCTTACACATGGTAGTCATAGTAAGCAGTGATATTTATAAGTTGTGCACCACAATGAAACATTATTGAATAGACACATTTGTGTACTAGTAAAGTGTTTTTAATCCAGAAAAAAATGCTCAATGGTCAAACAATTATTTTGTGAAGCAAAGGTGAGAAAATACACAGAGAAATGGAAAGGTGACATTCCAAGGGGAGTATTTACATGTGGAAGTACATGTGCATCCGTATACATTCTATACGGATATAACTATATTTCATTCAGTAACTATTTCAAAGTTAAATCAGTTCACACAACATAAATATGAATAGTTCACATTCATAGTTTACCATTTCGACTCTGAACTAGTTCAAAGTTCAGTTCATTTCCATGTTTTTAGGTAAAAAGTGAGATAATAAAACTATGACATCCATCACCACCTCACTGTTGACTGATTACATTTAAGTACAACAATATTGAATCAAAACTTTATTCGTTCATTTTCTACCGCTTTTTCCTCACAAGGGTCGCGGGCGGTGCTGGAGAGGCGGGGTACACCCTGGACTGGTCGCCAGCCAATCACAGGGCACATATAGACAAACAACCATTCACACTCACATTCATACCTATGGACAATTTGGAGTCACCAATTAACCTAGCATGTTTTTGGAATGTGGGAGGAAACCGGAGTACCCGGAGAAAACCCACACATGCACAGGGAGAACATGCAAACTCCACACAGAGATGGCCGAGGGTGGGATTGAACCCTGGTCCTCCTGATTGAAACACCTATTTAACTAAAACATGTCTCTATTTCTCTTGGACTTTTTTCTTTTTTACAAACACTCTCAACACGGGCATGTGGCTACAAAAGCCGAAGGCGGAGCGAATATCGACAGGAGGTCACTTGATGAGACGAGCGGGTCAAAGAGTTCTTCACGGCGGCACACGCTCCTCTTGAGGACTTAATCGTAACCAATCACAGCAAAGATCTATTAATTGGCAGGCGAAGAGAATGAGTCTTGTACTGAGCCGCCTCAATATGAGCTCGGCCCAAGTGATAAGGAGTATGGCCTCCAATGCCCACCCTCCTTGTCACACTCCATTAGCATCAGTCTGGAATTAAACATCATCCACAGACCTCCTGCAGCTTCCTTACCCATGCACACACACACACACACACACACACACTTTGGAACACACACTTATGTGGCGTATGCATGGAAACATAAGCCTCTCTCTTCACGTCTCTCAAAATTAGTCACACTCACTTTCACTGAAATAAAGCAGGAGGAACAATGACACCATCTTGCTCTACAATCACAGAGGGTGTTTTGTTACCACATCAAGATGTCACACACAAAGACAATGATTGGAGATACACAAAAACGTACTCTACATAATATACAAACTTTCATTTTAATTGCGCCGAGTACAAAATGACACCATTTGACATCATTTACATTATTTTTCTACTTTTTGAAGAGTTTTTCTTGTATCTGTCATTCTTACATAGTATGAACTGATGGCCCAGGGTTCCAATGAACAAACCAGCCCTTCTTTATCGCTGTCAATTGGTTCCAGACCTGACCACTATAAATCAATTTACAGGATATATACATTTCATTAATCACGTGACATATAGACATTATAGACAGCAGAGGGACACTCATTATTCATGGTTAGTTTACTACTACTAGCTCATCCAATCACAGAACTCAGCCAGGATTCATTCAGGGTCTCACAGAAAGCCCGATTTTTAAAAACTCATTACAAAGATGCGTATTTTCCTCATTTGGGTGTTAAAAAAATACTTGAGCTACAACAAAGAGGCTGGAGAGCCATATGCGGCTCTGGAGCCATGGGTTGCTGACCACTGAACTATTTACTATTTACTATATTTTACTATAATCCAGCACAGTGTGGATGGGGATTTTTTTTTAAACACACAGAGTGGGATAAGAACATTTTGCTGGAGCCTATCCCAGCTGTCTTTGGGTGTGAGGCGGGGTACACCCTGGACTGGTCACCAGCCAATCACAGGGCACATATAGACAAACAACCATTCACACTCACATTCATACCTATGGACAATTTGGAGTCGCCAATTAACCTAGCATGTTTTTGGAATGTGGGAGGAAACCGGAGTACCCGGAGAAAACCCACGCATGCACGGGGAGAACATGCAAACTCCACACAGAGATGGCCGAAGGTGGAATTGAACCCTGGTCTCCTCGCTGTGAGGCCAATCACAGGGCACATATAGACAAACAACCATTCACACTCACATTCATACCTATGGACTATTTGGAGTCCGAGCTATCATGCATTTGGACTGACACAAAATATCTAATTAATCCAAAATAATTACTTTTAGCTTTGATTTGGGTTAATCAATAGTGTGGTCTGTCAAGTGATTGTGTTTTTTTCATGGGTGGAAAACATTTAAAACACATCCACACCAAGGAAAGAGCACAGAGGATGGACATTGGAACCACAACGGCATTGAAGTTCAAATACCACTCAACCTCACAGGGGAGGCTGGTGACCTTTAACAGAGCAGCAGAACCTGTCCCTCTCCTCCAGTCACTCCACCACTCCTTCTCTCTCCTCCCTCCCCCCCTTTTTTTGTACTCCTCTCATACATGAGCACTTTATCAGACTCACTTATCCTTATCTCTCCCTAGAGAGCTGTGGTCCTCCCCCTGTAACACCGAACCCACGCCTTTTTCCCCTTCACGTCTCTTTTGTTACCTTGAACCTCTCTGACAGCAAGGGCGGCTTTTCATCTTTGAACTCATCATATATGTGACAGTCCCTTTACACTCCTCAACTCGGGGGACGCAGAGGAAGCGACATACTGGGAATAACATTGGAGTATTTCAACTTGAAGATTTAAACTTAGTCTAGTTCCGTCTTAAAATAGAAACGTTGACTAGACTAGATAGCTGGCGAGAGGCCCCCGCCTTGATATGAAAGTTTAATGTTAGTGCGGCCCGCGCAAGTTTGATATGGATGCTGTATGGTATCATGTACCCAGAAAAAATGATTACGTTTGATTAATGTTAATGTTAAAGGTTAAATAACTGTTAATAGTTATCCTCCCTATCCGTGTGGAAGTGGTAAGTTTTTGGCTATTTAAGTTTAAAGGAAATAACTTGAAGGCTACCGTTTAGGTCGCTAGCTCTCTAGTGTGCGAGTTAGCATGTGTCTCAAGACCCTGCGGTTGCGCAATATGTTGTAAATAAAAAGAGTATAAATGTGACTATAGTCGTGTTTTGTCATGTCTACAGGGCTCTAATAATGCTTTGTTCATTTTAATCTGAAAAAAATAATTTGTCTACCCACCAACTATATGTGGTTTCTTGAGTTTTGATTATTTGCCGTTTTATTATTATTATTATTATATTTATTTATTTATTACTGATTGATTGATTTTCTTTATTCTTGATTTGTTTATTTATTTTTCATCTTATTTTGTGTAGAAAAATAAAAAGTAAGATATTTGAGAACAGTGGAATGTTTTATTAGAGCTTTTCTTGTAGAAAATCGGAACCAAAGCGAAGTTTTTTAAAAATTTTTTCTTTTTAATAAATGCGTTGTTTTCTTTTTTTTTTTGAAAACCTGACGCGGCGCAGTCTCACCCAGACCCTAGCTCCAGTGGCCCCCAAGTAAATTGAGTTTGATACCCCTGCTATAGAATGTATACAGATGCACATGTACTTCCACATGTAAATACTTCTTTTGGAATGTCACCTTTCTCCAGCATTTCCTTGAGTCTGGTGTTTAATTCAAAAAGGACACTGGTTGTCTGAGAAGAGTCAATGATCAGGTTTGAAAAATATGGAAAGGACTCCGACAGGGTGCAAGAAGGAAATGGGAGGAGGGGTTGCTAGTTTGGGAGGAGGGGTACGACGCCACCTGGTATTTCTTTACAACCAAGAAAAATGCCTAGAGAAATGATAATAAAATAGAGAGAAGTCGTTGAGCCTTCTGTTGCTGACAGGAGCTGTGTATGTGCCCTGCGAGAGGCAAGTGTACGTGTGTGTGTGTGTGTGTGTGTGTGTGTGTGTGTGTGATGAATAATTCATAGCCCTTCATTAAGGAGTGAAAGCGCGAGCGAGTGATTGTGCTGGCGTGTGTATGTGTGTGTATGTGTGCACACTTCGTCTCCCTGTGCCACGCCGCCTGCCTTGTGGCTGCCATCTGGCTTCACGCCATCAGAGTGCCACCCTCCACAGCTCTTGCTCCTGCAAACATGACAGGAGAGGAGACAAGGTGGAGTGGTGTGGGGGTGCTATCGGTGGTGTTTTGGGGGGGGGCCTGGTACTGGTTGTAGGGTTAGACAACACAACAAGGGGGGGCTATAAGGGGGCCAGAGCCTGAAGTTAACTTCTCATTGTCACTGATATCATGTGACGTTCACAGTCTGGTAAAGAGACGTGAAGTTGGATGTGAACCGGAATGACAGTCCATCAAATGTGATGCAAAGTGATGCATGTCATGTCAGCTTACCTCTTCCTCTGTTACACTTTTCTACTTCACTGCGTCCTGTTTAGGCTGCGATGCGTTTGATTACTGTATTTTGATGGGTTTTTTCCTGTTCATAGCTTCTCTACTAATTTGGATGTGAAGTCAGTAATAAAACCTGGATAGAGTGCAGCACTATACATTTACTTTGTGTATACACATTACATCACAATAAGCATCAATGCATATTCCGATTTCATTCATTCATTCATTTTCTATCGCTTTTTCCTCACGTGGGTCGCGGGGGTGCTGGAGCCTATCCCAGCTGTCTCCAGGCAAGAGGCGGGGTACACCCTGGACTGGAAAATGTTCACAGGCATAGTAGATAAATACAGTAGCTAGATGTTTCTATGGATCTATCTATGTAATAATAGATCCTGCTGTCAATGCCAATGATGATGGCTGGGTTTGCTTGACATATGAGGAAGAGTATCATTCATTCATTTTCTACTGCATATCCTCACGAGGGTGCTGGAGCCTATCCCAGCTGTCTTCGGGGTACACCGTGGACTGGTGGCCAGCCAATCACAGGGCACATATAGACAAACAACCATTCACACTCACATTCATACCTATGGACAATTTGGAGTGGCCAATTAACCTAGCATGTTTTTGGAATGTGGGAGGAAACCGGAGTACCCGGAGAAAACCCACGCATGCACGGGGAGAACATGCAAACTCCATACAGAGAGGGTGGAATTGAACCCTGGTCTCCTAGTTGTGAGGTCTGCGCGCTAACCACTAGACCGCCGTGCCACCAATAAATCAATCAATCAGTAATAAAGTAAAAGTAAAATAATAATAAAACAGCAAATAAGAAAAAGGTAAGAAACCACATACAGTTTGTAGAGAAATATTTTTTTTCAGATTCAAATGTACAGTATTAACAGTTATTTAACCTTTAACATGAACATTAATGAAACTTAATAATTGTACCCAATTAGCAAGTTAGCATCGTACTCAGTTCCATCTGGGAGCAGCGTCGTAACTTTAACAACATGTTTGATGAGATGCTTTATCTTGACGTGTATTTTCCCTTTTATTCCAAATCATTTCCTGCATTTATTTGTACCCAGCATCATAAGCCTTTAGCTTCATTGCTAATCCAAAGCAAAACAGGGCGGGGTAACAGGGTAGGGTAACAGTATGGGCGGGGCAAAATCATGTTAATTGTGTCCGGTGTGCACACAGCTTTAAGCTGTCATTTCAACATTAAACTTTGGTATCAAGGTGGGGGCCTCAAAGTAGCGTCTTGCGGGCCGCATTTGGCCCGCGGGCCGCAAGTTTGAGACCACTGATATACATAGACATTCATGTTATCTATTCATTTTATCTTTCCATTGCTGCTATTTCAATTTCAATCATCTGTCCCCCTTTTATCAGATATACCTACACTGGTTTGTTTACACCACCTGCAAAGCAATTTCCTTTTACACATCTACATATACATTTTACCTGCATTTGCATCATATAGCCACTTTTGAGCATTAAAATACATTTCGTAATTTTTTTTTTTTTTTGGTTGGGATACTGCTTCAATCAGTCAATGCAGGTGTATTTCATAATGATATTTTGCAAGGAATATACACTCACTGGCCACATAATTACACCAGCTGCACCTGTGATCTATTAAGATGCTCGTCGAGAGTTCTGAAGAATTACACCTTTACAATGATAATGATGCACAGTTTTGATTGACATCGTCGCATAGGTACTGTGGTTAGAATTTTTGCGGTCCATTAGTTTGATGCTCTGCTTCGTATTCAGATATGTTTCTAATACGCTATCCTTCTTACGCATCTAAGTCAGCATCTGATGTCGTCGATTGTTGCCAGACTGTAAAGCCCTTTGAGACGCTTTTGTGATTAAGGGCTGTATAAATTAAATTGGATTGACTTGATTCAGATGATGCAGTATATTTCTATTATGGCTGCAAACTACAGTGTAAACTATCAATCTTTTGTTTTAATATTGTTTAATATTATCGATCAACAATCCTTATGGGAAACATGACCACACATGTCTTTTCTTTTCTGTGCTTTCTCAAGTTTTGGTGGTGCGTGTGGGCAGGTAGAGGCTTATTTAGCCTTGTGCTAACTGTTTTCCTCTCTTTAGAACGCATAAAAAAGGGAAAGAGTGTTCATGAATCACATAAGGATTGTAGATGACGGGCAAAATTCCAAAAGAAAGTGCAATTTTCCTTTAATGGTGATTAGGGTTGAATGATTATACAACACACGTCTTTGATTTTTTTTTTTTTTGCAAAGAATAATTGGGTTCACAAGTTTGAATTGATTTTGTTTGTTCTGTGATTTATACGCAGGATAAATTATGCAATGGATATCCATACCCCTTGTGATTAGTTGACTAATTGTGTGCTTATATGACTTGCAGAAACCACTAGCAGACTGCAAAAAGACCTAATAATTACATTTGCTGCAGACACTTATAAACATTATGAACACCAAAGTAGCGGCGCGACGCTACTGACATGATGAGCAGTCCTGCCAGATGTAACTGTGAGTATACCGTAGTGTGTAATATGTGTTTGTAATCAACATGTCTATGTTTGCAATGGAGCGTATTTAAATGAAAGGCCAGGTGTTTGTGTAGTGTACGGCACGGGTGCATGAGTGAATCCGTGTACGTGTGCATGTGTGTATTGTCCATCTGGAGGGGTGCGCAGGGTCACAGTAATCTAGCACAGCAATCTCACTGTGCAATCATTTCAGAGCTCAGCAGGTGGTCCAGCAGAAGGCTGCAGAGAAAGGATTTTGCTCATGGACTTCGAGTCAGCAAAGTCCATTGTATGATGCTTAAACAAACAGGACATGGTAATACTGTGTCATGTTCCAATCATTTACTATTGTCCATACCTTTCACTTTGGAATACTCACTTTGTCCACAGTGTCATCACTAACTGAGTTTGCTTTTAAGATCACTGCAATTCAGGATCAATTTTAAGGTTCCTATTATGGTTTATAAAAGTCTTAATACGCTATCTTTTCCTTCATATTTGCTTTTATTACACCATTCATTCATTTTCTACCGCTTTTCCTCACGAGGGTCGCGGGGGTGCTGGAGCCCTGGACTGGTCGCCAGCCAATCACAGGGCACATATAGACAAACAACCATTCACACTCACATTCAAACCTATGGACAATTTGGAGTCACCAATTAATCTAGCATGTTTTTGGAATGTGGGAGGAAACCGGAGTACCCGGAGAAAACCCACGCATGCACGGGGAGAACATGCAAACTCCACACAGAGATGGCCGAGGGTGGTATTGAACCCTGGTCTCCTAGCTGTGAGGTCTGCGCGCTAACCACTCGACCCTTTTATTACACCAATCCCCGCAAAATCTTTCCACAAGTCAGGACATACCATTGACATGAGGTAAGGTAAGGTAAGGTAAGGTAAAGTAAGGTAAGGTAAGGTAAGGTAAGGTAAGGAAAGTTTAGGTAAGGTAAGGTAAAGTAAGGTAAGGTAAGTTTAGGTAAGGTAAGGTAAAGTAAGGTAAGTTTAGGTAAGGTAAGGTAAAGTAAGGTAAGGTACGTTTAGGTAAGGTAAAGTAAGGTAAGGTAAAGTAAAGTAAGGTAAGGTAAGGTAAAGTAAGGTAAGGTAAGTTTAGGTAAGGTAAGGTAAAGTAAGGTAATGTAAGGTAAGTTTAGGTAAGGTAAGGTAAAGCAAGGTAAGGTAAAGTAAGGTAAGGTACATTTAGGTAAGGTAAAGTAAGGTAAGGTAAGTTTAGGTAAGGTAAAGTAAGGTAATGTAAAGTAAGGTAAGGTAAAGTAAAGTAAGGTAAGGTAAGGTAAAGTAAGGTAAGGCAAAGTAAGGTAAGGTAAAGTAAGGTAAGGTAAAGTAAGGTAAGGTAAAGTAAAGTAAGGTAAGGTAAGGTAAGGTAAAGAAAGGTGAAGCAGTAACTCCTTTGGATTTTTAATAGGTTAACACAAATAGAAAAGACTCATTTGCTTTGGTTAAAAAAAAATTCAAATACTTGTTAGTGCCATTTATTTCTAGGAAAATTTCTAGAATAACATGTCTAGAATAACATTAAATATTTACATTATTTCTTATAGGAAACATGAATTTGGTTAATGTCTGTTTGGTTAATGATGCTAACCTAGCTTCAACTATATGGTGTTACTTTTTTTGAATACCTTTTGTGTTTTGTTTTGAGGTTCAGCATTCCAATGCCCATGAATGCACCTTGTATGTGTATGATTGGCGGACAATGAGGAAGTGTTATGCGGGTGTGGAGAGGAGAGCGAAGCGGTGTGCAAGTTGGAGGTATGGCATCGGGAGGCCGGGATACAGTTTAAAATAAAAGCATCAGGCTTTGTGGGTTTACTTTTTTCCCATAGGAAATAATTCAATAATGCAATAATCCATTTAAGTCAAAAATGTCACGATGTGGGCGTCACCCTCTCGTGACAGCTCCTTTAGCTTCCTTCTTTGCCTCTGTTCTGGTTTCCATGCCCTTATTTTTGTAACTACTTCCTTTCTTGTTCCCTTCCGTTTTCTCTCGGACTCATTTCACACACCTGTCTCTAATTTCACTGCCTATTTATTTCAGGTGTGTGCTTTTTTGTCTTTGGTTTGTCTTGTTTGGTAGTTGCTGTCTGTTATCCTGCTGCTGCCGTTACTTCATTAAAAACTACCTTTTATCCACACTTTTGGTCCTGCTCTCTGTATCCTGGGATCGCATCACAAAGCCCTCAAGCGCGAACGTGACACAAAAATATGAAAAAAAGCACATCATAATTTTGCATTATCACGATATTATTATGATGTACTTTTTATAATAATAATAATCCAGTGAATCTGCTCCAGACATCCAAAAGTATGAACCAAAAATAAATGTTATATACAATAATTAGAGTTTTAGGGTTGCACGGTGAACAAGTGGTTAGCATGTAGCCCACACAGTCAGGAAATCGGGAAGTTTGCATGTGTGGAGTTTGCATGTTCTCACCATGCTTGAGGTTTTCTTCCCACATTCCAAAAACATGCTAGGTTAATTGGCGACTCCAAATTGTCCATAGGTATGAATGTGAGTGTGAATGGTTGTTTGTCTATATGTGCCCTGTGATTGGCATGACCGGTCATGGTAGGCGTGACCGGTCATGGTTGGCGTGACCGGTCATGGTTGGCGTTACCGGTCATGATTGGCGTGACCGGTCATGGTTGGCGTGACCACTCATGGTTGGCGTGACCGGTCATGGTAGGCGTGACCAATAATGGCTGACGTGACCAGTCATGGTTGGCGTGACCAGTCATGGTTGGCGTGACCAGTCATGGTTGTCATGACTGGTTGGTGATGAGTTCTATCTTCAATTCAATAGTCAATAATATGATAATTTTTTATCATATTGCTGGCACTTTAAACTTCTTTGACCCGATCGATGGTGGGTTAATAAAAAAAAAATACAGAGACAATAAATTAACAACTTGCTTTGTTTGGGCACTCAATTCGGAATGATACAGCACACAAACTGACTAGTTTGTTTTGCGCAAAACTTTTTCACCTGCAAAAATGTGTTAAAATGTGAAAGAGGACGAAAATTGGGCCAATTGGATAGCTACCGAGAAGTGCAAAAGGGGAATGTTGGAGAAGTAACCATCAGGAGTGTGAATGGGCAGAGTGTCGAGCACTGAGCCAGGCCTGTTGGCCATTTTCCAGTGGGGATAGTGGGTGTCCCCGTGCCAGCTGGCAGCTTGTCTCTCCCATCTGTGGAGCCGAGGAGAGTGTGCAGTAATCTCGCCGAGACAGCGGCTCAGCCCGGACAGATTTAAAAGGTATACGGCCAGTTGATCAGCCATGCACGGGTTTGTATAGGAGCGACAGGAAGGGCAGAAGAAGGTGATGTGATGTGATGAAGCAGGTCAGGTGTAATGGCGGAGATGATGGAGGGACTGAGGATTGGTCGTCGTAGAGCAATAAAGAGCAGTGGTAAGAATGATTATAGTCCAGCTGCTGAAGAATGGAAGCAGGTGAAAGTAACATTCTTGCCTTTAATGGAAAAAGCTACATTGTGCCACGTCTATCAGGCATAAGCCCCCACAAGCTCCATTCTGTAATACTCTGATGCAAAACGCCTAAAGCTAATTTTAGAGAGTACTTTGAGCACACCCTAGCAAAAGAAATAAAATAGACTATCCAGCTGTGCTTAGATCTTGATTTATTTCTCTTTGGTAATTTTGCAGATGGCGATCAAAGCACAGACAGCCTGTCAGCGGCAGTTTAAGGCCTGCAACACAAGCTAGTTAAATCCGGAATTTAATCAAACTTTCCATAGGACGAGATAAATTTAACTCACTTCAACTTTGAAAAATCATTTTCAGCATGCGTCAATCTTTATCAAATTAAAAGTGGAGGCTTCCGGCCGACTATAAATGTTTGGTATTTACATTTTACCCAATTACATAAAGATCCAGGTGAATGAGCGTATCTGGTAATGATACTGAATCACAGCCATGGGGGAAATTGTACAGACATTTTACAGCAGACACCAAACTCCATATGTTCACATGCAAAGGTGGTGCCAAATGTACACACGTACAAATCCAGAAAGTACACTCAAAAATTAAATGTTTAGCCTCAACAAAAAAAAATCAACGCAACAGTTTCCATTAGTGTTTCTTAGTTACGACAACTTCATTTGAAATTGCTTTGAACCAACAAACAGTATTGCATTGTACGAATTAGCTTTTTCCTCTTCACTCAAAGCTTATTTTAAGTAATGCTTGCTGTAGCAACCTCATATATATTTTTTTAAGTAGCAATAATATATATATATATATTACTGCTACTTAAAAAGCTGTGTGCATTGTTATTATAATTAAGTAGACAACAAATTAAACTTTGAATAAAATATTAAAACATATTTTTTTGAGTTAACTAACTGCTACTTAAAAATATTATAAAAAATATTATATTATATAATATATAATATATATATATACTGCTACTTAAAAAGCTGTTTTTTATATAGTATATATAAAAGTTTATATATAGTATCCTCATATATATATATATATATATATATATATATATATATATATATATATATATATATATATATATATATATATATGAGGTTACTATATATAAAACAGTTGTCTACTTAATTGACTATTAAGTAACTCAACGCTGACTCTATATATATATATATATATATATATATATATATATATATATTTACATATATACACATACATATATATATATACATACATATATATATATATACACATACATATGAGGTTACTATATATAAAACAGTACTGGTGAATGGATGGCAGATGTTCCCCACCATGGCCATGAACGCAACTTGTTGTGTCTTTTGCGTCGAAGTTTCAAATCTACAAAGTTTGCACACATTTAACAAATGTAAATCTGATTGAAGTCATTTAAGTTTACATCGTTGCATTTACACGATGATAAATCATCTCAATGAAAGCCTACTGTGACTAATTTAAAGCCATCACTTCAGTGGAACAATTAGAAATACATTTTACTCCCCATGAAATGTTGCTTCAGTCTTGTAGGAGATGGAACTTAAAATGGAAAAGGTTAATGTTGAGAAAAATGATGTTCATTCATTCATTTTCTACCGCTTTTCCTCACGAGGGTCACGGGGGGTGCTGGAGCCTATCCCAGCTGTCTTCGGGCGTAAGGCGGGGTACACCCTAGACTGGTCGCCAGCCAATCACAGGGCACATATAGACAAACAACCATTCACACTCACATTCATACCTATGGACAATTTGGAGTGGCCAATTAACCTAGCATGTTTTTGGAATGTGGGAGGAAACCGGAGTACCCGGAGAAAACCCACGCATGCACGGGGAGAACATGCAAACTCCACACAGAGATGGCAGAGGGTGGAATTGAACCCTGGTCTCCTAGCTGTGAGGTCTGTGCACTAACCACTCGACCGCCGTGCCGCCCTTATCTAAATCAATTAATTTTTTTTTTTTACATTGCATTCATGTATTAAATCAATTGGTGTCAACAGATACTCTGAATGTCTTGATTTTAGAATCTGAATGATTTTAGAGCGTATCAGGGTGCCATTTTCTTCACAATATCACACGGATGCATGCAAAACTCACAGAAACTCACAAGAAGACGCATAAAGACACACATCCCTGCAGCAGGATAGAAAAAGAATAAAAACAAAGCAATGCAAATCCCCAGATGTGCAGGATGACAGGGGGAAGATGAGGATGAGAAGATTGGGAGGAGGAGTGAAGTGCCTGGAAGGAGGGGGAGCCTGACGGGGGGAGGAGCGGTGGAGGGGGGGTGATGGGTCCGTGTGTTTGCTACTGTTTAAAAGGCAACGGCCGCTGTGTGCAGATTAATAAACAGGAGGTAATAGCAGAAGGACTCTATATTTATTTTTTATCTTAAATGGTGCTTGTTTGTCGAGCTGGATGAATATTGACTGTGAAATTGGGATCAGGGGCGACACATGCCAGTGCTCTGCCTTATCTCCGGGATGCAGGCAGGCCCGGGGCTATTATCACTGTGCCACAGTGGCGTGCCGGCACTCCAGCGCTCTCAAAGCCACCACATTCCCTTTGTATCTGCCTGGAGAAGCCTGTTTACCTTTCACTGGCTTGATATTCCTATTAGAGCCGCTGACTATTTACTCACTGCCTCCTCCTCCTCCTCCTCCTCCTCCTCTGCCACCGCCGGGCACTGTGCTGTCTCTCATCGCTCCCTCTTTCTGTTTCCCTCTCTTCTTTTGACAATGCCTATCTTGCTCTTTCTTCTCATTTGTCTCTTTGAATTCTATCTTTTGTCCTGCATCTGCCTCTGACCTTCACTGTTGTGGACGCAGCTTCAGCTGCCAATAAGTCAGCCCAAAGCAAAATACTTCTTCTCTGCAGGTAACTCTTCTCAGAAAAGGTGAAAACAGTTGATGGTGGCATTTGAGTTTACACCCTGACTTAATGGCCAGGTAGTGTATTTTGCCCAAGTGGTCCTATGGAGCAATGATTTTCAACCACTAGTGTACCTTGAGAAATTGTCAGGTGTGCCGGGAGGAATTATCCAATATCACTTTTTATAATTAACATTCATTAATCATCATTTGCAAATATTATGTCAATATCCACGTATACGTGGACCCAAATATTCCAATTGCATTTGGTTTATTTGCTCAAACTGAAAGAATTGAACCTTTGTATATGCCTCATTCCGAAAGAATAGTGCCAATCCGAAATATTAATAAATATATATATAATATAATAGTCTTCAATGCTTCTGCTATACCCTCCACTTTTTCAGTGCTTTGGTTCTTTGGAAAAGCTCTGATAAAACATTAAATTATTATAAATTATTATAAATTAATTTTTATTTATTATTCAATTATTAAATAAATGTTTAATTTATGTTTAATGTTAATTTTTATTTTTCAACACAAAATAAGATGGAAAAATAAATAAGCAAATCAAAAAACAAATGAAACAAAGTAACAAATTAATTTTTATTCATTATTAAATTATTAAATAAACGTTTCATGTTAATTTTTATTTTTCGACACAAAATAAGATGGAAAAATAAATAAGCAAATCAAACATCAAATTAAACAAATTCAACTTTCATATGTAGACGGGGGCCTCAAATTGGCGTCCCGCGGGCCGCATTTGGCCTGCGGGCCGTGAGTTTGAGACCCCTGATTTAGATTCTGTTTCACAGATGGCGTTAATACACATGAAAGCTGCTTGCCAACCGCCAATAAACAACAGAAGAAGAAAAACACCACGAAGAAGAAGGCAGTCTGACAACTTTCCGTTTGAGCGGGTACAAGATACCTCAATCGGATTGGTTAAAGGAATATTCCATCCCTGTTCAATTCTTTCCGTTTGAGCAAATAAACCAAATGCAATTGGAATATTTGGGTCCATGTATACTATTGACATAACGGCTATTGACATAATATTTGCAAATGATGATTAATAAATGTTAATTATAAAAAGTGATATTGGATAATCCCTCACGGCACACCTGACGTACACTAGTGTCCCGCGGCACAGAGGTTGAAAATCACTGCTATGGAGACAACACGCGTGGTAAAAAAAAATTGCCAGTACTTTAGTGGCTAATCTAGAAGTGATGGGTGTTAGCACTTTGTTTTGAAGACCCGTTAAGTACATATCAAAATCAAACACTCATGTCACACACTTCTCCTGTATGATCCATTAAAAGCATCTGCTGACAGATCTGGGTTCCTTGTTGTCATTCTGCCTGTGCCTCCAGGACTCGGGAGAGTAC
The DNA here is from genome assembly GCF_030265055.1 of Doryrhamphus excisus. Classification (NCBI taxonomy): domain Eukaryota; kingdom Metazoa; phylum Chordata; class Actinopteri; order Syngnathiformes; family Syngnathidae; genus Doryrhamphus; species Doryrhamphus excisus. Next base: position 6,846,846 of record NC_080477.1, read on the forward strand.
CCGTAAAAGTACCACCTCTCAGAAGCTTCAAAAAGTCTTAGTGAACCGTATAGACAAGCGTGCTCCAATTATGGCAATCATGGTAAGTTATGTAGTTTCTTGACATAAAGTCGGGAAATCGGGCACAACAAAACGAACGCCAGTAGAAAGGTGAAGGTATGCGTGGTCTTAACCTGCATAATTATGAACTGGCAATGATGAGCTTAACTTAACTTATAAACCAAAACTTAACCTTCTGTGTATTTTTGAATAGCCACAACAGCCCAGAGTTTACTTAGCAGTACAATTTGTTTGGTACCATTTACTTGAGCTGGAGTACCAACCACTGTGGTTTGATATCTGGGTTAGGGTTTGGGGTGTGGGTTTGTTACCTGGGAGTGGTCACAATCAGGTTCAATCGGGTCAATCGCCTATCTGGAGGTAAAACAGTAGTGGCCTCTCTTTTCATGGAATGAGACAATCTTTGGGGGAGAAATGTTAGGACTTTGCAAGGAGATAAGTGATGGCCCAAACCTTTCTAGTTTGACATTCTGTAGGTAGCTTGTTTTATCCGCTATTTCAAATCCCCATACACAATTCCTGTCCTTAAAAGAATGTCCCTTCTTTTTTTTATGCAAATGAACTGCTGACTCTGGTCCCAAATAAACCGCTCACCTATGTTGTGCCATGAGATTGTATAGCAATTGCTTGGTCTCTCCGATTTAGAGTTGCTTGGTCTCTCCGATTTAGAGGTCATTGCACTCCTCCCCCGGGCTGCACGGCGGTCAAGTGGTTAGAGCACAGCTAGGAGACCAGGGTTTAATTCCACCCTCGGCCATCTCTGTGTGGAGTTTGCATGTTCTCCCCCTGATGAAGCCTGCTCAAAGACTAAATATGTGGCTAACTTAGACTAGATCTAAAGCTTTTTCTGCAGTCTTTCATTTGACCTCCTGCTTACGAACAAAACAGTCTGTTTGATTTACACCACCCCCGACCCTCCTCTAGGTACGCCCACTCCGCTGTGATTGGTCACATTCCTAAGCGCTCCCGAGGACTTCCAGATATGCAGCGGCGTGCTTACTAATTGATTTAATTGCATGACACGACACTTTAATTTGTTGTGACTTGCAAAAGTAAACATGGGCTAAAAAGCATAAATAAAGAAATTAAGTTTTTATTCAGGGCGGCACGGCGGTTCGAGTGGTTAGCACGCAGACCTCACAGCTAGGAGACCAGGGTTCAATTCCACCCGGTTTTCTCCGGGTACTCCGGTTTCCTCCCACATTCCAAAAACATGCTAGGTTAATTGGCGACTCCAAATTGTCCATAGGTATGAATGTGAGTGTGAATGGTTGTTTGTCTATATGTGCTCTGTGATTGGCTGGCGACCAGTCCAGAGTGTACCCCGCCGCTTGCCCTAAGACAGCTGGGATTGGCTCCAGCGACCCTTGTGAGGAAAATGAATGAATGAATGAATGAATGAATAATTAATTTTCTATGCGGGCTGCATGGCGGTCAAGTGGTTAGCGCGCAGAATTGAACCCTCACAGCTAGGAGACCAGGGTTCAATTCCACCCTCGGCCATCTCTGTGTGGAGTTTGCATGTTCTCCCAATGCATGCATGGGTTTTCTCCGGGTACTCCGGTTTCCTCCCACATTCCAAAAACATGCTAGGTTAATTGGCAACTCCAAATTGTCCATAGGTATGAATGTGAGTGTGAATGGTTGTTTGCCTATATATGCTCTGTGATTGGCTGGCGACCAGTCCAGGGTGTACCCCGCCTCTCGCTCTAAGACAGCTGGGATAGGCTCCAGCATCCCCACGACCCTAGTGAGGAAAAGCGGTAGAAAATGAATGAATGAATGAATGATAGAATGTCTTCAGCAGTTGCCTCAATCATATCCAATATCGTACAAACACAACAACTATTGCTTTAAATAACTTTTGCAAACTTGTTGGGCTCCCCACAGCATTTCCTATAAAATTTGCAACACTTTTCCAACACCTGTTATAGCACATTAATAGAAAAGCAATTAGAAAACATCTCTGATTCTCTGCCAAAAGGCACCAGATGTGTTGCAAACACACAAAAAGCATCCAGTGGGCAGCTGTTTGTTTCCACCAAATCTTTACTGCCTCGTCACCTGTGGGCACGTACAAGTGACTCAGAAAGCAACAGCTTAAAGACAATTAGGCGGAACACCTGAGGAAAGAATATCAATGACAAAGCTGACTAAACTTTACAGTATGACATTCAAGAGACTAATGGTCTCCTCTCCCGAGGCAAGGACACACAGATTCCACCAGTGATGTCTATGTCTTCTCTGACTGCTGATCTTTAGAGCCGTTTTTTTTTTTTTTTGTTTGTTTTTATCTCTGTCGTCCATGCAGGGTATGCTAAGGGGCTTGAGGCGCTTCGTGCCGCATGCCACGCCACGAGGTGGGATAAGGAGCAAACAAATATACAGGCAGTGCTTGGTAGCCCTGATCACAGTGTCTGCCAGGGACCTGATAAGCTGACAGGCAGGAGAGGACAGTAAGAGGTGGAGGGGACGGGCGGTGGGCATGTTGACATTGGACCACGCTTTCCTTTGCTTGCGAGAGCTTCAATATCATGGGAAGGAATATTCTTTTTGAGCAATTCAAATGAAAATTTAATTATGACTAATGACCGGAGTGTGTTTTTTAATGAATCATGAGCTCCAGTTCACATGTGACTTTTGGGAGATGACTCGTTATTTATAGTTGTTTATTCGGCACGCTTGATCAAGTCCGACTCCGAAACAATACATGTGAATGTGATTAGGAGTCCAGTTCAGGATGCATCCGGAATTCCTTCTAAAATTCACCACCTCCCAGAAATGAAAGTTCAAGATAGACAAGGATTGCGGAATTGAACGTTGACCCGGATCTCATATTGAGAGGGTACAGTTCTTGCTTTTCTAACAAAGACTCAACAAGATGCTTGTTTGCCGTCAGCATTTTTTACCTGGGGGCCTGAAGTACACATCTTGTGCTGGAACACAGAGCCATCCCCATGTGAACAGATTGTTGTTGTTGTTGACAGAACAAGTATAAATATTTCTATCTATTTACCTCGGAAATAAGTTTTGGTAGTTTTTTAAGTCGGCAAAATAAGGCAAAATACTGCAACTATTACATGTTATCATCAGTGTACGTGTTTTTTTTCGAGGTCTTCATAGTCGAAAATAGGTGTATCCCAATGACAGCATTGTAAGCTAGCTTAAATTAACTTATTTTCCCATGTTATAATGCACAATAGGCACGGTGGACGAGTGGTTAGCGCGCAGACCTCACAGCTAGGAGTGACTGTGTGGAGTCTCCGTGCATGCGTGGGTTTTCTCCGGGTACTCTCGTGAGGATAAGCGGTAGAAAATGATGAATGAGTTCTCCTCCTATTTTGTATGGAAGTGGTAACTTTTTAGCTTCTTATTTTGTCTTTCCCCACCCTCGGCAATCTCTGTGTGGAGTTTGCATGTTCTCCCCGTGCATGCGTGGGTTTTCTCCGGGTACTCCGGTTTCCTCCCACATTCCAAAAACATGCTAGGTTAATTGGCGACTCCAAATTGTCCATAGGTATGAATGTGAGTGTGAATGGTTGTTTGTCTATATGTGCCCTGTGGTTGGCTGGCCACCAGTCCAGGGTGTACCCCGCCTCTCGCCCCAATACAGCTGGGATAGGCTCCAGCGCCTCTGCGACCTTCGTGAGGATAAGCGGTAGAAAATGAATGAATGAATGAGTTCTCCTCCTATTTTGCGTGGAAGTGGTAACTTTTTGGCTTCTTATTTTGTCTTTACCCACCCTCGGCCATCTCTGTGTGGAGTTTGCATGTTCTCCTCGTGCATGCGTGGGTTTTCTCCGGGTACTCCGGTTTCCTCCCACATTCCAAAAACATGCTAGATTAATTGGCGACTCCAAATTGTCCATAGGTATGAATGTGAGTGTGAATGGTTGTTTGTCTATATGTGCCCTGTGATTGGTTGGCGACCAGTCCAGGGTGTACCCTGCCTCTCGCCCAAAGACAGCTGGGATAGGCTCCAGCACCCCCACGACCCTTGTGAGGAAAAGCGGTAGAAAATGAATGAATGAATAATGCACAATAAAAATAAAGGAATATGTGTTCATGTTTCACATACCGATTGTGAATGATCGGCAAAATGCAGTTCCCCTTTAAATTGGTACATTATTTTAAGTCTGAAATTGACACGGATTGATTAGAATATATTTATTGTTTATTGTTCTGCTACGTGTACTGTGTATGTGTGTAAGTGATCTGTAAGACTTATTAGTTTTTAGTAGGGCTGTCAAAAATAATTTATTTCATTAATTATATCAAATTTTCCAGTGTATAATTAACGCATACGCATCATGGCAAGCCACGGCTCTCTGCTATGATGACAGACAGCGACACAGAGTAGCTCCCCACAGAGTCTGTTGCTCTTTTATAACTTTATTCCGACCTGAACACATCAACAACGGTGCAATATAAAACACCATATACGTATTCCCAACTCTAAACAAATTAAATAAATGTCTCACTTCCTCGTTGTCACTCGACCAGGGGTCTCAAACTCAATTTACTTGGGGGCCACTCGAGCTCAGATCTGGGCGAGACATCAGGTTTTCAAAAAAAAAAAAAAGACGCATTTATTAAAAACAAGAAAAGCTCTGATAAAACATTCCACTGTTCTCAAATGTCTTACTTTTTATTTTTCTACACAAAATAAGATGAAAAATAAATAAACGAATCAAGAATAAAGAAAATCAATCAATCAGTAATAAATAAATAAATAAATATAATAATAACAATAAAACGGCAAATAATGAAAAATTAAGAAACCACATATAGTTGGTGGGTAGACAAATTATTTTTTTCAAAGCATTATTAGAGCCCTGTAGACATGACAAAACACGACTATAGTCACATTTATACTCTTTTTATTTACAACATATTGCGCAATTGCAGGGTCTTGAGACACATGCTAACTCGCAAACTAGAGAGCTAGCGACCTAAACGGTAGCCTTCAAGTTATTTCCTTTAAACTTCAATAGCCAAAAACTTACCACTTCCACACGGATAGGGAGGATAACTATTAACAGTTATTTAACCTTTAACATGAACATTAATCAAACGTAATAATTTTTTCTGGGTACATGATACCATACAGCATCCATATCAAACTTGCACGGGCCGCACTAACATTAAACTTTCATATCAAGGCGGGGGCCTCAAATGAGTGTCCTGCGGGCCACATTTGGCCCGTGGCCCGCGTGTTTGAGACCTCTGCACTAGACAAACCACGAGACGCAATCACGGACACTCTGAACATCACATCAACATTTTATTATCCCATTATGCGTGTATGTGTGGCCCCTAAGGACCACATGAGTGGCCCGCCAGCCTGTTCTAAAAATAGCTCAAATAGTGCCATTTACCTGTGATCTTTTTCTGGTTGCTATTGTTGCTTAAATCACATTTACATATGAACTGGAAGTTGTAATACATAAAAAAACACTTAGTATCATAGTACAATAGTACAAAAGACTGTTTTAGTGATGCCCATTCTCTCTTGTTCCTTTAAGTTAACAAGTGATGAAACGTTGCTCCCAATTACGACACAAGACACATTTTTCGTATTTTTAATGGCCGTAAATGAATTGTATTTTTAGAATATATCAAGGGGCGGCACGGCGGTCGAGTGGTTAGCACATAGACCTCACAGCTAGGAGACCATGAATGTGAGTGTGAATGGTTGTTTGTCTATATGTGCCCTGTGATTGGCTGGCAACCAGTCCAGGGTGTACCCCGCCTCTCGCCCAAAGACAGCTGGGATAGGCTCCAGCACCCCCTGCGACCCTCGTGAGGATAAGCGGTAGAAAATGGATGAATGAATGAATGAGTTCTCCTCCTATTTTGTGTGGAAGTGGTAACTTTATGGCTTCTTATTTTGTCTTTCCCCACCCTCAGCCATCTCTGTGTGGAGTTTGCATGTTCTCCCACGTGCATGCGTGGGTTTTCTCCGGGTACTCCGGTTTCCTCCCACATTCCAAAAACATGCTAGGTTAATTGGCGACTCCAAATTGTCCATAGGTATGAATGTGTGTGTGAATGGTTGTTTGTCTATATGTGCCCTGTGATGGGCTGGTGACCAGTCCATGGTGTACCCCGCCTTCTGCCCGAAGACAGCTGGGATAGGCTCCAGCACACCCGCGACCCAACTCTCACATGCAGGATAAATGAGCCAAATAAGTATTAGTAACGATTGTCTAACATTGCACAATTGTGTATCAGTTATCATTTTGTGCCCACATTGTGCGCTCAAAGTTCTGCAAAATCTCACACATTAGCACAAAAGGTAAAAAACAGTCGCTTGAGTTGTGTATTACAATGTGTATGTGCATCACTGTGTGTATGAAATTAGCCAAAGTGCCTTTTCAAAGCTCTGTCTAAGTATCTGATCATCTGCCTTCCTTTTGATAGTCGGTCAGTCCATCTGTCTGCTGATTAGTGCACATCTGTCCGTCATCTGCCAGCTTTTTGGTTCAACTTGACTAATGTTCGAAAAAGAGAAGACAGATGACGCGAGCAGGCAGTAAACACGACTCCATGTCATACAATATTGATTGTGGCAGGCCTTAATTAGATATTTTTAGCTTAAAATTACTATTTTCACTTATGGTAATATAATTTGAATATCCCAGATAGACTTTTCAGCACACTTGTCAGTCACAGAGGAGCCTTGTTGCCAGTCATGTTTTGCTAATTAACATTCTGCAGGAAGGGGATTTGCATTTTTTTTTTTTTTTACGAATTGTCCTTTTGTTTTGTTTTTCAGGTTGGAAATAATTATGTAGCTGTTAATTGTATTGCCAACTTATTGAGTTGGAGCATGTACTCTCACAGCAGGGATGCATTGTTATTCATAAATATGCTCACCTCGGTATTATTATTATTATTATTATTCATTTTCGTATATAGAAATGCAGTATTTTTATCCATCTTGCCATTATACTTCAAAACGAAAAATCTGCTCCAGTTTCCTGTCTGAAGCTAGTTATTTTTTGCTTTGTAAACAAGAGAGTGATCAAATGTTTTGTAACAAAAATACATTGAAATAAGGACTGATCTGTTTTCATTGCATGGTGTATTTGTGGCTTTATTAAGACTACTTATATAAAAAAAAAAAAGAAAATGAATGAATGAATGTTTTTTGTGGGACTAACAAAAAAACAAACAGAATTTTCGTGAGCAGTGCAGCTCGGCGCACCCACGCCTCCCACGCTGAGAATAGCCCATTCAGAGCTGTCAACCTTTTAGAGCACCTTTTGGCGCGCTGTTTTGTCACAAAATTGTCACTGTGACAAGCTGAATATGTGGACACATATTTCCTGGTGCGCTACCACGCTCATCTCAGCACAGCCCAGTCTACCAAATTAGTGTTTTTTGGCTTTGTTGTCCCCTTTTCCCACTCCATTTCTATAATTTACACAAGTTTAGTATACTAAGTACATTAGAAAGGCTAACTAGTTAGCTCAGTAGCTTGCTATTCGAGCAGCAGCCAGTGATTGGCTGACGACCAGTCCAGGGTGTACCCCGAAGACAGCTGGGATAGGCTCCGGCACCCTCGTGAGAATAAGCAGTAGAAAATGAATGAATGATACTCTTCCTCATATGTCAAGCAAACCCAGCCATCATCATTGGCATTGACAGGCACCCCCGCGATCCTGTAATGTAACCAAAGAATAATAGGGATTTAAAGGCACCTATAGGCGAGAAAAAAAAGAAAGAAGAAAGAAAAGAGAAAAAACAAAAAGGAAAAAAAAAACACTATTTATATTACAGTGGTTATTATTTCACTACGGATCCTGCTTTTTCTGTCAGTTATGCAGACTTGTTGCCAACTGTGCAAAGTGTGCACTTTTCACTGAGAATAAACAAAGCAGGTCTGTATATAGATCAGTGAACCTTAATTGGAGCTGTCAGCCCATGCTCCCGCACAGCCTCTCATCCATTTCAACGCTGAGACAATAACAACATTATGTAGTTCAATAGCTCATATTCCTATGTGGCAATAATATCTAGAAGCCGCCTCCTCTCAGTGCAAATCAATGAAGTGAGGTGGCCTTTGGCTTCATTTTTCATCTTTAATATTGACTTCTCTTCTACACGGAGTGCACTGTCAGTCCAATTACAGAGATTTTAATTGATTTTTCCTCACAAGCACGGTTAGATTGGATCGGTTTATGCAAAGCAGATCAAACAGAAGTAATCCCAGGACTCTCCTCTATGTGTAAAATACAGCTCTAATGAGCACGAGCACACTGACACTTTCACTTTCTGCGGATCAGACCATCCTCCCTATTAAAATCCACAAAAGACACAAAGAACAGTCTAAAAACAACACGTTGTTATTTTGAGAAATCAGTTGCAGAGTCTACTCTGATGATTACTTTGTTTATCAGTTTTGTACATGTTTATTCGTGCAAATGTATATATATGTGATGCACTTTAAAGTCCATCAAAACTACGGTTGTGGACTAAACCACCCTCATAATCAGGCTCATATTGGATGATGAGTCTGTCAACAGGACCGAGGTGGAATGGATGGTGCAATAATCCGGAGCAGTTGTATGATCATGGGCTTCAGGAACATTACAGCACCTCCGTCCCCTGACTCTTTCCGCTTCCTGGGCACCCCCATAACCCAGGACCTCATGTGGGAGTCGACCATCAGCTCTCTCATCAACAGACCAGGCAGAAGTTGTTCTTCCTGCGGTAGCTGAAGACACTGAAGCTTCCATCCAAGATACTGGAGCAATTCTACAAGGCCGTTAGAGTCCATCCACCGTGTGTTACGCAGGGGCCATTATAACGGACTGGCACAGACTGCAGCTCATTGTTCTTGGTGCTGACAAGGTGATCGACTGCATCCAGAACCTGGATGTCTCCAGGATTTGAAGGTCAAATCACAGCTGACTATTCTCACCTTGGACACAAACGGTTTGACCCTCGGGCATTCAGAGTAGAACCTCCCGCAACGAGAACAGCTTTTTACCCCCTCTGGCATCAGACTCATGAACACCAAATAACTCTGCCGTCAAAGTCATGTACAGTACACAATTCCATGCTTATCTGTTATGTAAGTAAAAACCAGGCTCGACAATAACGATGTACCGATGGCCCGGGGCAAGTTAAAACAAAATTGGGGCAAGTAAATCCAATCAGTGATATTCCCGTCGGGCAAGTGCACTTTGGCATGCCATACTGCCAAGAGTTTTTTTTAAAGCGGTTCTTGTTGGGTGTTGGTAAAACATGGACTGCGTAATTCCGGTGGTAATTTGCAAACCAATCCTTGCAAATCTTGAAATGGACCAATCAGAATCGTTTATTTAGACCGCGGTCCGCAGTCCGTGTTTTACCCACACCCGTTCTTGTTCGAGATCAACCAATCAGCGATCATTTAACTACGAAAACATGGTGGCTTTTCTCAGCTATAGTAAATATCTGGTAACACTCAGTAAATGTAGTGCTTATGGTTAGCATTGACCAATCGGTATCGACCAATATCACTGAAAAACAACGGTATCGAAATTTGCCGCTACTTGCTTTGAAACACCGATCCTCCCCATTGATCAGCTCTGCCCCCGCTGCAGCATCCACAACAAGCATGTCTGCCTTGTGTGGGACTTCCTGTCTTTGTGAGAGTGATATAAATGTTGCACCCTCTGCCAGAAAAAGGACAAGACAGATCTGCTCATCGTGGCTGTGCTGGATGCTTTTTCAGAGCCCAGATCGGTTGTGTTGTGCTCGCTCACATCTTCTCTCCTCCCTCTTTGCTACTTGCAGTGGTTCGGGGGACAGAGGCGCGGGAGTGCCGGACTGCGCTTTTTGCGAAAGTGCGAGAGTGCGCTGGTCACACCCCGTTGGCTGTGCTACGCCTGGTCTACGAAAGTAGAGCCGCATATATGTGATTTGTATTTGCAGGGCTCGACAATAACGATGTACCGATGGCCCGGGGCAAGTTAAAACAAAATTGGGGCAAGTAAATCCAATCAGTGATATTCCCGTCGGGCAAGTGCACTTTGGCATTCCATACTGCCAAGAGTTTTTTTAAAAGCGGTTCTTGTTGGCTGTTGGTAAAACACGGACTGCGTAATTCCAGTGGTAATTTGCAAACCAATCCTTGCAAATCTTGAAATGGACCAATCAGAATCGTTTATTTAGACCGCGGTCCGCAATCCACAGTCCGCGTTTCATTTTTCATTGTGGTGCACTACTTATAAATATCACTGCTTACTACGACTACGACGTGTAAGGTAGTATGGCATGCCATGTTAATATACATCTCCATAATTTTTCAGACATTCCTCCAAATACAATGCGTCAGTACTATTATCTGATGAATTATCAGCATATATTGATGCTTGATCTATGTAGGAAAACAACCACAAGAAATGATAATCATTGAATCTTTATTTGAGATTCTCATGTGATGCCACAAAAAATAGATGATATCATTATGGCAGTCTTTTCATTTTACATGGGGCAAGTTCGGGCAAGTAGTTCTCACCTTAAGGATTCCCCATGGGCAAGTCATTTTTGTTTTTAATGTGGAGCCCTGAAAAGTATAATTTGCACAAACAAAGTTAAATATTTTAATTGTATCTTATATTTACTGTTTATTTTGCATACCCTTATAGTATTATATTTATATTTGACATTATTTACTAGTCTATGTTTTGTGTTGCACCACCGCACCAAAAAACATCACAATGACAATGACAATAAAAACAATTTGTTTTGAAATGTAACACCATTAAGCATATAAATGAATGAACCCATGACCATAACCAGCATAAATCCCACAATGACCTTTTCGGAAAGCCACTTTCCATTAAATATAGATGGCAAAGAGGGGAATGCCAACCAGATAACCAAGGCTAATTAGCTTCTGGTGAATTCTGTTCTCTTGGTTTGAGTTGCCAAACAAACCAAGGTTGGTTTGAGGATTCAAATATGGCAAAAAGGGAAACAATTGGCTCAACTCTTTTGAGCAGGGTTTTTTTTCCCTTCTTTATTTCGAACATCATCCAAACATACTGAACAAACCAAACATAAATCACAGCTAGGAGACCAGGGTTCAGTTCCACCCTCGGCCATCTCTGTGTGGAGTTTGCATGTTCTCCCCGTGCATGCGTGGGTTTTCTCCGGGTACTCCGGTTTCCTCCCACATTCCAAAAACATGCTAGGTTAATTGGCCACTCCAAATTGTCCATAGGTATGAATGTGAGTGTGAATGGTTGTTTGTCTATATGTGCCCTGTGATTGGCTGGCGACCGGTCCAGGGTGTACCCCGCCTCTCGCCCGAAGACAGCTGGGATAGGCTCCAGCACCTTGTGAGGAAAAGCGGTAGAAAATGAATGAATGAATAAATAATCACATTTGAGTCTTACTACTTCCCTTTCAGTCATTTTCGCTTCATATAGAAAACACACAAAAAAATTCAATTTAGAAATATTGATCCCTCAACCTTTGGAGCGGCTTGTCTTACACAGCATTATCATCATCTTTGGAGTAATAAAACCACATTACTTGCAGAAAATTGAGAAAATTACTTGTCATCACTTGAGAAAATTGTTTTGTGATGGAATTGCAAAGTGTTCCAATAATCTATCACTTGTCTCTATGACTTTCACATTCCTGGAAGCATATTTCGGAGCTAATGCCCCTCCTTTTTTGAAACATTTGTGTAGTCTAGTAATGCGTGCACAAGTGTGTGCTGAGATGGTGCCACCGTCTATGTCCCTGGGTGTCCCCGTGCCATGCTGTCATCACTCTCTGGCACCGCATACACAACACAGCTGCAAGGGAACCTCTCTGCAGGGAACCTTCGTTTCCATCTGTCTCCAATTCACAGTGGAAACCTATTTAAAGTATCTCAGCGGCTGCGGATGCCACGGGCCACTGGAGAGGAGAGAATATGGGTTTATGTGGGTCAAAAGAGGTGGGCGTCAAAACCTTTCATGTTTGGTTTTGGGGCGGTAAGATAAGATTTTTTAATTTGGAATGATCTTTCATTCAATTTGTACAGCAGTTGTGAAAAAATTAGCCCATAATCCACAATTCTTATGTGAGACATATGTATGTCTTCCTCTTTTCTGTGCATTCTAAAGATAAAAAAACTAGGGATGCTCCGATCGATTGGTTGATATCAGTTCAAAAGGACAGTATCGGTCGACACTAACTTTAAAACCCATCCACCGCTGCAGCATTCTGAACAAGCATGTCTTGACTTCCTGTCTTTATGCGAGTGATATAAGTTTTGCACGGGGCGGTGCTTGGTGTGGTGAGTTTGAGGCTCACGATGTGATCATCGGTCAGACAGCTGTCCTAACCCACTGTACTGTACAGACACGATGTAACACTTTTAGGGCAGGAGGAACTTTAGTTGTGTGCAGGTGATGTGTGATAGACAACAAGTGTGACGAGTGAGCGTTTGCGTTTAAACTGGCATAAAAGAAGGAGTCTACACTTCAGAAGTCAGCAGATGCAACAGGAGAGAGAAATAAACCTTCTTTTCATTCAGGTTTTAAGATAATAATGTGAGAAGACTATAAATAAATGCATTGTGAAATACAAAAGGTGAGTATTTTGTTCATGTTCTGGTAAAACCAGCATATTGTTTTTGTTAGCTTGAAATAAGCAATGAAAACAAGTCTGCCCCTAAAGTTTATTTCTTTGTTATTTCTTATTTATTTATTGACGATGCACATGTAGCAGTCTGTGGAAGTGACTCATTGATTTGCGGTAGAGTGGGATGTCTGTCAGTTGATTGTTTATACTTCTCTACTTCAATTTCGGTGAAGTAGAGAAATTGAGAAACTGAGAAATGCTTCTTCCTCTCTTCCTGTTTGCTATGATTTCAGGGAGAGAAGTCCAGTCATGCATTCTTAAAAAGGACCCATTGTGCTTTTCCACTATTCTGACCCATCAATACTGTTACAATGTTGTAATAAACAATGCCAAAACATCAGATAATAAAGTTTGGCACATTTGTAAGTAAGTCTTGAAAAAATTTTTGGATGTTTTTTTCTAAAACCAAGTTCTACTGACGTAAGTCTTACTATCCGTAAGTCCTCGGCAGTGCTTGGGAGTGTGACCAATCACAACAAAGTGAGCGTACTCCAAGGAGCGTCGATCGTGGAATAAATTAAACAGACCATTTGGGTTGGAAGCAGGAAATTCTTGCATCTTTGGCTTAAATACTGCAGAAAGAAGCGCAGAATCTGGAAGATCTAGAAAGCTTTCTCTGTGGTTTTATGGTGTGTTGCTGCTCTATCCACAACTCAATACAAAGGGCATAATAAGAGAAATTTTGAATCTGATTCATCACTTAATAAAAAAAAGACCAATTATTGATCATCGTCTGCATAATTAGTCATGATACATTTTCATGTAATTGTAATATACATGGGCGGCACGGCGGGCGAGTGGTTAGCGCGCAGACCTCACAACTAGGAGACCAGGGTTCAATTCCACCCTCGACCATCTCTGTGTGGAGTTTGCATGTTCTCCCCGTGCATGCGTGGGTTTTTTCCGGGTACTCCGGTTTCCTCCCACATTCCAAAAACATGCTAGGTTAATTGGCGACTCCAAATTGTCCATAGGTATGAATGTGAGTGTGAATGGTTGTTTGTCTATATGTGCCCTGTGATTGGCTGGCGACCAGTCCAGGGTGTACCCTGCCTCTCGCCCGAAGACAGCTGGGATAGGCTCCAGCACCCCTCCGCGACCCTTGTGAGGAAAACGCGGTAGAAAATGAATGAATGTAATATACACTGTAAAAAAAAACATGAAAAGCACAAGAAATATGTGAAGAACTACAAATGAACATTCTTATGTTGCTTCTTTTTAATGTCACAAACAAGACAGAAGCGCCTGTGAGTGCTTTCATATCGGCCCACAGCTGCAACCATTGAGAACAGCAATAGTGCTTTCATGTCTTTTTAAGCCTCCAACGCCTCCAATTCTTACATGTCGATAACTTTGTTTCATTGATTGTGTTTTTGCCCACTATTATGATTTCGCAATTTCTTTGGCAGTCCTTGAACGCACCACAGTTACTCATTCATTTATTTTCTACCGCTTATCCTCACAAGCTTATCCCAGCTGACGATCTTCAGACAAGAGGCGGGGTACCCACTGGACTGGTCGCCAGCCAATCACAGGGCACATATAGACAAACAACCATTCACACTCACATTCATACTAATTTGGACAATTTAGAGTCGGCAATTAACCTAGCATGTTTTTGGAATGTGGGAGGAAACCGGAGTACCCGGAGAAAACCCAGGCAGAGATACCCGAGGGTGGAATCGAAGTTGGGTCTTCTAGCTGTGTGGCCTGCGCGCTAACCACTCGAACACCGTGCAGCCTTTTACAGCACCTGGTAGCACCAGGGTTAGGCCTTCATATACCAATCATATACCTGCTCCTGACCTTTTGTCTCTCTGCCTTGTACTTCTACTGTAGTTTTGCTGCCTACTGTAAGTAGTTGAGCAACTTTGTACTTTTTACTTTGCACTTTTAGCTTCTCAGCGAAGCTAAAAGCTTGTACTTTGTACTCCTCTGTGAGCGCCCTTTGTTTATTATTAAATACTTTTTTATGCATTTGCCTTAGTCTCTGCTCAGGGATCCTCAACACCTGGCCACCCAGCGTAACAATTAATGCTATTATTACATAAATAGATATAAAGTATCTAGCTATCTATCTATTATGTCTGTTACTATTATTTTATTCGCCCTGGTCAGTGTATTCTCAGGTCTAATCTATCATTTAGAAATTTTTGCATTGGTGTCTCCCGTGGGTATACCATTATTCCAGTGGGGTTTTTTTTTACATTCCCGCTACCCCCCCTCACCATTAGTGGCATTTTGACAACCCACCACGTCTCCTTCTGCCTCCCCAGACTGTCTCGTTATAATGTCTTTATGAGTAACAATGAACCGGTATTGACTTTTTTTTTTGTTTTTGACATGTGCATTGTAAACTGTTTTGTTTTTTTTTATTAAAATTTGTTTGCAAGTATGTATTGTGCAACAACCAAAAGGGCTGCCTGTGGAGCCCCCAACTAAATATGTATGTTGCAACACTTTTTACCAAATGCATGCATTGTCATTTCCACTGTAAAGCATATATCATTATCTGCATGCATGTATGTGTGTGTGTGTGCGTGCATGTGTGTAATCGCAATGTATTTGTAAACTTCCCTATGTGTCTCCATGTGTTTATGTATGAGAACAGGCTTAATTTAGCAGGTGTGCTTTGACAGTTCTTGAACGAGTGCCAAGTCTGCTGTGTGAAAGGATAAGAAAGAGGAGGCGTTCAGTGTGCATCTGTGTGCAGCTCCACAGTGACAGATGGGGATGGTTTAACTTTTAGAGTTCTGTTAGGATCTGGAGGGTTTCTGAAGCAGTCTGTGCCAAGCAGGTGTGTAGTCTAAAAAACACCGCAGAGAAAGAAAGGTGAACAAGTCCTCTCTGACTTGACTTGTTTTCATTGACATTGGAAGGATACCAATATATTGTGTATTAGGTTTAGTGACATTTTACAATGCAATATAACAGCTTGGGTATTGTTACTAACTAAGGAATTCTGCACAGCTTCCCACATAGTCTTTTGTTTTCTATTATCATGAAACTGGTAATGCTTTTACCTCTGCTAAGGAGGCTGTGTTTTCATTAAACTTTGTATACTAATTAGTAACCAGGATTTCACAAAAACACATTTTTTCTCTTAACTTTGCTAAATGTTTCCTTCAGTACTCCTATTATGCTAAATTGACTTTGCAATAATGGAGCCTGTTTATAAGCTCCAAACATGAGGAAACCTATCAACTCCCTCACTTGTTTGTTCACTCTTGAGATTCAACTCAATTGGTTGGTTTTTAGGTTCAGGGTTTCATGACATCATGAACAAAAAAGCCCGACTATACACGACTATAGTCACATTTATACTCTTTTTATTTACAACATATTGCGCAACTGCAGGGTCATGTGACACATGCTAACTCGCAAACTAGAGAGCCCCCGACCTAAACAGTAGCCTCCAAGTTATTTCCTTTAAACTTAAAAAGCCAAAAACTTACCACTTCCGCACGGATAGGGAGGATAACTATTAACAGTTATTTAACCTTTAACATGAACATTAATCAAACGTAATAATTTTTTCTGGGTACATGATACCATACAGCATACATATCAAACTTGCGCGGGCCGCACTAACAATAAACTTTCATATCAAGGCGGGGGCCTCAAACTAGTGTCCTGCGGGCCACATTTGGCCCGCGGGCCGCATGTTTGAGACCTTCACCATATGGTTGCTTCTCACAACCAAACACCAGCCGTTCAACATCATCTTTGGAAAAGTCAATCAGTGTTGGGAAATCCCACAGACGCAATAACCATGTCATTAATAAGCTAGCTAGACAACAACAACATCGTAATGGATTTACACCTCCAAACATGTACAGTAGGCGTAACCAAAGAAAAAGTTGGAGATTATTTAGCATCTTCCTGGGAATGTTGTTGTAAAAGAGCTAATGAAGTCTTGCTGGTGGTGTCCTCCTGCTGGGGTTGTGTTTGGCAGTGGGAGCCTGTGTGCCGCTGATAGAGGATGGCGGTGACACGGCTGCTCCGGCGCGTCGCATCTGGAAGCCGCTAGCAGCAGCCGCCGGGGGGAGATAAGGCGAGGCAAGCCGCTCATCTGTAATGCACGCTTTGCCCCCTCTGCCCTATTCTCCCTCTTTTGCTCCCTTGCTCCTCCCTCCACCCTGTCCTCCATCCCCGTTACACCCCCCTGACCTTATCTGAGGGGAGAAGGCACCACTGGGTCGCTACTCTGATAGCACCTGCCAGAGTCAGAGCTGTCCTCTGGTGATTATGGCAAAATCATTATCTCTCTCCCCACCCAAAAACTCATTTTATACCTGCCAAAATCTGAGGAAGAGGGCGCAAAAGGGCAAAGGCTGTTATAACAGGTGACAAATACAAAATTGGATGTGTGCCAGTATGGGTCGGATGGGGTACATAAAAGGCTAAATTACATCCATTATACAACTCTGATATATAAACATGATTTACCGTTCATGGGGCAAAAGTACGATGCTGTATTTGATATTCATATGCCCTTGACTTGGCACCCATACGAACAACTGAATTATAAATGAGAATCATGAAACTTATTATCAATATTTGAATCACAACAATAATATCGCATAACGATGAGCGAATTCAAGAAATACTAGCAGTTGATGTTTGCTAAATACAAGGATGAAGAGTCTTGAACCAGTCATGATGTGCTATATATATCACTATATTGACACTTACTATGGTACCCATTATGTCATTGGATGCTCATATCACCTTGTACTTCGGTACGAGGTACATTATTTAAAAAAAAAAACAAAAAAAAAACTTCGCGGGAGTGCTGGAGCCTATCCCAGCTGTCTTCGGGCGAGAGGCGGGGTACACCCTGGACTGATCGCCAGCCAATCACAGGGCACATATAGACAAACAACCATTCACACTCACATTCATACCTATGGACAATTTGGAGTCACCAATTAACCTAGCATGTTTTTGGAATGTGGGAGGAAACCGGAGTACCCGGAGAAAACCCACGCATGCACGGGGAGAACATGCAAACTCCACACAGAGATGGCCGAGGGTGGAATTGAACCCTGGTCACCTAGCTGTGAAGTCTGCGCGCTAACCACTCGATCGCCGTGCCGCCCAGGTGCATTATTAAAAAAAAAAAAAACCTTAAACTGTATTATGGAAAGCAGGAAGTGAACAAATGTAACAGTTACTGATTGTAAAAGTACCAGATGGAGAGGTAGGATTTAACAAGCTTTGCTTCTTCCTAGGTTAGCGCGCAGACCTCACAGCTAGGAGGACCAGGGTTCGATTCCACCCTTGGCCGTCTCTGTGTGGAGTTTGCATGTTCTCCCCGTGCATGTGTGGGTTTTCTCCGGGTACTCCGGTTTCCTCCCACATTCCAAAAACATGCTAGGTTAATTGGCGACTCCAAATTGTCCATAGGTATGAATGTGAGTGTGAATGGTTGTTTGTCTATATGTGCCCTGTGATTGGCTGGCCACAAGTCCAGGGTGTACCCCGCCTCTCGCCCGGACACAGCTGGGATAGGCTCCAGCACCCCCGCGACCCTTGTGAGGAAAAAGCGGTAAAAAATGAATGAATGAATGCTTCTTCCTACTCCTTTTGGAGATGTGGAACTGTGAACTGATTATGGGATGCACTCAATTGTAATCTGATGCATGTTCAAATTAAATAAAACCATTACCATCATTAAAAGCAATGTTTAGTTTGATTTTTTGACACTTTCAAAAATTTTGCCATTCATCAATTGATGTAAGCGATGGACAAATATTTCTTTTTGGACATTTGGAATTTGCAAATATAACTATAATTTGAAATACATGGATGAAAACCCTTTCCTCCCTTGAGATACGTGGCCCGTCCTTCACTGCAGGACCTTCAATTTCTGCATGTTTGTGAGTCTTGCTGCCTTGACTTTTGTCTTCACTCTGAAGTGTGAAGTGAAAAGCATCTACATCCACAAAAGCATCAATTGGCTGTAGACCTTAATGAGCCGTGTTTGAATCTTCTGTATTTCCATTCATGAGGGCATCTCTTGTCTCTTGTCTTATACCTGTATGTTTTGAAATCTATTGTAGGTGTTCTTGACTTCTGTTGATGGTGCAAAAATATTTTGCTTCTTCACTAAGGAGAAGCTCAAGACTTGTTCAAGGAAAAAAATAATCTTTCAATCTTTCAATGGCTAATTCAGTATCTTAATTTAAACCCAACAAAACGTGTTTTTCACTTACTGAAATAAGAGTAAACACAAACTGAAGCTGAAAGTCTTCATATACAGTTTACATGTTTCATCTACATATAGTATATCTAGGTCTACTGTGATGGTGGCAAAATCAAGAAAGGTCGCCCTAGTCCATACACTTGCCGCATTGCGGTTTAAACATCACACCCTCACTCAATAATATATGAGAGTACTTTGGAATTTTTGTGAACGCCGCAATCCGGCGCAGCATGGCGCACCCACACCTCCGTCCCTCAGACCAGCCCAACTGGCAAAGGGGGAGGAGAGAAGGCGAGAGAGGGTTTAACACAGCCTCTCATTCATTCATTTTCTACCGCTTTTTCCTCACGATGGTCACAAGGGTGCTGGAGCCTATCCCAGATGTCTTCGGTCGAGAGGCGGGGTACACCCTGGACTGGTCGCCAGCCAATCACAGGGCACATATAGACAAACAACCATTCACACTCACATTCATACCTATGGACAATTTGGAGTCACCAATTAACCTAGCATGTTTTTGGAATGTGGGAGGAAACCGGAGTACCCGGAGAAAACCCACGCATGCACGGGGAGAACATGCAAACTCCACACAGAGATGGCTGAGGGTGGAATCGAACCTTGGTGAGGTACTGCATGGGGGCAACATTCCAAACACGTTCTTAAACCACAGCCCATGCAACACACAGTCATTCACATTATCTATGTTTGTTGTCTGCTAACAATAGTGATTTGGCAAGGATTTGCTCCTAACTAATCGTAATGACACAAAGGGCTCTGGACTGCCTCTGATGAGCAGTCAAGTGGGCCCTACACATTTAAAGGCAATGAGAGGCTGTGTCAAACCCTCTCTCGCCTTCTCTCGTCTCTCTTTGCCAGTTGGGCTGGTCTGAGGGATGGAAGTGTGGGTGTGCCATGTTGCGCTGGATTGCGCCGTTCACAAAAATTCCAAAGTAGGCTGGCCACACCCTTTTGGTACTGCATGGGGGCAACATTCCAAACATGTTCTTAAACCACAGCCCACGCAACGCACAGTCATTCACATTATCTATGTTTGTTGTCTGCTAACAATAGTGATTTGGCAAGGATTTGCTCCTAACTAATCGTAATGACACAAAGGGCTCTGGACTGCCTCTGATGAGCAGTCGAGTGGGCCCTACAGATTTAAAGGCAATGAGAGGCTGTGTTAAACCCTCTCTCGCCTTCTCTCGTCTCTCTTTGCAAGTTGGGCTGGTTTGAGGGACGGAGGTGTGGGTGCGCCATGCTGCGCCGGATTTCTCCGTTCACAAAAATTCCAAAGTACACTGGCCACACCTTTTTGGTACTGCATGGGGGCAACATTCCAAACATGTTCTTAAACCACAGCCCACGCAACACACAGTCATTCACATTATCTGTTTGTTGTTTTTTTAACAATAGTGATTTGGCAAGGATTTGCTCCTAACTAATCGTAATGACACAAAGGGCTCTGGACTGCCTTTGATGAGCAGTTGAGTGGGCCCTACACATTTAAAGGCAATGAGAGGCTGTGTCAAACCCTCTCTCGACTTCTCTCCTCCCTTTTTGCCTGTTGGGCTGGTCTGAGGGACGGAGGTGTGGGTGCGCCATGCTGCGCCGGATTGCGCCGTTCACAAAAATGCCAAGGTACGCTGGCCACACCCTTTTGGCACAGCATAAGGCAGGTACACCGCATCTGAAAATAGACACAAAACACAAAACTTACACAAAAATTGTCTGTCGCTTAACTGAAACTGAAATGCACTATGGACATTTGCCAGACAATGGTGGATGAAAGCTGTATATGCTATTTGAGATTTTGTTTGAATTCCAATTGTGACAAAAAAGACATTTGTTTAATGCTTCCTTTAAATCACTATTTGCAACTATTTGCAGTGGTGATATTATTATATATTTTGGTTAAAAAGGTGTAGTTTGGAGCTGAAGAGGAACAGCACCTTTAATAGTGACAACCATACAAAATGTACATACATGATCTGGGAAATTCCATAAGTTTGGTCGTGGATAAAAAAAAAAAAAATACCCAAGATTCCCTTCCCTCTCTCTCGTTCTCATACTGTCTCTCCCCCCCACACCCGTTCTCTCACTTCCTCTCTGCTGATGACCATCTGGTTTCAAGCAGGCATTTGGCACATCATGCGGTCCCATCCCTTCTCACTTCTCTCATCAGCACACAACTTGCTCCAACAGAAGCTTGCTGCAGTGTGTGTGTGTGTGTGTGTGTGTGTGTGTGTGTGTGTGTGTGCGTTTGTGTGTAAGTGTATGTGTCATTGTCACGGGAGGTGAAAGGTCGAGAGACTGATAGCTATAGTGTAACTGCAGTTTCACATTAGACCACCTTTCAGCTGTCTATAGAGGATTACCTTTCATTTTACTTCGGTAACTTTAATTCCAACTAGAAAATTCCCGCGGAAATTTTGATGGGCTTGCCACCTGTGCTGTGAACCTCGGGCCGGGTGTGCCAACGGCTACCGCGCTAGCACCTAGCAAGAAAGCCTCAAGTACCGAAAAGGTTGATGCAGTCCCATAGTGTCCCCACATCATGCCATGTGTCTGTTTGCCTTTAGACATTCGTAAATTAACTTAAATGCTAACATGCTAACGGCTACCATGCTAGCACCTAGCATGACAGCCTCAGGTCCCGAAAAGTTTGTGGCAGTCCCATAGTGTCCCCACATCATGCCATGTGTGTATTTGCCTTTAGACATGAGTCAATTAGCTAAAATGCTAACATGCTAACAGTCATCATGCTAGCACCTAGAAAGACGGTCTCAAGTTTAGAAAGTGCTAAAGTTGTCCAATAACATCCCTACATCATGCCATGTGTGTATTTGCCTTTAGACATGAGTAAATGAACTTAAATGCTAACGGCTAGCATGCTAGCACCTAGCAAGAGCGCCTCAAGTTTAGAAACTGCCAAGGTTGTCCTATAACCGCCCATAATAACACTGCAGCAATGTTTTACCTTTGCCTTAAACAAAGCAGTCAGTATACCCATATCAGTTATGATGCCTTTGTCCACTTTTATATAGTATATATATATATATATATATATATATATATATATATATATATATATATATATATATATATATATATATATATATATATATATATATATATATTAGGGTGCATCAAATTTGAATGGGAAATTTTAATTTCATAATATCAATTTGGCTGGCATTTCATTATTTTCTAATGAACATAAAAATGTCTTTTGCAAAGTTTTGAGGAAATCCATTGAGATTTAGGGGTGCCACCTCACACATAAACTTTTGTAAAATTTCGGAAAATGTGCAATTTCTAGTCTAATTGCCAAGAAGTTGACCTGGAAATGTTGAGTACAATGAACTTCTATACAGCATAATTTTCTATAGGGTTATTAAAGTAAATATATTTGTTTTTTCTTTGGGCAGATTGGCTATTTCTCAGAATTCAACTTTCAAGATTCTCCATTCATTTGTCCTATAGACAAAATGAATGGCAGTAAATGGGACATGTTCACACGGCCTTACCCTGAATTTTATATAGCAGTGATGGATATTTGACATACATATAAAGTTTAAACACTTTGTTTTTTTATTTTATTTGTATTTTTTTGCATTTTTTTTCAATAGTAACATATTTAAATAACAATTCATGGCCACCATTGAGCAATGTTCACTACTTTATTCCACAAAAACACATGTATGGTGGCACCCCTTAATAATCATGTATTGGAAAAATATTTTGTATGTGTTGTTTCTACATATATTGGAACACTTACCCAGCCATATCAAAATTCAATAATTGTGTTTTTTGATGCAACCTTTATATGAAGAGCTTGCAACCAAAAGGCGCTAAATCCATTTTGACTGATTTCGAGAAAATCAATGATTTTTAATTACGCACATATCAATCTATTTGGTCATCAAGTCTATATTGCAAATGAAAGAGCTATCAATATAGGTCATAAAAATGCATGCTATAAAAATCCTGCACACACCATGTATTTTATATATTTTTTTAATATATTTTTTTTCGGATTTAGCGCCTTTTGGCTGAAATGATGGATTTAGCGCCTTTTGGCTGAAATAAATTTGAAGTCACCTTTAACTTCTTCAATGGCATTGTTGTAAAAGAATGTAAGGTGCTTTAATGTGCTATGCTAATAAAATAATTACAACACAGAAGCCATTCTCAACATACAATACAAAATAATAATTATTAATTAAATTAATAAAAATGTTATTAAAAGCAGTGCTCATATTTGACTGCACCATGAAGGTGACAGTGACAAAAATCATCTCATTACAAACTCTTTACATTGTATGTTTTTAGTACAAGTAAAATAATGTTTCTCATGAAAGTTGGAGGTGTCAAGGTAGAGACATGCCTTTTATGGCGTAAAAAAACCTTCCATGTTACAGAATACTGTAAAAACACAATTTGTGTTCTCCTGAATTGCATAACATACTGTAACTATCATACGTGTACTTAATGTACACAAACAAAACAGGATGCGCACCTGGCTTTCTGTATGTGGAGTGCCAATTGTATTCTTCTCTCTGATTGGTCAGATTATCAATAGATGGGAAACTTGGGCCAATCAGAATAAAGAATAAAGAAAGGGATTTAGCTCCTTTTGGTTGAAATCTGAAATGGAAATAGCGCCTTTTGGTTGAAAGCATAAATTTCATATCACTTTTTTTCATATTTTTTAAAATGATTTCAAGACCAAAATATGTGATTTGGATACACATGACAGAGGTCTATTAAACTCATGAAAAACATGCAATTTAGTGAAAATTGGATTTAGCGCCTTTTGGTTGCAAGCTCTTCATATATATGCTGTCTTTGCATAAAGTCAGCCACTCTATTCTTATTAGTCTTTCTGGACTAATAAGACAGAAACATTAGAAAATGATGAACTAAGAACTTATCATGACAGGTGTGGAAAGGGAAAGAGTCCACAGGCACAGGGGAAGCTGTAGAAGAAGGGCAACGTAGTAAAAAAAAAAAAAGGGAAGAAGATACTGCCGGCCGCAGTCACAGCTGGTTCCTGCAGAGGAAGCCCAGATGGGGGTTCAGGTCCTGCTGTCTGCAACTATCTACTGAAGCCAGCCTCGCTGGTTGGCCTCCCCGGGGATTGGGACTGCTACACCGTGACACACAAGTGCATGCTTCTCTTTTGAGCGTCAGAGTGGTACAGTGCAGGAGGAGGGTTCACACGACAGCACAGCCCCTTAGATAGAGTCGTGACACTAACTGACCTGCCACCAACGCAGTCACACACACACACTAACACTTATTGCTTATGTTAACGCTGAAGAACCTGAAGAAACCGTGTGAACTGAAGAGACGATGGAGCGGTATGTGCAAAATGTGCTACGTTCATCTTGAGGACACTTTCGGTTGAATATTGCTGGATGTTCTACATCAGAGCTAACATGCAGATACAGTGAAAGGAAACAAGGAATATTACTACTGGTATCCAAACTGGCAAAGACATGAAACGAAGAAGAGGACCCAATCTTTGTTTTCCCGTTTCGGAACATTACATCTTATTTCTCCAGGAAGGTATAATTCTGTGAATTGTACTGTGAAAAAATTGACATTTATGGGAATATACACGCCAAATCTTTTCATTGTGGAATAGACGTTATAGGCAACCATGCTGTAAATTGTTAAGCTTTATAGAGTACTTTCTTGTTTTCAGTTTATTATATTAGTCTTCGCTGCCCCACTTGGAACTTTTAACGAGCCGTAGCGTTTCCCTCCTCGTGGACAGACAGACCGCAAAAACCTGCTGGCAAACAAGTGAGATAGTTCCCATCATAGCAGTTGGGAAAATGTCTGCTGAGGTCCATCTGGAGCGCCATAAGAAGGCAAACCTAAAAGCCGGACATCTGGCCCATGTCCCCACGGTGACATTGGTCAGCCGCAGAGAGCTGAAGGCTAAGGACCGTCGCAGAGGCCTCGATCCAAAGATAACAGCAAGCGTCCACTACAGATGTAGTGAAGGTAGGAGCACTTTTTTTTTTTTACGGAATGTTAGGCAGTGTGTTGACATGAGTGATGGAGGGCTTGTCTGCTGTCAGATTTTGCTCATTAAGCGAGAGTGATTGATGGATAATCAGTTTGCGTTGCTTCAGTGCTGCATACGGAAAGGGCAACATAAGGTTTCTTCGTCTTGTTAGTGGGTCTGTTATTTGTGGACTGGAAGAACATCAAAGGTGGGCTTCCAGTGACCTTTCATAAAGTGAGTGGTTTAACATGATCCTTTGCTTTCTGAGTCCATGTGACTAGGTGAGAACAGAGTACATAATTGTACCCTGAGGAGTAAAATGGCTTAAAGACGGTCTGGAGACTTTTATAGAAACATACGTGTCTATGTCTTCCAACAGCAAATTATTCTGCTGTGCACTTGGAATTTTAGGAGCTTGTCATTTCTTAAGTAAATATAAAGTCATGTGGTGGAAAAGAAAATGAAAGTTTTAATGTTGTTCCTCAGAAGTTCCTGATCTGGGCATCCGCATCTAGAAATGCACTATACAGGTATATAGCAATGAAATTGAAACGTACACCTGCAAGAACATGACATGAAAAGCAATGTGAAGTTAGTCTACCCCTTGCAAACACAATTTGATCCTTCAATGTCAGCTCTTCCTATCATTGTAAATAAATAAAGCGCTGGATTGTTCTCCCACTAATAGAGAATGTGAGTCGGGTTACGTTTTATAAGCAGTCCTCACTCCTAAGTGTATCTCCTCAAAATAGGATTTGATATTAATAAACTGACTTTTGCTTGGTGTAATTTATTTTTATTTTTATTTTTATTTTTATTTTTATTTTTATTTTTATTTTTATTTTTATTTTTATTTTTATTTTTATTTTTATTTTTATTTTTATTTTTATTTTTATTTTTATTTTTATTTTTATTTTTATTTTTATTTTTATTTTTATTCACTTATTTATTTTTATTCACTTATTTATTTTATCCATTTTTTTATTTTTATTCACTTTTTTATTTTTATTCACTTATTTATTTTTATTCACTTATTTATTTTTATTTTTATTCACTTATTTATTTTTATTTTGATTTTATTTTTATTCACTTATTTATTTTTATTCACTTTTTTTATTTTTATTTATTTATTTATTTATTTTTTAATAAAAAAAACTTGGTGTAATTTAGTCTTTTTGTAAGAGCGCCTGTATCACAAATCCCCCTCTTAGTTAGAAATTAAAGCCCTATAGACATGAAATAACACCCCTATAGTCACTTTCACACGCATTATTCTTTGTTTATACCGCATTGCACAAGCTACGGGATCACTCCAGCCACATAACATATGGTCACTGCTAGCAGAGGAAGCTACCGAGCTAGCCAAAAACGTACCACTTCCACATGGAATGAGAGGGGAACCTTTTTTTTTCATTTGATTTCACCCATGGCATGTCTGGCTCAGTAGCTAGTCTCCATGCAGTGTGATGTAATCTATGTAATCTCATAAGATAAATGACATTATAATAGAGTGAGGGAACGATATTTTTTATGGTAAGAGGTAGCTCTTTTTGCATGCTGAAAAAGTGTGTGCACCCCTGATTTACACGTGCCAGATTACTGTATAGTACATACAAGTTCAGTTCCGACACTGTGTCAATAACGTAACTACACTGCATAATATTACTGTCCAATTTTTTGCTCACTGTTGTACTTCAAGTTCTCCATAGTGATTGTGATGAGGGTGTATACAGGGCAAGATGAAGCATGTATGGACTATTTTGCATACATACAGATGCATGGAAGAGTCCTAGGAAGGGAGGAGAAAAGTGTAATTGATTTTTAAAGAAGCCAAAGTAATGCCTTGAAGTAAATGACAGTCACTTAAATCAGCAAAGGGTTGGAGAGAAGAGAGGTGCCATTAGATTCAGATATGAAAATCCTAATTTTATAGACTGAATATGTAGAAACTCTAAGCCAGATAGAGGACTAATACCCAGCGTAGTGAATTACCTGCAGCGCTTGCCATTTCTTGGCAGTAATGAGCTTTGTGAACATTGCACCGATAAGGCCTCTATAATTAGGCTTAGTCATAAGCATCCCCTCTGTAATTCAGTGATAAAAAAAAGCCAGTAGAACTATGGTGTCAGTGCTCCAATCCAGTCATCTCACACGTGCACAACACATACATACACACACACACTGAGGAAATCAAAAAATTGTCAATGTGAGCTGTAAACACTGCATTGTCTCAAGGAGGTCTACCTGTAACTGTGCATCATTGTGTGTGTGTGTGTGTACAGTATATGTGTGTGTGTGTGTGTATGTGTGTGAGGCGTTATGAGCTGCAGCATAGGCTTCCTGTGAGGGAGCAGATGTCACCGAGCTCAGGCACAGCTGCGACGGCCGATAACCACGGTGGTAAGAATATGTCGGCACGCTGGCTCTTCTCCCTGGGCCTTATCAGCCACAAACAGCATACTGACACACACACACACACTCAAACACACACACATACACACACATATACAGACGCTCCACAATAAGGAACTGCCACCCTGCGCTAGTGCCCCCCCTCTCCCCTCCCCTAAGCAGGTCCAGATAGAGGAAGGAAGGCAATAGGAGAGACGGAGAAGGGAAGAAAAGGAGACAAACTAAATCATGGATCTTTAAGGGGAAAAGGTGCTGTGAATCTCTAAAGAGATTCTCACCTCATGTCAGCTTTACTCTCAACTTCATCATTCGGTGGCTGTGCTCATCCTCCACAGCAGGGGTCTTCAATTAAAATTGAGTAAAGGCCGTTTGTGCAAAATTTTCACAGCGAAGGTCCGAACCTATTTTATATCAAAGAGCCGAGCTCGTATGAATATCAAATGTAATGAAACCCTGCACACACAAAACCAGAGCTTCTCAAATGGTGGTGTTTTTTTGGGGGGGGGGGGGGGCTTTGTCAATATTAGTGCAGACCTGCCAACATGTATGAATTTGTTGAGACCTGAGAACATACTAACTCCTTATTTCTAAAATCACAAATACTTGAACTTGCTGATATAGTTCATCTTCATTCATTCATTCATTCATTCATTCATTTTCTACCGCTTTTCCTCACGAGGGTCGCGGGGGTGCTGGAGCCTATCCCAGCTGTCTTTGGGCGAGAGGCGGGGTACACTCTGGACTGGTCGCCAGCCAATCACAGGGCACATATAGACAAACAACCATTCACACTCACATTCATACCTATGGACAATTTGGAGTCGCCAATTAACCTAGCATGTTTTTGGAATGTGGGAGGAACCCGGAGAAACCCCACGCATGCACGGGGAGAACATGCAAACTCCACACAGAGATGGCCGAGGGTGGAATTGAACCCTGGTCCCCTAGCTGTGAGGTCTGCGCTAACCACTAGACCGCCGTGCCGCCCAGGTGCATTATTAAAAAACAAAAACAAAAAATAAACCTTAAACTGTATTATGGAAAGCAGGAAGTGAACAAATGTAACAGTTACTGATTGTAAAAGTACCAGATGGAGGGGTAGGATTTAATAAGCTTTGCTTCTTCCTACTCCTTTTGGACATGTGGAACTGTGAACTGATTATGGGATGCACTCAATTGTAATCTGATGTATGTTCAAATGAAATTAAACCATTACCATTACCAATTGCACCCTCGGCCATCTCTGTGTGGAGTTTGCATGTTCTTCCGTGCATGTGTGGGTTTTCTCCGAGTATTCCGGTTTCCTCCCACATTCCAAAAACATGCTAGGTTAATTGGCGACTCCAAATTGTCCATAGGTATGAATGTGAGTGTGAATGGTTGTTTGTCTATATGTGCCCTGTGATTGGCTGGCGACCAGTCCAGGGTGTACCCCGTCTCGAGGCAAACATTTTATGCCATGAACTCATCTCATAGTTATCATCCTTACCAGATAACACAAAAAACAATACAAAACAACAAATATTCTACTAGTGATATTGAACTATAAGAAAATGATATTGTTAGAGGGAAGTACAGAAATGGAATTCATAAGGAACTGGAGAGAGCAGTGAGGGGCATGTGTGGGAGGAGAGACAAGGTGTCGTGTGTGTGTTTGTGTGTATGAGCAAAAAAAAAAAAAAAAAAAGAGTGGTGGGTAGAGAGGGTGGAGAGAGAGAGTTATCCTCTCTATTTTCTCATCACCAGCTTTGTGGTTTGTGCGAGGAACAGATGTTCACAAGTTGATACACTGCCTCATCCCCCTCCACTCACTATCTCCCATGCCAGCACCACCAACTGTCGGAACGTATGCATGCATACACACGCGGGCATACACACTTCACCTGAAACAAACCTTAGAACTCGTTTATATTTGGCAAACTGATTAGAAACTCACCTGCTCATCAACATCAGCCATAACTGCACAGTTGAATAAGATCCATGCAATAATGTTACCAGACCAATATATTCATTCATTCATTTTCTACCGCTTTTTCCTCGCGAGGGTCGCGGGGGGTGCTGGAGCCTATCCCAGCTTGTTTGTGACATTAAAAAGAAGCAACATAAGAATGTTCATTTGTAGTTCTTCACATATTTCTTGTGCTTTTCATGTTTTTTTTTACAGTGTATATTACATTCATTCATTCATTTTCTACCGCTTTTTCCTCACGAGGGTCGCGGAGGGGTCCTGGAGCCTATCCCAGCTGTCTTCGGGCGTAAGGCGGGGTACACCCTGGACTGGTCGCCAGCCAATCACAGGGCACATATAGACAAACAACCATTCACACTCACATTCATACTTATGGACAATTTGGAGTCGCCAATTAACCTAGCATGTTTTTGGAATGTGGGAGGAAACCGGAGTACCCGGAGAAAACCCACGCATGCACGGGGAGAACATGCAAACTCCACACAGAGATGCCCGAGGGTGGAATTGAACCCTGGTCTCCTAGCTGTGAGGTCTGTGCGCTAACCCCTAGACCACCGTGCCGCGACCAATATATTAAATGCGTTAAATCATTGTGATTGTACTATGCGTTGGTGTAGAACTGAACTGCAAAATACTTAGAGGTGTGAAAAATTACCATATTTGAAAAGACAGCTCAGTGTCAATGCAAACTGAGCATTTTCTTTCTTTCTATTAAGTAGTGATGTATTGCGTCATTATCACTGAAGATCATACAGGTGCGCCAATTGTCGTGGACAGTATAAACGTGCGATTCCCATGCATGTGTGGGAGAGTA
The DNA here is from genome assembly GCF_030265055.1 of Doryrhamphus excisus. Lineage (NCBI taxonomy): Eukaryota > Metazoa > Chordata > Actinopteri > Syngnathiformes > Syngnathidae > Doryrhamphus > Doryrhamphus excisus. Next base: position 6,876,967 of record NC_080477.1, read on the forward strand.
TTCAGCCGTAAATTGTGGACTTTATAGTCTGGTTCCCGCCGCAAGCAGGCTGACAATGTGACTCTTGAGTCAACACTTGATTTAATCAGGTGTCACTTCCTCCTTTGACAGTTTGCGCATCTGTTGCTTAGCGATAGAAAATACACAAACACGCACTTGCTATTTAACAACAGGAATTTACATTGACAATCACAAGACCTCCCAAAATCCCCAAGCTGAAAGAACAGCTTGAACAAACTTTTGGTTTCTGTCTATTCCTTCATGTTTTTGAGAAGTGCCATTATGAGTGCTGATTGCTAAAAAAAAAACAATCACTGCACAGATCTTATTTCAGTTCGAGCCAAGCAAGGGAATGAGAATTCACACGGGGGCGTCACAAACCCAAAGTGCTTGAAAAAAAAGAATACTTTATTACAGTTATATACAGTTATGAATACAATAAATTTGAAACACTTCTATGCTAGGACTACGTTAAAAAGCCATAGCATTTCAGTATGTGGAATCAAACTATGGAATGGATTGAGTAAGGACCTCAAACAATGCACAACGATGAGCCAATTCAAGAAACAATACAAGCAGTTGATGTTTGCTAAATACAAGGATAAAGAGTCTTGAACCAGTCATGATGTGCTATATATATCACTATATTGACACTTACTATGGTACACATTATGTCATTGGATGCTCATATCACCTCGTACTTCGGTACGAGGTACATTATTTAAAAAAATGTATTTTGGAAAGCAGGAAGTGAACAAATGTAACAGTTACTGATTGTAAAAGTACCAGATGGAGGGGTAGGATTTAATAAGCTTTGCTTCTTCCTACTCCTTTTGGACATGTGGAACTGTGAACTGATTATGGGATGCATTCAATTGTAATCTGATGCATGTTCAAATGAAATAAAACCATTACCATTACCATTATTATTACAGGTTATAAGTTGAATGATAGCCAAAGTTTGGAGCTAAACTTTGCCAAATCGCTATCACCGGCTGACAACAAACATAAATAATGCTGTGCGTGTGTTACATCAGTACTTGTACTCCTTTTTATCCGAGGGGTGTTTCAGTGACTCTTCAAATGGAAAGCAGAATGTAGACAGCAAAATGAATGGTAATGGTAATGGTAATGGTAATGGTAATGGTAATGGTAATGGTAATGGTAATGGTAATGGTAATGGTAATGGTTTAATTTCATTTGAACATGCATCAGATTACAATTGAGTGCATCCCATAATCAGTTCACAGTTCCACATGTCCAAAAGGAGTAGGAAGAAGCAAAGCTTATTAAATCCTACCCCTCCATCTGGTACTTTTACAATCAGTAACTGTTACATTTGTTCACTTCCTGCTTTCCATAATACAGTTTAAGGTTTGTTTGTTTTTTTTTTAATAATGTACCTCGTACCAAAGTACGAGGTGATATGAGCATCCAATGACATAATGGGTACCATAGTAAGTGTCAATATAGTGATATATATAGCACATCATGACTGGTTCAAGACTCTTCATCCTTGTATTTAGCAAACATCAACTGCTTGTATTGTTTCTTGAATTGGCTCATCGTTGTGCATTGTTTGAGGTCCTTACTCAATCCATTCCATAGTTTGATTCCACATACTGAAATGCTATGGCTTTTTAACGTAGTCCTAGCATAGAAGTGTTTCAAATGTACTTCTTCCCTGAGATCATATTTCTCCTCTCTTGTAGAGAAGTATTGGATGACATTTTTAGGTAATTGGTTATTTTTAGCCTTATGCATTATTTTAGCTGTTTGAAGATGAACTATATCAGCAAGTTGAAGTATTTGTGATTTTAGAAATAAGGAGTTAGTATGTTCTCTGTAGGCGGCATTATGAATTATCCTTACAAACATCACTTAGGATTTCAAAGGAAACAATGATTAAAAGAAGTGAACTTGGGATTCAAACGCCATCTAGATCATTTGTTTTACATATGACTTCACTGATATCTGGGAGTACTGATCCGAAACCACTGAACAGAGAGCTTTGCAGCATTGATACTGATTGAGGCAATCTGATAAGTGTATTGGAGCAAAGCCATTCAGTCATTTATGGACATTTATGGCCAATATAATTCTGAAGTTGATTCTGTGGGAAACTGAATCAAGTTCAGAAGGGTCAGGACATGACAACTGGAGCTTTGTTGTCGCTGAACTCGCCTGATTGCTGACAAGTACAACTTTGCAAATGTGTATGCGTGTAAGAAATAACTGCAAATACAAGATTCTGCTGATCTTCTTTTCATGCCAAATGTCTACATGATGAGATAACACAAATGATTATGTTTCCTCGTTAGCTCTAAAACAAATGCATTAGTGTTGTATTTAACCCTTTAGGGGCTAGAGCTGTTTTCAGTTTTGATATTACTATTTCAAAACGTTGTAGATTGAAAATGGTTAGCGATAAAGACATACTGTAAATGAGAAAAATCATCGGTATGACCCAAAGTTTGTGATGGGAGCAAATGTAATCTAATATCATATTATGACGCCACCAGGCTCAGAATTTCCACTTGTGATACTCTTCATGGCTGCATGGTGGACGAGTGGTTAGCGCGCAGGCCTCACATCTTGGAGACCCGAGTTCAATTCCACCCTCGGCCATGTCTGTGTGGAGTTTGCATGTTCTCCCCGTGCATGCGTGGGCTTCCTCCCACATTAATTAATCAATGGTTGACTCCAAATTGTCCATAGGTATGAATGTGAGTGTGAATGGTTGTTTGACTATAGGTGCCCTGTGATTGGCTGGCAACCAGTCCAGGGTGTACCCCAAAGACAGCTGGGATAGGCTCCAGCACCCTTGTGAGGATAAGCAGTAGAAATTGAATGAATGATACTCTTCCTCATATGTCAAGCAAACCCAGCCATCATCATTGGCATTGCCAGCGGGATCTATTATTACATAGATAGATCCATAGAAGCATCTAGCTACTGTATTTATCTACTATGCCTGTGAAAATTTTCATTCATCTAAGTGATTATATAATATATAATAGGTATAATAATATCTATTAAAGTGCATTTTTTTTACCAGGAGTCTCCGCTGATCATACAGCGTATGTAGGTATTTCCACTTTTTTTTAAATATTCCCGCTACCCTCTCCTCACCATTAGCAGTGTTTTGACTACACACGAACGAACGCGCTGCTGCACGCACAAGAAGCTTCAAATGTATGTATGTATGTAACCAAGTCAATAATGTAATTGTAAATACTGTAAATATGTTAATTAAGATTAAGATTAAGATATGCCTTTATTCGTCCCTCAGTGGGGAAATTTGTATTGCACAGCAGCAAGAGTACAGAATCAGTTAAGCAGTACAAAATACACAATATAGAAAAATAAACAATATAAACAACCCAAGTATTAACAAAATCAACAGTTTTTCCCAGAGTTATATACAATACAGTATGTAGATAATATGAAACGAGATGAAATATATGACCAGTCTATACACTGAGATCTTTGCTAGTGAGTTAATATGAGGCATTATGGAAATACTTCACATAGAACTTAGTATATTGCATTTAGAGCCCTTAATATTGCACATGGAGGTTGATCAGATATGTTATGATTAAAGTAAAAGAATTGTCATGTTAATGTGGAACGCCAATAACGTCACAGTGTACCCCCTATTACTGTAATTAGTTCTAATTGGTGTAAGGTGGTACAGTAAACCTCGGATATATCGGACTCGGATATATTGGAAATTCGCTCACAACGGACAGATAAAAAAGAACCAATTTTTCTGTAATGCATTTCCAATAAAAATTCATTGCATATATCGGATTTTTTATAACGGATTTCGCCTATTTCGGACAAAATCTCCAGTCCCGTTCCAATGCATTTCCATTAAATTTCCGTCGCATATATCGGATGGCCGCATCGTGGCGCTCCGATTCGCCGAATCGTGACAGGCCGCTATACGACGTCATTTGCAGCATTTGCAGCGTTGCCTGCGCGTCCAGGTACATTGGAAACATAGTCAAGGAAGTGCCTTTTTATAACGGATAAAATCCGATTTACGCATATACCGGATATAAATCCGATATATGCGTAAAACGGACATTGTCCGGTATACGCATATAACGGATTTCACTTATATCGGACAAAACCAGTGGGAACAATTGAATCCGATATATCCGAGGTTTACTGTACTTCCATTAGAGAAGATCTATAAACATATAAGCGTATAAACATTGCATAGAAACGCCCACAAATATTGCTCAGATTGAAGTTCAACATGTCTCCCATGTGTAAAATATGCAAAAATGGCTAAATTCAACAATGTTGCATGTAACAATTTTGCGACTTTGGTGCTATAAGGAGTAGCTGCAGAACACCCAGTTGAGTGAAAATTTAAGATACAGTAAACCTCGGATATATCGGATTCAATTGTTCCCACTGGTTTTGTCCGATATAAGCGAAATCCGTTATATGCGTATACCGGAAAATGTCAGTTTTATGCATATATCGGATTTATATCCGGTATATGCGTAAATCGGATTTTATCCGTTATAAAAAGCCACTTCCTTGACTATGTTTCCAATGTACCTGGACGCGCAGGCAACGCTGCAAACGCTGCAAATGACGTTGTATAGCGGCCTGTCACGATTCGGCGAATCGGAGCGCCACGATGCGGCCATCTGATATATGCGAGGGAAATTTAATGGAAATGCATTGGAACGGGACTGGAGATTTTGTCCGAAATAGGCGAAATCCGTTATAAAAAATCCGATATATGCAATGAATTTTTATTGGAAATGCATTACAGAAAAATCGGTTCTTATTTATCTGTCCGTTGTGAGCGAATTTCCGATATATCCGAGTCCGATATATCTGAGGTTTACTGTACTACCAAGGGGTCAGTTGCAGTACCTGCTTAGACACAGAGTGTATGGTATTTGTATATCTTCAGCATACACAAACGAAATAAACACATTGTAGTGAAGTGTGATGTAACAGGAAAACACAACAGAATGAATACTAAGATCAGCACCTCTTGTTTATGATGGGACTAGAGCATCGGTTGGCCTTCAAATAAAAATAATAATGCCTTATTCAGTATATGAGATGAGATCGTTTTTCCCAGGGTTTTTAATTATTTCTTGAATAACGAAACAAAGTTACCACATTTTCTTGTACAATGTAATTTCTGAGGCAGTGGAAATGAAGGATTGATTAGTTTATCCGCAGGGACGCAGTGAGCAGGCTGTATTATTTCATGAGTTAATGATCTGAGAGGAGAATCATTTCAGCTGTAAATATGACTTATACAGACTCTCTTTGAAGAGATCAGAATGAATTAGAGTTTGTTTGCCACCATTTATGCTCAGCTTTTCAGTGCAATTCATCAATGTTGTTTGGTTTGAAGGCTGCTTGTCCTCCATGTGGCGACTGATGATCCCTCGGGGGGGACAAGCTTAAATAGTTCAGTTCCATTGTGGAAAAATGAATAAACATGAATTACATTTGTTGTTATTGTTTAAGCTAACATTAACTTTACCAAAAAAAAAAAAAATGAAGGAGAGTATGATGTAATGTTTACATTCGCACATTTTGTAATGGCACCAGCAAGTGCACAACTGCACCAGGTTTCCTTAAAAACTGCTCTCAATGGTAAGTAGCGTTAGCATTTTAGCATTTTCTGCAGGCCCGGTAAAGTCTAATGTGATGTTGTTATTGTTTAAGCTAACATTAACTTTACCAAAAAAAATTGAAGGAGAGTATGATGTAATGTTTACATTCGCACATTTTGTTATGGCACCAGCAAGTGCACAACTGCACCAGGTTTCCTTAAAAACTGCTCTCAATGGTAAGTAGCGTTAGCATTTTAGCATTTTTTACAGTCCCGCTAACGTCTAATGTGGTCACATTTTTTGAGGGACTACCAGTGTTTAAAAAAACTCAAGTAGACCGTGGTAAATTGATGTGGCTATTAGCAGCCCGGCTCCCTGTATGCACGCTCTATAATGCTACATATACAAGCGCTTTTGCTCAATGACTTACACAAAACAGACACAGTTAGGACATTGATAAACGGTTACTTAATGCTTGCTCTTCTGACTCTTCCACACGATCAGGTAACGTTGGAGAGGCGTAGGATTTTACAAGTTTGTCGGCTAGTCCAGCTGCATAGTGGCCCATGTTCACAAAACAGTCCAGTATAAAATGCCATTGACTGATTAAAATGCATTTCTTTCGCTGGTAGGGAATCAGGAACTTCAACTACTTGTGCCCGATAGTGGCGTCTTTAGGACTTGTGGCTATCAGGTATGAGGCATTGCTAACAACGTAAACAGAGAAGCAGAGCTTGGGGGAGGGCAGAGAGCGTATCTGCATAAGAAAGCCTGCACCTCTGTGACATCACAAAGGAACAATTTTGCAAAGCCCTCTGGGACCGAGCATTTTGAGCCATCCTAAACTTCTTTCGGGGCTCACTTCCAAATGTGCAAACCTCATTATCTGAAACTTTGGCATCTTTTAACACGAGAATACAACATTCTAAATACATTAATAGGTCAGAAAAGTGGAAAAAGCATGAACATACTGGTCAATCAAGTGCACAAACAGTGGTAGGAAAAAGTTTAATTTTCAAAATTGTCCTTTATAAATCACTGGTTGTTTGGATCAGCCATTTCAGTTAAATATATCATATAGCAAACAAACACAGTGATAGATGAGAAGTGAAATGAAGTTTAAAGGATTTACAGAAAGTATGCAATAATTATTTAAACTAATGTTGGCAGGTGCCTAAATTTGCCCACCCCAACAGAAAAATGACATCAATTTTTAGTAGATCCTCCTTTTGCAGAAATAAACACTTCCTAAAGCTTCCAATGAGGGTCGGGATTCTGGTTGAATTCTGGTTTCCAAAACATCTCCAGTTGAGTCAGGTTTGATGGTTTCCAAGCATGGACAGTCTGCTTTAAATCATTCATTCATTCATTTTCTGACGCTTTTTCCTCACGAGGGTCGCGGGGGTGCTGGAGCCTATCCCAGCTGTTTTTGAGCAAGAGGCAGGGTACACCCTGGACTGGTCGCCAGCCAATAACAGGGCACATATAGTTGCGCAATATGTTGTAAATAAAAAGAGTATAAATGTGACTATAGTCGTGTTTTGTCATGTCTACAGGGCTCTAATAATGCTTTGTTCATTTTAATCTGAAAAAAATAATTTGTCTACCCACCAACTATATGTGGTTTCTTAAGTTTTTATTATTTGCTGTTTTATTATTATTATATTTATTTATTACTGATTGATTGATTTTCTTTATTCTTGATCTTATTTTGTGTAGAAAAATAAAAATGAAGATATTTGAGAACAGTGGAATGTTTTATCAGAGCTTTTATTGTAGAAAATCAGAACAAAAGCAAAGTTTATTCATTTTTCTGTTTTTAATAAATGCGTTTTTTTTTTGTTTTTTTTTTGTTTGGAAAACCTGATGCGGCCCAGCCTTGCCCAGACCCAAGCTCCAGTGGCCCCCAGGTAAACTGAGTTTGAGACCCCTGCCCTAGACCATGATGTTGAACAATCTTTGCTTTCAGGTCCTTTGACAGTTTATTTTAGGCTACCATGTTGCTACTCATTAGAGAAGATGCAACTTGCAATTAGCCATCTTAAATACCCTTTCTCATGATTTGGCCTCATCTTTGCATGAAGGTCAAGGGTCAATATGCTTACCTAACAAATTGTGGTTCCAATAATTAGTGTTACAGGTATTAAAATCAATAAAGCAACCTGCTTACTTTTGTTTAAATATTTATTGCACACTTTCTGTAAATCCTATAAACTTCATTTCACTTCTCATCTATCACTGTGATGATATGTCATGTGGTGATATGATATATTTAACTGAAATTGCTGATCCAAACAACCAGGGAGGTTGCCCAAATGAATATCCAATGAAGTAATTTACATCAAACAATATAAGAAATGCTTAACCATGCAGGCATTGTTAACATCCTTTCTCGATGCCCACATTCCATAAACTGCCTTGTTATTTTTTTTTTTTGGCACAATAAAAATAAAGCATTTTAAAGGACATTTTTCATCACAAAGCACACAGATTGAATTTTGAATTCCTGTCATGTGTGAATGATTCAAACAAGCAACACTTTGCTGCTCAATTACAAACAAAATGTCAGGGGGTTTATGTGACTGCAATTTGTAAGAGCGGCATTCCGGCTTGTGTTTGCTTGAGTGGTTGGGTCAATGATCTGTTACACTGCGTTGTATTACTGAGAGCATCTCTTTCTTTTACATAATATGTCATATCATTGTGGAGTGCTGTAAGGACATGTTTAAATTATAGTGAAGGAACATCAACACAAGACTCATCGACCGAGGGTGCATGCAGCTTCTTGTCTTGTTTTGATCATGTCAAATGTTTCCCAAGACAAATGTACGGAGCTCACCTGTACATTTAATGGCTTCTTCATCAGCGTGCGGCGTGTTGAAAAGTGGATGAGAGGAGAGGATAGGGGAAGTGAAAGCTGCGCGGGAACACAATGCTTGTAACGTTCCCTTTCAGTGCTGCTTCAGGGTCTTATCTCCTTTCAACACTCTAGCCTATGACTGTCATTATAGGACGGGATTTACAATGTGTGAGTGCTGAAAATGCAGCAAACTTCTCTTTTTCCCTGCATTTATACACACACACATGCATACGCACACTGGGAAAAGTCGACATTACCATACCAACATAAAGACCATCCCCAATGTTCGCATATCAGAAAGTGCTCAACCATGCAGGAGATTGTGTCAATGCAGAATAGACTGAACAGAATAGGAGAGTGGGGTGTTTGTGAGGTGAGATAGCGAAAGACAAAGCTGTTTTGGTCATTAATGCCATCAAAGAGACTTTCAGGCTCTGTATTATGTCACAGTCCAACGTTGGCGTTGTGTGCGTTTTCATTGTGCAGTTTATCAGGTCGACCACATGGAGTGCCGGCGCTTACCCAGTGACCGCTCAACAAAAGGCCAAATTAAGAGGAATGAGAGGCTGTCCGAGAAGCAGTCTGACAGGTTGACTGATGCCGTTCCCAAGGAGAATAGCATCCTGTCCATCTTGGAGCCTGTCACCTTGACAGGAATCCTTTCTTTAGATGCAACCCACATCACCAACCTTTCTGTCACTCACGACCACACAGACAAGTACACTTCTATCCTTTTTTGCATCGGACTCGAGACAAAGCAGGAACAAATACAAAATGCCTATAAAAATGCATACAAGTATGAACCCCCCTTGATCAGTAAGTTTCAGAAACTTATCATTATTATTATCATTAATTATTATTAATTAGCGGCACGGTGGTCTAGGGGTTAGCGCACAGACCTCACAGCTAGGAGACCAGGGTTCAATTCCACCCTCGGGCATCTCTGTGTGGAGTTTGCATGTTCTCCCCGTGCATGCGTGGGTTTTCTCCGGGTACTCCGGTTTCCTCCCACATTCCAAAAAACATGCTAGGTTAATTGGTGACTCCAAATTGTCCATAGGTATGAATGTGAGTGTGAATGGTTGTTTGTCTATATGTGCCCTGTGATTGGCTGGCGACCAGTCTAGGGTGTACCCCGCCTTACGCCCGAAGACAGCTGGGATAGGCTCCAGCACCCCTCGCGACCCTCGTGAGGAAAAGCGGTAGAAAATGAATGAATATTATTAATTATTACTTTACAAAAAATAGTAATAATGGACAGCAAGACATCATTGCTTCAAAAATTAGTTTGAGTACAGACCTAAAACCTTGCTTCCTAATGCACAAGACTAGACACACACAAGCTAAAAAGCACGTCTAAAAACCTCAGGTAGGGTTTAACAAGAAGAAACTGATGTTTGGGTTGGTCACCTGTTCAGACACAGTCTCAAGTTCTGTTTTTTAATGCACAAGATTAGACACATGCAATCCAGGAAATAAGTAAATGTCACAAAAAAGTGGGCTAATAAATTGACACACAAAGACTGCGGATTTCAGAAAATAACAGATGAAATATACAGCACTCTACAAGAAGCAATGAAGTCTGTAAAATTAAATAATTAAAAATAAAATTTAAAAAAAATTGTTAACTATAATGATGAAAATGGTAATATTAATGATGATTATAATGATGGTAATAATGATAAAGATTATAATGATAATGATGATAATAATAATATTATTACAATGATAATAATAACAGGGGAAACAAGACAGTGGCATGAACATGATTATATCTTGCAAAAAGGCGTAGGCATTTATAAGCTTTTGCTTCAGCCTACTCCTTTTGGGCTTGGCATCAGATAGTTGAATACAAATGTAAATAATGGAAAGTTATATTTTGATTGATGAAAGAAATTCACTGTAATGATTCATATATTTGCCCAAATAAAGGAAAAAAACAAAAAAAAACTTTCCATCTCATTGACATCATAATACCGATATTGACTCTTATCTCTCAATGGACTCATTGCTACAACACGGTTCCTTTGGTGGTACATAGTGTCAGTAAAAAGGTTGCCGCCAGACCTCAAATCATCAGAAGTGGTTCCTGCTTGATTGGACTTCACGTGGAGCTTTTGCTTTGCTTCTACGGAGAGGCGGGACTTCCCCTGTACGTGTGGATTATTTAGTCAGAAGTGCTGCTGGCGTCATATGAAAGCAGCATTTGTGTGTGTCGGAGGCTGGTAAGGCTGGTGAGACTGGAGTTGGGGCAGAGCAGCTGTCTGTGTGTACTTTACAAGCTGCTTCTATTTGTTCTGCAGACACAGAAAGGGTCAGCAGGGTGTCAGCTTTGTCTACTGTCCCCCATCATGACTGTGTGGTGTGTTTATATGTGTGTGTGTTTATATGTGTGTGTGTGCTAGCAAAAGACCAGACCAATGTGAACAGGTGGAGGATTCTCACTATAGAATGTACCTGCTATAAATATTACATCTAGACAATAACATAGAATTCTATACAGGAGTGTTAGGGGTGTCACGAGATTCGGTCTACAAGAACGAGACCAGAAAAGTACAATGAAAAATTCTATAAAATATACATGTGATAATATACCATTCATCGGTTTTCTATGCCGCTTAGCCTCAACTAGGGTCGTCGGTATGCTGGGGCCTATCCCAGCTGTCTTTGGGCTGGACTGGACGACAGCCAATCACAGGGCACATATAGACAAACAACCATTCACACTCACATTCATACCTATGGACAATTTGGAGTAACCAATTAACCTGCATACGTATGGGGAAGACATCCAAACATACACAGAGATGCCCAAGCGGACATTTTAATCCAGGTCTTCCCTGATCCTCTGACTGTGTGGCCAACATGCTACCCACTCATCCACTGTGCGGCCTACGATAATATTCATTCGTTTACTCATTTTCTACCGCGGAGGGTGGTGGAGCCTATCCCCAGTTGTTTTCGGGCGAGAGGCGGGGTATACCCTGGACTGGACGACAGCCAATCACAGGGCACATATAGACAAACAACCATTCACACTCACATTCATACCTATGGACAATTTGGAGTCACCAATTATCCTGGCATGTTTTTTGGAATGTGGGAGGAAGCCGGAGTACCCGGAGAAAACCCACGCATGCACGGGGAGAACATGCAAATTCCACACAGAGATGGCAGAGGGTGGGATTGAACTCGGGTCTCCTAGCTGTGAGGTCTGCGCGCTAACCACTCGACCACCGTGCAGCCCTACGATAGTATACTGCAATCTATTCATTTTATTTCTACTACGTTAGATGCTTCTGCACTCAGTGTGAATACTACCGGAGACTGTATGATTGACAAAAGGGCTCACTCCATTCATGCCATTGTTCTATGGAACAAATGCATCAAGGTGCTGAAACCAATGTACAGAGTCAACACTCTTGCTGCCTGTTTGGACGCGAGAGAGATGTATATGAAAATTCAGTATATTAAAGGAAAATTTTACTTGAAAAAAATTGCCCATCATCCACAATCCTTTTCTTTTGTCCTGTCCGATTGTTTTGTTGATCCAAATGCCCTTACATCCTAAACTAAATTATCAAGTTCATTTTCATTCACCATATAATGAATACATTTATTTATTATTGTACCAGGCCTGGTCCCTTTTTTGGGGGGACATTAGCTACAATTCACACAGCGGTTATTCATTCATTCATTCATTCATTTTCTACCGCTTTTTCCTCACGAGGGTCGCGGGGGGTGCTGGAGCCTATCCCAGCTGTCTTCGGGCGAGAGGCGGGGTACACCCTGGACTGGTCGCCAGCCAATCACAGGGCACATATAGACAAACAACCATTCACACTCGCATTCATACCTATGGACAATTTGGAGTGGCCAATTAACCTAGCATGTTTTTGGAATGTGGGAGGAAACCGGAGTACCCGGAGAAAACCCACGCATGCACGGGGAGAACATCCAAACTCCACACAGAGATGGCCGAGGGCGGGGACCGAACCCTGGTCTCCTAGCACAGCGGTTACATCTATTTAAAATATATTGTGAGTATATAATTATGATTTTTTTAAAATCCTCAACATACAACATTCCAAATATAACCAAAATGATAAGAAATTAAATTTTTAAATAAAAATGGACTTGCACTGAAAATTGTTTTACTTGTGCAAACTATTACTAATGGTGCAGCAAAGACCAAATAAAATGTCTTATCATGTTTAATGATGTGTCTACACTATATGATTTAGCGTGATCATAATGTCTATGGTTGCCTGTTTAGTCTTGATGATTTACATCATAACTCCATACATTTTGAGATCTCAATATACATAATATACACAATGCAATGGCTTATAGTTGGTAATACATTCAATGTTAAGCAGTAAATCAAAAAGCATATTCAATAATAAACTGAAAGGGAATACTTTCAGTGCACAGAGTGGAAAGATAACCTACAGAAAAAAAAACACTGCATGATATTATTGGGTGCTAATTAAAGCAGGCAACAAAGACGCCCAATAAACAGCAGCAATAAAAATGGAAAGTGGATGTGAGCATAAAAGCTACGATGGAATAAAAGCGAAGCCAACATTTAATCACTGTCCATCTGATGCTCTTCCATTCATCTTCACATCAGCATGAATATCTGGTCCGCTATACCTGCAAACAAATAACTCAATATTGTACAAACATTACTGTATGGACAAAGTATGTGTTTCATAAAATTCATATATATCATATCCAATACCAGAAACAGATATTTTCAATATTTTATTTTGTATAATAAAGTAACTCAAGTACTCTTTATGTAGCATAGCTGGTAAGGCTTCTTTGTGCGTCTTGATGTGAGGAAACAGCGGCCCCCACCGGCAGATGACTGAACTGCTGAAAAAGCGCCCAGTTGCAGTAATTACAAGGGACGCAAATGCACCATGTGATTTCATACAAATGGGTTACAATGAATCATTTTTTTGCAGCTTTTTGTCAGCACATAAGTTGCATTAGACAAGAATAGCGTCGCATTTATGTCTTGATATTTTAGAAGGGTAGCCAGTGGAGAGAGAGAGAGGGAGAGAGAGAGAGATAGGAGAGAGAGAGAGAGAGAGAGAGCTCCAGATGGTGTTTAAACGCAGACAGAAGGCTCCAGAGGGGACAGAGAGAGAGAGAGAGAGGCGGAGGAGGCGAGAGTGAGAGAGAGCCGCGGTTAGTGCGCATAGTGGGCTCGCCAGCTCCATTTATCAGCGAGGACAAAAACAAGTCGGAAAAGCCTTATTTCACCACTGAAGACACCTTCAACATGAGCGCACATGTTTGACAAGTAAAGCCGCTGGCACCAAAGCCTAACAGTCGGCGGAGGAGGAGGAGGAGGAGTAAGAACAAGAACGAGAAGGAGCACACTGACGTATTTTACACAGTGTCGATAATTGCTTTTTTTTCCCTCCAACAACAACAACAACAACAAAAAAGGAATTATTTCCATTATTTCGGACGTGTTTGGACTTTCAGCCTTGAAAGCTGCGACTGAACTCAAGAAGACGGTTTTAAAGTCGCAGGAGGATCCAGACGCACCCTCAAAAGGACTCAAGGATCCGCATCTTAGTATCTACTGTTTTTGCATGGGACTCACCAGGATTTAATGACTTAAGTTAGAATACAGTTTTTTTTTAAGGGGGCTATATTTAAAAGAAGCCGAAAAAACTGCAATTTTGTACAGTTTTTATCATGACTAAGAGAGTGGATTTACACGAACGGGGCGAGTTGTGATATTTCAAATATCTCACAAAACCAAAGACATAATTCATGACGTTTGAGGCCGTTTTCGGCATGATAAAGCAAATAAATACCTCATAAGTGGTCCAAGCTGGAAACTCACAAGCCCAATTGAACCGCCAAAGGAAAGTTCAACATTATTCTTTTATGTTTTTGATGGTGGCGGTTTTGTGCCTCTCCTTCCTGACAATATTTCATCAAAAAAAGGGAAAGTGTTTCCATAATATTTAGCTTTATGCTTTATCCCTCCAAAAATAATGAGGATTGAAGCGATACAGAAGCTGTTGTAGAAACTGTGGATTATCACCTCTTCACTTACCTCAGCTTGACCTCGTCCTTCACAGAGTAAGTAACTATTTATTTTTTTATTTTTATAAAAAAAATGCATATATTTCAATTGATTTTGGCTTGGTTGTTGCTTTTTATACATGGAAGAATGAAACTGAGTTTGTATTACCCATTCAGGGTTTATATGTCAGTACATGTTGTTGTGTATTTCCTTTGTGTATTTCTTTTATAAACAGCATTCCTTATCACTTTACTCAGCTAATAATAAAATATCTGCTCAAATAACCTTAGGAAAATGTACTACAGTCAGTAATTTTAATAATATTTTACACTGCCAACATGGTTTACCGTTATTTTATACTCCTATTTATGAGCCCATTAACTTATCACTCCTCACATAGTTTACATTTATTGTAGGGTATAAAAGTAGAGATGAGATGGAAAAGGGGGGTTGTGGGTGAGGTGGGTGGGGGGGGGGGGGGGGGGGTTCCTGCACATCAAAGTCAGGTTGAAACAAAGTGATGACACAAAATCTTTGCTCCGCTTCACATCCTGTCCACCTAGACTGGATTGGAGGTGATAGAGGTGAAAAGGGGATAAATTGAGCTATTTACTGAATGGTGCCCCACAAGGGCGGCTTCTTCAATGCTTATATACATTGGCGGTGTTTATGCACAGGAAAAGAAATGTTATTTTGTTTAGAAATGAAAGAAAATATGGCAATTAAAAGGAATCTTAATGGAGCCCCCCTGTGGAGACACTCCCTGTGAGGAAACCTGAAGTTGTGCCCCCCCACTTGAACAGCCTTCACAGCGCTCTCTTCCGCCCCTGAGTGCAACAGTAAAACACTCAGGCCTTTTTCTCAGTAGGACCCGGACCCGTATAATTGGCCGCTGGTAAATATCATCTGAATAATTGAAGAGCTGATAATAGTCTCCCAACAATGGATGGGAGGTTGCAGGGGTGAAACCGCAGTGCAGACGCCCTGCCTCACCGCACATGATACCTCCATCACCACATCTCGGCTAGGCTTCTTCTAGAGCTGACCAGCCGCCCACACTGAGGCAGATGTCCCCCACTTCAATCATTAAGTAGCTCTCTTAAAAGGCCTGCCATTCATTCTGACCCCAGCCTGAGTGGTTATTCACTTCCCATTGACCACAAAATGATAAGAGCATCATGGTTATATCATTATAAGACAACACAACACAGTAGAATAAAGTTTTATTTTACAGTAAAAGTGAATAACTGCGTTATTTCCGCTTTCTGTTTACGTAGAACCTTCAATACTTGTGTGTTTGTCATATAAATGTGTGGGCCGGGAAAGTGTGCTGCATGTGGTAATTATTGTGATTTAAATGCGGGCAGTGCAGGTGAAGCAGCCTGCCTCCTAATTAACGAGTAGAACAGATGGCCTCAGGTGGGCGGGCGCTACCAACTCGCAGCGAGCCAGTCAGGTGGTCAGCGCAACAAAGACACCTGGGCACCACAAACAAGGCAAGACAAACAAGGCAAAGACATCATTGATTGTCACCTGGAATACGAGCGTTGTTGTGTCTGGTTGAAGGGACTATGCGTGTGTTTATTATGTGACTATTTTATTCCCACTCCCGCTTTTTTTTTAGGTTTAAGTCCCATGTGTTGATGTTTCTTTCATAACTCTTAGGTTTTCATGCACTTTTCCAGGGCTCGACAATAACGATGTACTGATGGCCAATAAGTGATATTCCCGTCGAGCAAGTGCACTTTGGCATGCCATACTGCCAAGTTTTTTTTTAAAAGCGGTTCTTGTTGGGTGTTGGTAAACAGACCGTGTAATTCCGGTGGTAATTTGCAAACCAATCCTTGCAAATCTTGAAATGGACAAATCAGAATCGTTTATTTAGACCACAGTCTGCGTTTTACCCACACCCGTTCTTGTTTGTGATCCACCAATCAGCGATCGTTTGACTAGGAAAACATCTATCATGGCGTCCCTGCTGACATCGTCTAATTCTTCAACAACTTGTGAAGGAAAACAGCAAAAAGTGATGAACCAGTGCCTCCTAAACAAGTATTTTATTAGCGGCAGCAAATCAAATGATGGCACAGGTGAGTGAATCACATTGCTGTGACAATTTGAAGTGGTCACAATGAAACACCACCCATTAGATCCAATACCAAGTGCTGATTTTGCACAAGCTACAAAATCTAGCGCTTCCATTTCTCTGTGTATTTTTCTCAACTCAAATTGTTGTTTGACATATTTGAGCATTTTTTTCTGGATTAACAACACTTTACTAGTACACAAATGTGTCTATTCAATAATGTTTTAATTGTGGTGCACAACTTATAAAAGGCAAAGTGCCTAGACAATCCAGATTTCCATGCAACGTCATGATCTATGTAGGAAAACAACCACAAGAAATGATAATCATTTCATCTTTATTTGAGATTCTCATGTGATGCCACAAAAATTAGATGATATCATTATGGCAGTCTTTTCATTTTCCATGGGACAAGTTCGGGCAAGTAGTTCTCACCTTAAGGATTCCCCATGGGCAAGTCATTTTTGTTTTTAATGTCGATCCCCGGTTTTCTTTTATTCTATCTAAATGGGCTCGTAAAGTCGTAAATCCGTCGCTTCTGTGTGATCACATTCATGTGTCCTTGAACACTGAACCCCGGAGTTTCATGTGATAGACAGGTCCATGCCTTGCATGACAGCTCTGCCTCCGCTGGTGTGTGAATGAGTTATTTAAATGCAGCCCATTTACAGAGATGCATTACTTTTCCTGTGGTTGACTGCGACCGCCACCGAGTGCTCACAACACAAATGTGATGCACTTACCGGACAAATTGGTTGAGACTGCAGAGTGATGAAGAGAATGACAATGGGGTCTAAGGGACCATTTCGTCTAATACACAGCGGTTTGCAGATACCGCTTTCTCCACTCTATTCAATGTGTTTCTGTGCTCCACATGTGTTTGACATTACTGCGACAAGGCTGCCCATCCTCTCTTGGGAAATGGGGAATGTCAAAGAATAGAGTGGAGAACTTGAACGGCTTCCCAACATCTGACGGAATGAGAAACGCATTCGGTGGACGGCCGGTCTGCTGACGCCACAGCGTGGGAGCAGGGAAAAGGGTGGAGGCCAAGTAAAAAAATATGACTTTTCTCCATTTGACACCATTCCTTATACAGTATATATACGTACAGTATATACAGTATTTACATCCACTGTAATTATAAGCTCTTGAATTTCGAGGTGGAGCCCAGCAATTATCTGTAAGTGACAGTCATTGCAACAGCTTAGTCTCTATAGAGCAGGGGTCTCAAACTCAGTTTACTTGGGGGCCACTGGAGCTAGGGTCTGGGTGAGACTGGGCCGCATCAGGTTTTCCAAAAAAAACCCCCAAAAAACGCATTTATTAAAAACAGAAAAATATACAAACTTTTTCAGTGCTTTGGTTCCGATTTTCTACAATAAAAGCGCTGATAAAAACATAATTTTTATTTTTCTGCACAAAATAAGATGAAAAATAAGTAAACAAATCAAGAATAAAGAAAATTAATCAATCAGTAATAAATAAAAATAATAATAATAATAATAATAATAAAACAGCAAATAATAAAAACTTAAGAAACCACATATAGTTGGTGGGTAGACAAATTATTTTTTTCAGATTAAAATGAACAAAGCATTATTAGAGCCCTGTAGACATGACAAAACACGACTATAGTCACATTTATACTCTTTTTATTTACAACATATTGCACAACTGCAGGGTCATGAGACACATGCTAGCTCGCAAACTAGAGAGCTAGCGACCTAAACGGTAGCCTTCAAGTTATTTCCTTTAAACTTAAATAGCCAAACACTTACCACTTCCACACGGATAGGGAGGATAACTATTAACAGTTATTTAACCTTTAACATGAACATTAATCAAACGTAATAATTTTTTCTGGGTACATGATACCATACAGCATCCATATCAAACTTGCGCGGGCCGCACGAACATTAAACTTTCATATCAAGGCGGGGGCCTCAAACTAGTGCCGCGTGTTTGAGACCCCTGCTATAGAGGATCATATGTTTTCATCATTTGTTCTATGGGGTCTTTATTTCTCCAGAATTCCCCCAGCAAACGCAGCATTGACAAATTGCACCTCCAATCATGCATTACAAAAAGAAGGCACATTTCCAGCGTCCATAAATACAGTCGCAAAAAGCACATCTGAATGGACATGTGTGGTATGAATTCAAGGGAAACAGGGGAAACACATTTCCTCCCCCTCCCTTCCATGTCTTGTGCCTATTTCACCTCCTGCTTTCCCTCTTCACCTTGTACTTCCTTGCATGCCCGTTGACCCCCTGCCCTTCATGGAGCCCTCTCTTATGTCCCTGTCGTGTCTCTCGCGCCCGCCTCCTATCTGCGCCACTTCACGGGAGCGCATGGCTGGAAGTGTGTCGAGATCACAGTCAGACACAGGAAGCAGCTGGGCTAATCTACAGTAGCACTGTTTTAATCAAGCCAGATGAACAGGGCGACAGAGACAATGGGAAGTTCATATCACCAGCACGTCTCGATATAAGGCGACCACTCCCCTTCCTTGTGCCTGACACTGTGGCCTTTATCACAGACAGGGAGTAAACAAAAGAACAGACTGAAAGCATTAAGACTTACATGCTGCTGCATTATAAGCCCGCTCTATAATATGTATCTATATATATATAATATATATATTTGTGAAATTAAAAAGCTGTTATCGCATGGAAACAGATCCTGTGCCACACAGATGGTTCCGTCCGTCTTCAAATGGGAACTGAGCCGCTGAATGCCGTTGTGTTACCAGTTAGGAGAACAGACCTTAATCTCGGCTCCAGCCTTCCTTCCTCTGCCTCGCTCTGTCTCTGCTCGCACACTCAAAACGCACCGATGCACACAACACGTCACGTGCACACGCGCACCACTCTGACCCCTTTAGACAACATCGTTGCCTTATGTAGCAGTAAAGCCGCTATAAAATGGACAGTTTACTTCAGATGATATGAGGTTGCGTGTTTTTTTTTTTGTGTTTAAGGAGGCTGCATGGTCGCTATGAGTCATAAGTTATCATGTGACATGAGAAGTCTGAGCTTTTGATGGTGTCAGTTACTGAAAGAAGATCCTATTGGTAGTAGGTAAGAAGACGAACGTACGTATAGATCAACATTTAAAGTTCTTTATGAGGTTTTGTATGAATTATGACAGTTTATAGATGTGTATTGTGTAATATTGGACATGATCCGTAAAACATGTAATTTTTTTTATCATGAAACAAAACAAGAAGATGTACATACGTAAACCTTGGTAGGGTGTTAGATCAACAGTTAAAGTTCTTTATGAATTTTTGTATGAATTATGACAGTTTATAGATGTGTATTGTGTAATATTGGACACGATCCATAAAACATGGAATTTTTTTTTTGCAAGAAAACAAAACAAGAAGACGTACATACGTATACCTTGGTAGGGTGTTAGTTAGATCAACAGTTAATGTTCTTTATGAGGTTTTATATGAATTATGACAGTTTATAGATGTGTATTGTGTAATATTGAACATGATCCGTAAAACATGGATTTTTTTTTTTTAGCAAGAAACAAAACAAGAAGACGTACATACTTATACCTTAGTAGGGTGTTAGATCAACAGTTAAAGTTCCTTATGAGGTTTTGTATGAATTATGACAGTTTATAGATGTGTATTGTGTAATATTGGGCATGATCCATAAAACATGTAATTTTTTTTATCATGAAACAAAACAAGAAGACGTACATACGTATACCTTGGTATGGTGTTAGATCAACAGTTAACGTTCTTTATGAGGTTTTTTAATGAATTATAACAGTTTATAGATGTGTATTGTGTAATATTGGTCACGATCCGTAAAACATGGATTTTTTTTTTTTAGCAAGAAACAAAACATATTTCTGTCAATGCTTCAAAATAAAGCAGGAGGAACATTACGTGTTTCCATTTCTAGGGATGCATAATTTGTTATGACTGATATTGACATTGATATGCCTTCCGTATGTATGGAATTCTTAACATTAATGATCATTTTTTATTAAAATTGTGTTTACGCTTACAGTAGTGTGCATTCTATATTGATGCTGGGCTTGCTGTGATAATTATGACAATTTGTTGTGGATTTTATTTCATATTGGTGAAATTATGACTGATTGAAGTTGATAAAATTGCATGAAAATATATATTTTTTTAAAGTACCGGTTTTGACACCTTTCAAAAGTATTAATATGCAAATGATACATGACCCTACTGATTTGCCTGATATACGTAAATCATACCCATTCTAGTTTTGCCATAACAATCTAATAATATCTGATCAAGCTGTATCAAACTGCTATTATAATGAATGCTGCATTAGTTTAACTACTGTATAAACAGCATAAGTTACTATTTCATGATATTGGAACATATGTGGATACAACGGTGGATCCGATTCATCACCATAGCCAGCTCATGCCCATTTCTCTGTCACATAATAAACAATAATATGAGCTACTTTCATCTCCCATGTTTTGTTGTCCTGCAGCCAGTGAGTGAGTGTCCCGGAGGAGCATAGCAGGTATTTATTTTGCCTCGTGCTTTGGCTGCAGAGAAACTGTCAGAGCTTCTCTTGAACCTGTCAAATCAACACCCCCATCACACTGCATCCCAGTGGTTCCAGGCGTGTTTAAAAGAGGGAGGGGGTTGGGGGTGAAGGCATAATGCAGAACACCCCTTACCTTTGCATGGCTTATTTCAGGAGCTATCGTTACTGTGTCTGTGGGGCAAGTAAAGAGGTTGTATGTACTGACACAGCAGACTTTTAACACTGACCCGAATTTTAAAAATGAGAAGAAACAAGAGGAAGACTAATGAATGTTGAGTGACACCTCAGTGTCATGGCGCACATTCAGGAAAAGGTTACGGACAAAGAAAAGTCCCATTTCAATGCGTGCAATTACGCCTGTGTTGCCAGGGTCAAATCTAAGTCTTTAGTACTTCATAAATCAGCAGGCCGCCGTTATGACGTCAGGACAAACACTGAAACGCTGTGCTGCAGCTGGTTGGAAAAAGCGAGAGGAACGGGAGAGAGGGATGGAGGGAGAAGCGGAGAGAGGGCAGGACAGCAGCTGTCAGGCCTACATCTCACACCTGTCACACAGGAAGTGTGCGCCGGCCACTGTTTCCTGGATACACCTCCTCAAACAATGCTCCTGGAAGAAGCGGAGGGAGAACATCTGCTCCATGCGAGGGGAGAGATAGACAGGCAGTCATCCCTGTGCACTAAAAGATCAATGAATATACATTTAGGGGAGAATAAAACGCGGAAATCAAACAAAGTGTGATGTCAGCTGCCGTATGGTCTTTGCCGATGCATGCAAACGCAGGATGTTTGTGTTATAGCGGAGCTCTGTGACAGACAGGTCACTCTGTGGAGACTCCAGCCAAACTCTCCCACAAATACAATAAGCCGGCATGCCCTAAAGTTAACAGTGAGACATTCCCACGCCTGCTCCTCTCCCCACCCCCCCTCCTGTGACCAACATGAACTAATCCAGATGCAGCACATGTACGTGCATAAACTCTCTTTACTTGACCTTCAGCTTCATCTAACGCTCTATTCTCTACATATTCGGTGTCAAGCGTCACACCTCGCTGAAAGCAAAGCGTCGTTTCTGTACATCACGATTCATTTCCAGCTTGGCTACTATTCCCAGCATCCCTGTTGGTACTGCTGTTGGTAAAACAAAACAAAAAAAAAAAGAAAAAAACAACAACAAACATCCGCTTTGTTTGTCAGGCTTGTCAGGATGGGTCCTCATGAGACCCCCTTTGCCCTATTCCCAGGCTGCCCTTCATGCCGCTTGTATGCAATTAACGGAGTAATTAAAAGCCTGATGAGCTAATTGGAGCTGGGTGAAGCTGCAGGTGTTTAGTAATGGAAGTTATTTTTGTTTGTGCATTTGTTTAGTTGGATGACCTGATTGCTAGTGAATGAGTAGTTTAGTAAATTCAGTCATTTCATTTCCCTTTTCATTGTGCGATGCTAAATTTGACTTTTTCATGATCTGCTGAACCTTGGGTGTCACTTTGTCAGCATCCACACAAATGCAGTTCTGCAACCGATGATTCCTGCTTGAAATTTGTACATTTTCATAACCGGCAGATTTGGTGTTGTTGTTTGTCTCAATGTTCTTCTCAATTTATACTTTATATCATCACAAAAACACAACAACGTCTGAGATGTGTAACTCAGAGGAGTTGGCAGTTGTGGAATGGTCAGATGAAGTATTTCTCAGCATGCTTTGCTGTAGTTGACTGTCTTATGCCTCTTTACGGTGTCATGTTGTACAGACGTGGTATAATAGATAAAGTGCTAATGTTTTTAGTCGTGTACAGTTAAATTCTTTTGACTTTTGGTCTGAATCTGGCAGCCTTATTCGGAATGGTTGTGAATTTTGTGCTTTAAGATTAAGATTACGATTAAGATATGCCTTTATTCGTCCCTCAGTGGGGAAATTTGTATTGCACAGCAGCAAGAGTACAGAGTCAGTTAAGCAGTACAAAATACACAATATAGAAAAATAAACAATGTAAACAACCCAAGTATTAACAAAATCAACAGTTTTTCCCAGAGTTATATACAATACAGTATGTAGATAATATGAAACGAGATGAGATATATGACCAGTCTACACACTGAGATCTTGTTAGAGAGTTAATACAGTAAACCTTGGATATATCGGAAATTCGCTCACAACGGACAGATAAAAAAGAACCGATTTTTCTGTAATGCATTTCCAATAAAAATTCATTGCATATATCGGATTTTTTATAACGGATTTCGCCTATTTCGGACAAAATCTCCAGTCCCATTCCAATGCATTTCCATTAAATTTCCCTCGCATATATCGGATGGCCGCATCGTGGCGCTCCGATTCGCCGAATCGTGACAGGCCGCTATACGACGTCATTTGCAGCGTTTGCAGCGTTGCCTGCGCGTCCAGGTAAATTGGAAACATAGTCAAGGAAGTGCCTTTTTATAACGGATACAATCCGATTTTATCCGTTTAAAACTGACATTTTCCGGTATACGCATATAACGGATTTCGCTTATATCGGACAAAACCAGTGGGAACAATTGAATCCGATATATCCGAGGTTTACTGTATGAGGCATTATGGAAATACTTCACATAGAACTTAGTATATTGCACACTATACACACTATTGTTTCTACTTTTAAAATTCCAAGTCCAGAGGAGTAGTTTATTATCGGAGGAATTACGCAATTATCACGGTAAGCACTTAAGCGCGCCTGAGTTTGACACAAAACTGACAGGAAAACAGCAATTTTGCCACAATCCTTATGTGAGAAATGAACACAGACCTGTCTCTTTTCTCTGCATTCTAAAGATATAAAAACAGATAAAAACAGACAACTCATTACTGCAAGCAAGGGGACACACATCCTTTGTTGAAGCCAGTAGTTAGCTGGCTAGAAAATAGCTAGTGTGTTTTGGCAAGGTGTAACAAAGTGCAATCAGCATAACAATTTTCATAATAGCAATAAAAAAAATTATACTGTATGTAAATGGAGGGTACAAGGTAGTTTAAGATAAGATATTAAGATAAGATATGCCTTTTTTCGTCCCTCAGTGGGAACATTTAAATTTTAAATTAGTGTTTTGAAATGCATTTATTCAATAACTTTTTTTTATATTGCATTTATATATATTTTTTACCTGGCAAGGATTCTGTGGATTCACTCATTTGTAATGTATTTACCAGCCTATTCAGTGCCTCCAGTTTATTTGCTTTGTCGCCATTGTGACTTAGTTGGTTGGATGTACATATGGAATTTTCAGTAGGAAACGTCACCAATAGATGAGGTCACCCACAGATGGAAGAAAGCAGGATACCGGAATCAGCGAGGTCGAAAGTTTCATTTCATTGCTGCAAATCGGTCAGGTCAAGTTCAGGTGTGGAACTCATCCCATGCTAGTATCAGTCGTCTTTTGGGTATTTAGAGGAATTATGTCATGTCTGATGGCGCCTGCTAACTGAGGTCATTGGAGATGGGGGAAGGAAGTCTGAGCCGATGCTGGAACGTGGCAGCCCAAGGCGAAGCTCTCAGCTGGCAAAATTAGGCTCACGGCTGACAGGACGAGGAAAAGAAGATGAGCGGGAAATGAGGCAATGCTGAGCAGAAGCTTCTTGCATGTAAATCCAGTCGCTTCATTTTTTCCCATCCCAGATGTGCAAGTTCAGACGTCTTCTCTTATACAGTGGAACCTCGGGTTGTCATTAATCCATTCCAAAAGGTCTGATTTTTTTCCAAAAGCATTTTTTTCCATAGGAAATAATGTAAATCCAATGAATCCATTCCAGACACCCACATGTACAGATGTACACATATGAGCGAAAACATTTTATGGAGAAGAATTATAGTTTTACCGGTAGAACACGATGCAAAATAATTGTAAATGATTAATAAAATGTAGTATATATGAACATTTGACATCAACATAACCTTTAATGACAAGATGTTGGTAAACATGGTGATGATTGCTCCCTTGAACTTTATTGTAAACTTTCATACTACAGTAAACCTCGGATATATCGGATTCAATTGATCCCACTGGTTTTGTCCGATATAAGCGAAATCCGTTATATGCGTATACCGGAAAATGTCCGTTTTACGCATATATCGGATTTATATCCGGTATATGCGTAAATCGGATTTTATCCATTATAAAAAGGCACTTCCTTGACTATGTTTCCAATGTACCTGGACGCGCAGGCAACGCTGCAAATGACGTCGTATATATATATATATATATATATATATATATATATATATATATATATATATATATGGAACGGGACTGGAGATTTTGTCCGAAATAGGCGAAATTCGTTATAAAAAATCCGATATATGCAATGAATTTTTATTGGAAATGCATTACAGAAAAATTGGTTCTTTTTTATCTGTCCGTTGTGAGCGAATTTCCGATATATCCGAGTCCGATATATCCGAGGTTTACTGTATCTTCATACTTTGTTATGTGTTGTATCATGAATTCAGTAGTATTTTTCACAACTTTTATACATCTGGCACTTGCAACTTTCTTTGGTGTCTTATTTTGCAGCTGTAATAAAAAAAAAACATGCAAAAATACGCAGTGCGCTTGAATGCCTCAGCAGCGTTCGGCACACATTGCTTATGAAAACAATGAAAGTAGACATTTATACAGAATTAATTAACACATAATTAAGGATTCTGTGACTAGAACGAGTCTGGCCAAAAAACTAGTTTTTTTTCGAATCCCACGAAAACCGAGGCGTACAAAAAAAACGGACGTTCCCCTGTATGTGTGTGTCTCTGCTCTCTTTACTTCCTCCTCTCCCCCCTCTCCGCTACCCCCTCCCCCTGGCTCTCTGTGGCAGCTGTGCTGGTGATGGCTGTGTGCCCATGGTGCAAGCTGGCTGCGGGGTCCCAGGTGGCCCTCATGACAGTTATTGATGTTCAGGTGTTCGACTCCTCTCACACAGAGACCCTCGGAGCCACACACAAACACGGGACGCACACGTGCATCAATTCAGAAGATATTAAATTAACTCCATTTTTGCCTGTACTTCCAAGTCATCTTCGAGCTGTAAACCCGTGTCCTTGCAACATTAGTAACACTTTACCCATGCCTGTGCAGCTTGTGTGATTACCCGGATACATACTACCAACTAATTGTCAAATAGTTGCATATATATGGGTGGGGGTGGGGTGTTATCGTGTCTCTGTAAGCTGTGCAAGAGAGTGCAATGCAAGCTTTCTGAATATGTATTGTTATCATTAAACAATTCTTTCAATGTGTGTGAATAGAAGGCTGGTACTACTGCCACCTTAACACACTCCAGATGTGTCTGGCTAGCCAAGGAGCTGTTCTTGGCTCTGCTTGTCTTGACTGAATGTCACAAATACTTTCCTTTATTTAGGAAGGACTCTCGGTTAGTGGCTGGAGAAAAAAAAAAAAAAAAAGGTGTGGATGGATGGATCCTTGAAACTAGTGCGGAAGATGAAAGAGGTACAAAAAATTATTAGTATTGTTATAGGCAGACAAAGACGAGTGGGGGCTAAGAGAAGAGAATGACACAAGATGAAGAGGGAGTACAGAAAGAGAAGGGAGGAGAGGTGAGGGAGTCAGCTCGAGTCTAGCATCTGGATTTTATTAGCAGCCTTTGGGAAAATCTGAAAAGGAAGTTTTTTCTCGGAGCGCGTCTGCAGCAGCGATATGCTGCACATAACCACTTCACTGCCGACAAGAGGAGCCAGGCCCTCCCAAAGGAGAACAGATGGTCGCTAGAACTTCAATACAATTACATCAATAACAGCTTTCACAGATATGAGCGCTGGATGACAGGATCCCTGCAGCTCAGAGAGACAGAAATACAACTCCTCTACCGTTAACCCTGGATAAATTGTCTTTAATCCATACTCACTTGCAGCCGGTCCTCCGGTTATCTGGATTTTTGTTGCCAAGGCACCCACTTAAAAGGAAGTAAAACATATAGATTTCTATTGAGTTGCAAGTGGTAAACATGTAGTATAGTATAGTGCAGGGGTCTCAAACTCAATTTACATGGGGGCCACTGGAACTAGGGTCTGGGCGAGACTGAGGTTTTCCAAAAAAAAAAAAAAAGACGCATTTATTTAAAACAGAAAAATGAATAAACTTTGCTTTAGTTTCAATTTTCTACAATAAAAGCTCTGATAAAACATTCCACTGTTCTCAAATATCTTACTTTTTATTTTTCTACACAAAATAAGATGAAAAATAAATAAACAAATCAAGAATAAAGAAAATCAATCAATCAGTAACAAATAAATAAATATAATAATAATAAAACAGCAAATAATAAAAACTTAAGAAACCACATATAGTTGGTGGGTAGACAAATTATTTTTTTCAGATTAAAATGAACAAAACTTTATTAGAGCCCTGTAGACATGACAAAACACGACTATAGTCACATTTATACTTTTTTTATTTACAACATATTGCGCAACTGCAGGGTCTTGAGACACATGCTAACTCGCAAACTAGAGAGCTAGCGACCTAAACGGTAGCCTTCAAGTTATTTCCTTTAAACTTAAATAGCCAAAAACTTACCACTTCCACACTGATAGGGAGGATAACTATTAACAGTTATTTAACCTTTAACATGAACATTAATCAAACGTAATAATTTTTTCTGGGTACATGATACCATACAGCATCCATATCAAACTTGCGCGGGCCGCACTAACATTAAACTTTCATATCAAGGCGGGGGCCTCAAACTAGTGTCCTGCGGGCCACATTTGGCCCACGGGCCGCATGTTTGAGACCACTGGTATAGTGCCTATTAAGGAGAACAACCCCCAGCCCACCTCCTTTTTTTGTTAGACTTGTTTGTTCAACTGCATGTGTTTCTGTCCGCAACATGAGTATATGTATTCAGCTAACATATATGGATGTGTGTGTGTGTGTGTGTGCACCCACACCACACAGGCCTGTCATTAGTTAAGACTTAAAAGCCTCTGAACTCTAAATCAGCTCAAGATGAAGCAGAGTCTGGGACGGACTGGTGCTGACACAAATAAACAGATCTTACCTAACGATGATAGCAAGCACTATTAGCCATACGAAGAGAACATATGCTACTTGGTCCTCAGGAGATGGCCAAATGTGCTATTGAACTTTAGCATCTTTTCCTGATGGGAATCAGGAGATAGTAATAAAGCAAAGGGGTGTTGTAGGTGATGTATCTGAAGATGCGGTCCAGGGCCTAGAGCTGCAAACCCTATGTTTTGATATGCAGGCCTGGTGGGGGGCTGGGGGCCAGAGGCTCAGGCTCTGTTTGTGTGGACTCCTCAGCGGCTTGATAGGGAACAGATGTGGGAAGGCAGGCGGCTGGGCAGCCAGCCAGAGCAGCTGGGAGAAATTAAAAACAACAGCATTCCTGGAGACTGGGCGAATTACAGTGGGAAGGAGGGAGGGAGGGAAGGAGGGATAAGCGGGAGACTGAGAGAGAGTTTTAGGACTATGTGGTCACTGACAAGAGTCTCTGTGGAGTACCAGCGATTGAATAGACAGGAGGATTTAAGGGAACTGCTTTGCAGTGGTTGGCTAAAGTTAATAAGTTCCAGCTGTGTTTCCATTGCAGGCAAGAACACATACTAACATACACAAAGATATTATTCATAGAGTCGGCAAACAATGATGTATCTCTGTCATAACAAGATGGTGTTTACCACACCTGCCACTGAATGGCCAATTTATACGACCATAAAAAAATGTATATTTTTAACACATGGCTTGCTCATACTTCTCCAAACCCTTCGCTGCTCATGCTCTCCTTTGGGGTGTCACTCGGTTCAGACAAGACAAACAAAAACGAGACGCGATGAGATTTTAACATTCCTTTTATGGATATACAGTAAACCTCGGATATATCGGATTCAATTGTTCCCACTGGTTTTGTCCGATATAAGCGAAATCCGTTATATGCATATACCAGAAAATGTCCGTTTTACGCATATATCGCATTTATATCCGGTATATGCGTAAATCGGATTTTATCCGTTATAAAAAGGCACTTCCTTGACTATGTTTCCACTGTACCTGGACGCGCAGGCAACGCTGCAAACGCTGCAAATGACGTCGTATAGCGGCCTGTCACGATTCGGCGAATCGGAGCGCCACGATGCGGCCATCCGATATATGCGAGGAAAATTTAATGGAAATGCATTGGAACGGGACTGGAGATTTTGTCCGAAATAGGCGAAATCCGTTATAAAAAATCCGATATATGCAATGAATTTTTATTGGAAATGCATTACAGAAAAATCGGTTCTTTTTTATCTGTCCATTGTGAGCGAATTTCCGATATATCCGAGGTTTACTGTAATATGCAATGACAAATATATTAGAAATATATGACAATGTATTGCAATCTACTTATTTCATTTCTGCTTCGTGACACTCTTCTTTGCTCTGTGTGTATGCTAGCAGCCCCCGCCTCCACTCACCCGAGACAAAGAAACTATACCATTGTTCTAAGAGATTTAGATTAAGATATGCCTTTATTCGTCCCTCAGTGGGGAAATTTGCATTGCACAGCAGCAAGAGTACAGAATCAGTTAAGCAGTACAAAATACACAATATAGAAATATAAACAATATAAACAACCCAAGTATTAACAAAATCAACAATTTTTGAGTTATATACAATACAATACAGCAGGGGTCTCGAACTTGCGGCCCGCTAGTTTGAGGCCCCCACCTTGATACCAAAGTTTAATGTTGAAATGACAGCTTAAAGCTGTGTGCACACCGGACACAATTAACATGATTTTGCCCCGCCCATACTGTTACCCTACCCTGTTACCCCGCCCTGTTTTGCTTTGGATTAGCAATGAAGCTAAAGGCTTATGACGCTGGGTACAAATAAATGCAGGAAATGATTTGGAATAAAAGGGAAAATACACGTCAAGATAAAGCATCTCATCAAACATGTTGTTAAAGTTACGACGCTGCTCCCAGATGGAACTGAGTACAATGCTAACTTGCCAATTGGGTACAATTATTAAGTTTCATTAATGTTCATGTTAAAGGTTAAATAACTGTTAATACTGTACATTTGAATCTGAAAAAAATCATTTTTTCTTTCTTACGTTTTTCTTATTGGCTGTTTTATTATTATTTTACTTATTTTTGATTGATTGATTTATCGTCTTTATTCTTAATTTGTTTATTTATTTATTTTTATCTTATTTTGTGTATAGAAAAATAAAAATTAAGATATTTGAGAACAGTGGAATGTTTTATCAGATATTTTGGTGTGGAAAACCAGAACCAAAGTACTGAAAAAGTTTAGGGTATAGCAGAAGCAAAAGCATTGAAGATAGTTTTTTAATTGATTTTTTTTCCAATTTTTAATAAATGCGTTTTGTTTTTGTTTTTTGAAAACCTGATGCGGCCCGGCTTCACCCAGAACCTAGCTCCGGTGGCCCCGAGGTAAATTGAATTTGAGACCCCTGCAATACAGTATGTAGATAATATGACACGAGATGAGATATATGACCAGTCTATACACTGAGATCTTGCTAGTGAGTTAATATGAGGCATTATGGAAATACTTCACATAGAACTTAGTTTATTGCATTTAGAGCCCTTAATATTGATCAGATATTGCACAGTGAATGGAGTCTGGAGTAACTATACTGAATGTAAAAGATGGAACAAACTATGGAACAAACATGTCAATGTGCTGAATCCAGAAGGAATTCTTTTTCTGCTTGTTTGGAGGCGAGAGATGATGCAAAGCGGGAATGATTTTCAAGTTTCAATTTAGTTTTGAGTCCCAGGCCTAGTGCCCTCAACAGGACTCGTCCTAGTTCAAGGTAATGTTGATCATGACTGTTGAGGGACTGTTGGACAAAGTGCGAAATTTTAATGCTTAATCAACAAACATTAGTAGTGAAGCACAAAGACATACCTTTTATCTGTATTATCGTGTATTTGCAAATTGTTATCATCTTAGGAGATGTGTTTTTTGCAGAAAAAGCTGCCTATTTTCACAAAAGAACCCAAATTTGCTGGGTCGTGAATGCTGAATTGCAAATGTACGGGGATCCGCTGTACATGCTGTGTTTGTTGACATAGGCATAATTCCTGAAATCTATAATGAGACCCCAAAAGAAGCAATACACCCTGCTGCAATGTGCATGCATTTGTGCAGCTGCATATTGCATGATAGATGGTTCTGGGTGTCTTGCTGTGAGTGGTTTTTCATCTTGTTTCATCATGGTGCAAAAGGGGGGGGCTGCAGCAGACAGAGAACATTTTAGGGCTTCTTTGGTGAGCAATTTTTTAGGCCAGATTACACCAAACGTGCACATGGTACAGCTGTTCAAAAAGTCACGAGAGAACAGAGCAGAGATGAATTGTTGTTTATTTCCAGTTTAATAGTCGGTGCTGGACTGATAGCAACACATCTGCTTCCTCTTAATGGTGGCTCGTAAAGGGGAGTATGGGGCCATACCTGGATTTAACCACATAACCTCACCTGAACATTTCGCTCTCTGGCTCTCATCTGCTATCTCTGCAAGTGTTTCGTCCTTCAGCACATCGCACTGTGGGTGCACAGATGGCCACAGATGGGGTCGCAGACCTAGCAGACTTCCTAATGTATTAAAAAGTGAAATCCCGAGCTTGGTGTGTACGTGTGAGCTCTGTCCCTGTAGCTGTTCAGATTATACAGCTGTCTATAATCCCACAGAGGGAGTAAACAGACTGGGCGGCCCCCTTATCCTCCTCTTCCTGCCTCTATTTTACTCCGCATGTCCTGAAGAAGGTAAAAATGACCAAACAACTTAATGGTGTCTCTATGAGGTGCATGCTTGAAAACATCCCATACAATGACACCACACATTTAATCAAAGAGGAAGCTCACTGAGCCATATGGTTGCATCCCCGCAGGAAACAGCCCAACACTTTGTCAGCACGGATGGCTTGTTTGTGTGCTTCTTTTAGAAGAGAATGGCCGCTTCTATTTACACCAACTTCTATCTACAACCTGGTGTGTTTATGTTGAGAAGAGTGTCTCTCATTGGGAGAGCCCCCCTTTTTGCTCATGAGGATCACTGTGTCAATGACCCTCGTACTGCACACTCCGCCGTGACACTCTTTAAATACAGAAACAACTGTTGATGGCTTCTCTGTGACAGCTCAGAAATAGGACTGAAGCAAAATAAGCCAGGAGTTATGTTGAGGAAATACGCATACATACATATACACGGATATTAGGGTGCATCAAAAAACACAATTATTGAATTTTGATATGGCTGGGTAATAAAAGTGTTCCAATATATGTAGAAACAACACATACAAAATATTTTTTTCAATACATGATTATTTAGGGGGTGGCACGGTGGAGAGTGGTTAGCGCGCAGACCTCACAGCTAGGAGACCAGGGTTCAATTCCACCCTTCACCCTCGTCCATCTCTGTGTGGAGTTTGCATGTTCTCCCCGTGCATGCGTGGGTTTTCCCACATTCCAAAAACACGCTAGGTTAATTGGCGACTCCATAGGTATGAATGTGAGTGTGAATGGTTGTTTGTCTATATGTGCCCTGTGATTGGCTGGCGACCAGTCCAGGGTGTACCCCGCCTCTCGCCCGAAGACAGCTGGGATAGGCTCCAGCACCCCCCGCAACCCTCGTGAGGAAAAGCTGCAGAAAATGAATGAATGAATGATTATTTAGGGGTGCCATCTGTTTTTGTGGAATAAAGTGGTGAACAGTTCAATGGTCGCCATGGAGATTTGAGGTCAGCAAAGACTGCAGCTCAAGAACTCTGAGGTCATCTTTATGTTTTTGTTGGTATTTATACTCCTATTACATATTACTAGCAAATTTGCGGTTTTGTCTTTGTAAATTTGTAGTCATATTTATAGGTATTTAGTGCTCATTGCCTCTACTGTAGCTAACAATAGCTAGTTACAGTTTGCTAATGACAATTAGCTAATAGCTGAGCTAGCATAACATCAACAACAGTAATATAGAGTAGACAGTATTACTGATGCCTCATATTTATTGAGAGTAGTACTGTAGTCCTACATAATCTGATATACACTTGTCCATTTATTATTTTAGGCACTGTGCCCTCAACAACTAGTTCCTTTCAGACTAGCAGTCTCAGCTTGGTCTTTGGTCTGGCCCCCCTTTGATAACCCTATAGAAAATGATGCTGTATAGAAGTTCATTGTACTCAACATTTCCAGGTCAACTTTTTGGCAATTAAACTAGAAATTGCACATTTTCCGAAATTTTTCCAAAAGTTTATGTGTGAGGTGGCACCCCTAAATCTCAATGGTTTACCTCAAAACTTTGCAAAAGACATTTTTATGTTCATTAGAAAAAAATGGAATGCCAGCCAAATTGATATTATGAATTTAAAATTTCCCATTCAAATTTGATGCACCCTAACGTACATGGATTTCTTATTCAGACTGTGATTACAATTAAAGTGTTTTTCAGCTATAAAATAGATCCCTAAGCAGTCTACAGATGGTCGGAGGAAATCTTTGGGGATTTTAGAAACGCTGTTGGGTTTATTTTGATTTTATTTTTAGGAGTAGTGTAGGCGGATCATCACTAAGACCAATCTCATGACAGCGCTGGCATTTTTAAACAAACATTTTCACTAAAATGTGAGAGAATATGCTAAACAAATGGCACATATGTCGACAATATTGTCCTACTGTTGCACCGGTTTCTGTACATATTGCACTTGGTTGTGTTCATCCACACCTAGTCGCCAAAGTCGTCATGCGCCTGTGCTCAGGTTGTAATATTGCAAGAAAGATGTGTTTCCAGCAGCTGAAAAGGGCAAACAGAAGCAGAAAAAATGACTTAACACTACTTCATCACAAAAGTAGAATGGCATATGGTGCAGTGCAGACATCTGGCAAGACCCGGCAACTCTAATTTGGATCGTCATCAAGTTGTGCACCTTTAAAACTGTACTCTAAAAACAACCCACCTGATAGTTCTCTTCGGGATTCATGCATTATTCAGTGAGAAACAGAGGAAAATGTGTGACACTGTTAACAAAAGGAAGCTTCTCACTCCTCTATATCAGTGTTTTTCAACCTTTTTTGAGCCACGGCACGTTTTTTTACATTGCAATAATCTTGTGGCACACCACTAACCAAAAATGTTACAAAATGTCACCACGACCTCACACGTGCATCAATAAGTCTATCGGAGGAACAAGGTAGGTGTTGCCACACGGACCAATATTACATTGCTCTGCCAGTCTTTACACCACAGACACTCCACAGTAGCCACGTTTTTACATCACCACTTTTTCTCTTTCCGAATGACCTTTCGGGAAACAATGGTATCCATGGAAAGGAATATTCCAATCTCTTGTCTACATGCGCCGTGAAAATCAAACAGAATAGTCAATAGGGCATGCCCAGTAAAACGTAAACATCAAGATCACGTGATACCGGCTTCCCCAAGTTTTTCTTTCACTTGTTGGAATAACTTCATATTGCCGTTTTTTTTCGTCTGTCCAGTCTTGAAATTTAGTTTGAATCAAAAACAAACTTTGCTTAGTCCAGTGCCGATTGCTGGCCTCCATTTTTAAAAGTGAAGAACGTCTGGATCTGCGTGTTACGTCATATCTGAGCATGCGCTGAAAGAACGCACCCGGGATAAATTTAAACAGGAAAAGATCAAATTCAATCTTGCTAATATTTTATAATTAAACTCAGGACATGTTTATATAGATATATATTTTCTTTTTTAATAAAACTGCACTTGTGAATAAAGTATAGAAGGGTTTAGATTCTGTTCCACAGATGGCGGTAATGCATACGAAAGCTGCTTGCCAACCGCCAATAAACAACAGAAGAAGAAAAACACCATAAAGAAGAAGGCACCCTGACAACTTTCCGTTTGAGCGGGTACAAGATACCTCAATCAGATTGGTTAAAGGAATATTCCATCCCTGTTCAATTCTTTCCGTTTGAGCAAATAAACCAAATGCAATTGGAATATTTGGGTCCATGTATACTATTGACATAATGGCTATTGACATAATATTTGCAAATGATGATCAATAAATGTTAATTATAAAAAGTGATATTGGATAATTCCTCACGGCACACCTGACGGTTTCTCAAGGTACACTAGTGTGCCGCTGCACAAAAAGCAACCAAATGTTGATGTAAACATTGTCTATGGCAGGTTTGGATGATATTTATATCCATATATGTATATAGACATAGAAGATAGCACATGCTTGTGACGACATCCACTCAGGTCTTCTTTTCGCTATCCGTGCCACATCCATTTGCTTCACACCACCGCGCCTCCTCTTGCCTTGTTTGGTCCTGGAAGGGTGTCTGGCAGAAGACTGTGGAGCCTCTGGTAGTGAGATGGAGCTCAGCTGAAAGTCAGTCCCCAGTGATGGACAGCAGCAGATCCAGCTGCACTTGTCACTGGCAGTCAAGTTGGCTGTCTGAAGCGAGGGGGGGGGGCGAGAGGGGACAGCCGGTTGAGGAGTGTGTGCATGTGTGTTTTGTGTGTGCTGGATGTTAGATCGCAGGGCCACTGATTGGGATGTCAAAGCTACACGGTGTGTGTGAAGGAGCGGGGGTGGGAGGGTGGGTACTGGGGGGTGGTGGGGGGCTCGGTCTCAGTCAGCAGCAGCTGAGTGGGTGAGCAGGTGTTACTGTATGTCTCCCAGGCTTGTGTTTCTGCAACCAGCAGAGAGACAATACACAGTTTAAACCACTTCCACACCTTGCATTGATTTGCTTCGGCTGTTTTGATGGAGCTTGTGGTTTTTTAGGACACTTGGGTCCCAGGTGACAATGTCAGTGCTGGTCTTTTTAACCTTCGTTTTCAGTTCAAGAGCTCATTTAAAAAAAAAAAAATCTCTCCTTGCTTTTTTCTCCTTGCCAGGTAGCAGAGTGCAGAAGGTTGGAACAATGCCAGATTCACCTGCGGATGTGAAAACCCAGCCCAGATCCACCCCACCCACCATGCCTCCTCCGCCCCCGGCTGTCAGCCAAGCAACCAGTCGTAATGCTTCGTTCACCCCCGCCACCAGTAAATCAAGTAAAGAACTTCACTTCTTTGTTTGTTTTCGTTGAACCTACTCCATGTTGAGCTCCTCTTCTTCTGTGCTCGAGCACCATGTCAGCAAGATAAGCAGGTTCCGAGAACAAAGTGAACCCACAGTGAAACAGCTTATGAGAAAACCTCGTTGAGAAAATTGCCACCGGTTCTACCTTTGAGACATCGTAGAAACCTCATTGGAACGAACTTGTTATAAATGAGTTTGTTTAAACAAACACCTCAAGGTAAAGTGCTGCCACACAGTTGTATTCGAGGTAAACGTACTTTATTGTGTGAAAGGCTGTGGCTACACATTAACACCAGTCTAAAAGCATGCATATACTATTACAGTATGTGCATCGATGGCGTAAGTAAGGAAATGTGCAAAACAGAGAAAACACTTCTGCACGTCTTTTCAGTCTATGTATTTATTGTTGCTTAGATATTGGTGACGCTACTTACATTAACACAATTAGGAGTTAAAGCAGATGACTACAAGGTGTTTTATACCTTTTTGGCTAAGAGAGTCATGAACCACATTTAAAAAAATATATTTCTATGAGAGACATTACCGGTAATGTTTTTTAACACTGGATAAAAACTAAATGTGTGGATTTTTAACCCTCCTCTTGTGTTAGGGTCGGCACCGACCCCTTTTTCCATTTTAATGCATAAAAAGAATCACATAACATTTATTTATTGCATCAAGGCTTTATTCTTACTTGTTTGATATTCTGCACTCAGCTTAGTAGGAACTCACTAACATGGTTAATAATAATAATAATAATAAAGGACTAGATTTTTATAGCACTTTTCAAGGCGCCCAATGTGCTTCACAATGAAGTGAACTCATTGACTCGCTCAAATCGAAACGATACCCAACTCTATTTATTATGCACCATGACTTTTTGTCATTGTTTGTCTATATGTGCCCTGCGATTGGCTGCCGTACAGTTCAGGGTGTACCCCGCCTCTCACCCAAAGTCAGCTGGGATAGCATCCAGCATCCCTAATGAGAATAAGTGGTGTAGAAAATGGATGGATGGATTTTCTACAGAATGTTTAATGTCGGTAATGTAAGTGTGACATCATTATTCTTGCTAAACGGACACTAAAATACACAGAAGGTGCTTGTCACTGCTGTCCTTCCATATAGGAACTTTTAACTTTATTGAGATGGATGGATGGATGGATGGATTTATTGTCATTGCACAATAACACAGCAGTGAAATTGCCAATAAAATGTTGTTGCCTGGTTCCTGTATAATCATAAATAATAAATAATGTGGAGAATAAATAGATGTAATAATATAATTTATAATAATAATTATAAATATAATGATATAATGATATAATAATATAATAATATAAATATAATAATTTGTACAAATAATTTAAATAATTTAGAATAAATAATACTAATAATAAATAATAATTAAATACACAAACAGTAGTGACTTTTACGATAATATTTAAGAAGGATAGGGCGCATGTAGTTCATATACAGATAAAAGGTAATCATATATTTTTTAGTTCATAAAAAAAATTAAATAAATGGGACTAACAAGTATCTGCGACCAGTCCAGGGTGTACCCCGCCTCTCCCTCAAAGTCAGCTGGCATAGGCTCCAGCATACCCCGCGACCCTAGTGAGGATAATCGGTATAGACAATGGATGGATAATACGCCACGTAAACGAGTCTCGCATATTTCATGTTGGCAGCCTGGTCATCGTTGTTACGCTCCCATCTCCTGTAGATATAATTATAACAAATATAATTCTGACATTTTTCAGCCAATTCATTCGCTATTAATACTCAAGCAAATGTTACTAGCCTGAATGAAGATGTCATTCATACTTTGAGCATACATTTCTGAGATGTATTTGGATGTTACTCATGCTGTTCTACCGTCTGATGTGAGTATTTCGAAGGAGGCCAATGGAATCATTAAACGTCAGCATGAGACGCAGTGGAGTTAACTGCCATCAGCATTGAACACATTTGTGTAACCCGACCCTTCAAAATGTGTGGTTCTCTCGTCTGGAAGCTACTTGAGTGTCAAGTGTGCTCCTCAGTGGGCGTGTCTTTTGGTGAGCTAAACGCCCTTGCTGTTGACAAGTGTCTTTGAGTGCTTGTGCGAGGGGGCGGCTGTAGCATTGTGTGCGCGCACATGTGTCTGTGTTGTTTACCAGCTGGCAGGAGGGCGTCAGGACAGGGGGGCATCAGCCGGGGTGGCGTTGCGACGAGGAGGCTACTTTCTTCCCTATATAGCAATGTCAGGCCATGTTGTTTCACCTGTTATGGCGGGTGGTCAGCGGTGTAGTGGTCTCCTTGCACGCCTCTCTCCTCTTCCTCTCTAAAACCAGAACACAAGTGTCGTCTGTTGGGGTCACATGGTTGTGTCCAAATGTGTACACACCACCTACTGTATAGAACAGGAGTGGTTGCATTGCTTTAACAAAATTGGCGGAGGGCCAGACTATATATTTTACATAACAGTCCACATAGAATTATTGTATCTGTAAAAGTGTCATGAAAATCTGCGATATGTGCTTGAGTCCCTTTTTTCAGGAGCACTTTGTAAACAGTAGACCGCATCAAATAACCAAATTACTTAAACCATCAAAAGGTTGGCTCAAGCCATGATGCCATGTTGTATGTTAAGTTTAAATGAAATACTTTGGAAAGAACAAGCGGGCCGTATTCAAATACTTGGCGGGCCGTATGTGGCCCCCGGGCCGTAGTTTGCCCACACCAGGGATAGAGGAATAAGCCAAGCATGAGCAAATACAGGGTCGACATCATCGCTTGATTTACATGTTGATTTTAGTTCAGCTGATTGGTATTGGGCGGCACGGCGGTCGAGTGGCTAGCGCGCAGACCTCACAGCTAGGAGACTAGGGTTCAATTCCACCCTCGGCCATCTCTGTGTGGAGTTTGCATGTTCTCCCTGTGCAAGCATGGGTTTTCGGTTTCCTCCCACATTCCAAAAACATGCTAGGTTAATTGGCGACTCCAAATTGTCCATAGGTATGAATGTGAGTGTGAATGGTTGTTTGTCTATATGTGCCCTGTGATTGGCTGGCG
Organism: Doryrhamphus excisus; assembly: GCF_030265055.1. Lineage (NCBI taxonomy): Eukaryota > Metazoa > Chordata > Actinopteri > Syngnathiformes > Syngnathidae > Doryrhamphus > Doryrhamphus excisus. The sequence goes on from NC_080477.1 coordinate 6,916,285, forward strand.
ACCAGTCCAGGGTGTACCTCGCCTCTCGCCCGAAGACAGCTGGGATAGGCTCCAGCACCCCCGCGACCCTCATGAGGAAAAAGCGGTAGAAAATGAATGAATTAATTAATTTGTTGGGGGGAGCGGCACGGCGGTCGAGTGGTTAGCGCGCAGACCTCACAGCTACGAGACCAGGGTTCAATTCCACCCTCGGGCATCTCTGTACGGAGTTTTCATGTTCTCCCCGTGCATTCCGGTTTCCTCCCACATTCCAAAAACATGCTAGGTTAATTGGCGACTCCAAATTGTCCATAGGTATGAATGTGAGTGTGAATGGTTGTTTGTCTATATGTGCCCTGTGATTGGCTGGCGACCAGTCCAGGGTGTACCGAAGACAGCTGGGACACCCTCGTGAGGAAAAGCGGTAGAAAATGAATGAATGAATGAATGAAATTAATAGCGATTTGAACTTAAAATGGAGGAAGGGTCAGAGTTTGTTTGTGCCTGTGTGTGTGAATATTTGACTCCATTAAGAATATGCAAGTGATTATTCGAATATGTGGTTGAATGTTGATGCTATTCTGAACCTCAAAGCTGCAAATCTGCTTTCAGCTGGTGGACATGTGCAGCCCCACATTTAGCTACACACCTGCCATTGGAATAAAAGCAACACGGGCCACAGGACTATTTTTGGCACCTCATTTACAAGTTCCTCTTATAGTTGTGTCCTAGTGAGTGAGTTGGCGAAGGGGGGAGAGGCGGGTGAGGAACAGGGTGAAATAGACACAAGAGCAGGTGGACGGTCAAATGGTAACATTTGTGAGACAGCTGAAGTGAGCAAAAAAGCGGACACATGATTATGATAATGAATGTGTATGCATCATATACTCCATTCATGGTTTCTTGTTTTAGGTCGCATGTGTCTTCTATTTAATTCTCCATGCACTCTTTCATCAACAGGCTAAATCGCAAAAGAGTGTCAGCACCCATCTTGCCCCCAGATGTGGCAGACGCCCCTCGGGCTTCCTGAGAAACTAAATGACCCAATTCATTTTGAACCCCCCTCTTCTGTTTATCTACAGTGCTAAATGGGAGCAGTCACTCCCCCACGTCGTTGAACGGCGCCCCGTCCACTCCAAACGGCTTCAGTAACGGGCCGGCCATGTCGTCAACATCCTCGCTGTCCAACCAACAGCTCCCGCCAGCCTGTGGCGCCCGCCAGCTCTGCAAACTGAAGCGCTTTCTGACCACATTGCAGCAGTTTGGTAACGACATCTCGCCTGAGATTGGGGAGCGAGTGCGTAGCCTCGTGCTGGGGCTGGTGGTAAGTTTGTGGACAGTTTTAATCATTCGATCAGACCGAAAATCCACACATTTAAATGGTCAAATACAAAAGTGCAGGGATCCACTCTATATTGCCTACCATGAATATCGTCCATTCTTTGTTCCCATCAACCATTATAGCAGTCATTGCAATGGTTAACTTCATATGTCTTGTCTTGCACAGAACTCTACACTCACCATCGAAGAGTTTCATTCCAAACTTCATGAAGCCACCAACTTCCCTCTGAGGCCTTTCGTCATTCCCTTCCTGAAGGTAAATATAGTTCACAGGGTTGTCTGCACAGGTGTGTGTATGTTTATATGCAATATTTTTAGCTCTGCCCTGGATTCTATGACCTGCATGCTACATATACATTGCTGAATATCAGTTTTCTATGTCCCTAAGTTAGGGTTTCCCAAACTTCCCAAACTTGTATCATCCTGGTATCCAAACTAGGGATCGACCGATATGGTTTTTTTGGGGGCCGATGCCGATACCGATTTTTTTCCATCACCCTTAGCCGATGGCTGCTTTTGCTTGGGCCGATATTTGTGGCCGATACTGCTTTTGCTCCCTCAATTTTCATGAAAAAATTACCATGATCGGCATGGCGGTCTAGTGGTTAGCGCGCAGACCTCACAGCTAGGAGACCAGGGTTCAATTCCACCCTCGGGCATTCTCTGTGTGGAGTTTACATGTTCTCCCCGTGCATGCGTGGGTTTCTCCGGGTACTCCGGTTTCCTCCCACATTCCAAAAACATGCTAGGTTAATTGGCGACTCCAAATTGTCCATAGGTATGAATGTGAGTGTGAATGGTTGTTTGTCTATATGTGCCCTGTGATTGGCTGGCCACCAGTCCAGGGTGTACCCCGCCTCGCCCGAAGACAGCTGGGATAGGCTCCAGCACCCCCCGCGGCCATACTACCTTACACATCGTAGTCGTAGTAAGCAGTGATATTTATAAGTTGTGCACCACAATGAAACATTATTGAATAGACACATTTGTGTACTAGTAAAGTGTTTTTAATCCAGAAAAAAATGCTCAATGGTCAAACAATAATTTGTGAAGCAAAGGTGAGAAAAATACACAGAGAAATGGAAGCGCTAGATTTTGTAGCTTGTGCAAAATCAGCACTTGGTATTGGATCTAATGGGTGGTGTTTCATTGTGACCACTTCAAATTGTCACAGCAATGTGATTCACTCACCTGTGCCATCATTTGATTTGCTGCCGCTAATAAAATACTTGTTTAGGAGGCACTGGTTCATCACTTTTTGCTGTTTTCCTTCATAAGTTGTTGAAGAATTAGTCCATGTTGGCAGAGACGCCATGATAGATGTTTTCGTAGTCAAACGATTGTTTACGGGTGAAGAACGGGTGTGGGTAAAACGCGGACTGTGGACTACGGACCGTGGACCGCGGTCTAAATAAACGATTCTGATTGGTCCATTTCAAGATTTGCAAGGATTGGCTTGCAAATTACCAGCGGAATTACGCAGTCCGTGTTTTACCAACACCCAACAAGAACCGCTTTAATAAAAACTCTTGGCAGTATGGAATGCCAAAGTGCACTTGCCCGACGGGAATATCACTGATTGGATTTACTTGCCCGAATTTTGTTTTAATTTGCCCCGGGCCATCAGTACATCGTCATTGTTGAGCCCTGCGGCTTAGTAAAGTGTTAAAAGCAAGCTAACTGTATTACTTGTGAAAACGCGCTCTTGTTGTGATTCAACAGTGGGGGCGGGGTACCGCGACTACGTGTGTTGCGGGGTCTTTAAATCATGCGGTAAATCATGCGGAAAGGAATATTCCAATCTCTTGTCTACATGCGCCGTGAAAATCAACCAGAATAGTCATTAGGGCATGCCCAGTAAAACGTAAACATCAACATCACGTGATACCGGCTTCCCCGAGTTTTTCTTTCACTTGTTGGAATAACTCCGTATTGCCAGTTTTTCGTCTGTCCAGTCTTGAAATTTAGTTTGAATCAAAAACAAACTTTGCTTAGTCCAGTGCCGATTGCTGGCCTCCATTTTTAAAAGTGAAGAACGTCTGAAAAATACATCGGCGAACCCACGCGCGTATCGGCCAATACAAGAAAAAAACGCAAATATCGGCCCCGATATATCGGCCGGCCGATGTATCGGTCCATCTTTAATCCAAACTAATAAAAATAAAACAATATACTAATAAAAAGTGTCCTGCTTTGAGCTGAGAGGGCAACCTATTCTTCTTTTACTATTTATATCAACAGAATGTAGACTATTCATTTGAATATCCCGGAAAAAAAAAGTGGGCTTTGTGTATGTGTGTGCACAAGTGTCATACATCCCAGTGTGCGGTCATCTTCCACATGTGGGACATTGGAGCAGAGTCTGTGTTTTATCAAGCAGACAGGTCTTAGAGAGCTATTTGACAGCACTTGTACACACGCACAATACACACCTCAGCACATCAGAGAGAGACACATGGCAGAGGAATGTGTCGAGAGATCTGTCTTATCTCATTGAGTCTCTTCATCTATCACTCCTCTTTTTTCACTCCCTTATCTGGCTTTAATTCACTCTCCACTGTACAGCTTTGAGCCCGGTTCTTTTCCTCTCAACACTTTTTTTTTTTTTTCCACCTCACATTAATGAATGCTTTTCATTTTTTCTCTACTGCAGGCAAACTTGCCCTTGCTACAGAGGGAGTTGCTGCACTGTGCCAGGCTGGCCAAGCAGACGCCAGCACAATACCTGGCCCAACACGAGCAGCTTCTCTTGGACGCCAACGCCAGCTCACCGCTGGATTCTTCGGAGATTATGATGGAGATGAATGAGCATGGCAAGAGAAGGACCCCTGACAGGTAGCAGCAATCTCTATATCAGTGTTTTTCAACCTTTTTTGAGCCACGGCACGTTATTTACATTGGAAAAATCTTGTGGCACACCGCTAACCAAAAATGTTCCAAAATGTCACCACGACCTCACACGTGCATCAATAAGTCTATCGGAGGAACAAGGTAGGTGTTGCCACACGGACCAATATTACATTGCTCTGCCAGTCTTTACACCACAGACACTCCACAGTAGCCACGTTTTTACATCACCACTTTTTCTCTTTCCGAATGACCTTTCGGGAAACAATGGAACATGGAAAGGAATATTCCAATCTCTTGTCTACATGCGCCGTGAAAATCAAACAGAATAGTCAATAGGGCATGCCCAGTAAAACGTAAACATCAACATCACGTGATACCGGCTTCCCCGAGTTTTTCTTTCACTTGTTGGAATAACTCCGTATTGCCAGTTTTTCGTCTGTCCAGTCTTGAAATTTAGTTTGAATCAAAAACAAACTTTGCTTAGTCCAGTGCCGATTGCTGGCCTCCATTTTTTAAAAGTGAAGAACGTCTGGATCTGCGTGTTACGTCATATCTGAGCATGCGCAGAAAGAACGCACCCGGGATCAATTTAAACAGGAAAAGATCAAATTCAATCTTGCTAATATTTTATAATTAAACTCAGGACATGTTTTATATAGATATATATTTTCTTTTTTAATAAAACTGCACTTGTGAATAAAGTATAGAAGGGTTTAGATTCTGTTCCACAGATGGCGGTAATGCATACGAAAGCTGCTTGCCAACCGCCAATAAACAACAGAAGAAGAAAAACACCACAAAGAAGAACGCACCCTGACAACTTTCCATTTGAGCGGGTACAATATACCTCAATCGGATTGGTTAAAGGAATATTCCATCCTTGTTCAATTCTTTCCGTTTGAGCAAATAAACCAAATGCAATTGGAATATTTGGGTCCATGTATACTATTGACATAATGACTATTGACATAATATTTGCAAATGATGATTAATAAATGTTAATTATAAAAAGTGATATTGGATAATTCCTCACGGCACACCTGACGGTTTCTCAAGGTACACTAGTGTGCTGCGGCACAGTGGTTGAAAATCACTGCTCTATATGAATCTCAATATGAAGGAAATTGAAGGATTCCAGTGTCTATGAATCCGCAACACTGATGCCAGGCTGCCTCTCCCAGCTGTCTTCTAGCAAGGCATCAGTGAGAAACAGAGAGAAACAACACTGTCCTATGGTGGCTTATTAAGAGCTGTTTTCACCTGGAACGCATTATTCGCTCTTAATTGAGTGTGAAGTGACTTTTACTCCCGACTCTTTGCTTTTTTTTTTCTGCAAACTGCTCTCTTTCCACTGCATCTCACATCCCTGACTTGCTCAATCTCCTTCTCCGCTCTTTAACTGCACGACCTGCAGGCTCCCAGCAGCCGTCCATATGTCAGGGATGTGTCCAGATGGCGATGTGCTGACCGTAACACTGAACACATCCTCCGCAGGGTGATGGGAGGTTGGGGGGGGTTTGGATGGGACTGTAATCCACACACCTCCGCCTCCCGACCTCTTGCCTTGTGCACAGCAGGCCAGGCTTGAGTGAAGTGTGTGTGTGTGTGGGGGGGGGGGGGCGGCATGTTCAGGCAGGGGCAAAGCTATCGCGGTGCCAGCTGTTCCTATGATTTGTCAGCGGCCGGATCCAAGGATGTGTATGCGCATTGGCGACGCGCTCAAAATACACACACAGATAATAATGTACACCGATAGTAACGCACATCTACAACATTTGTCCACGATGCATTCATTGGCCTTTGATCCCCCACATGATAAAGAGTGATTTCCATCTGAATGCCTGGCTAGTGCCATCCAGCTAAACAGATTAATATCAACACTCCCATTTAAACTGACCAGATGGCTGGAAAACACAGCATCACGCTCTCTCCCTCATGCACACGCTCACTGAAAGAACTTCTACAGTGTCTCTAAACATCTGCCAAACAAACAGTGTTCAGTTCATATTGCCCCTTAAGCCGGGGGCTGGGTGGGAGGGAGAGGAATAGTTGCAATTTAAGAGCAGGCCGAGGGATATTCAGATTAAACGCTCGAGACGCAGGGTGTACGCTTGAACTTGGCTTTGTTTGATACATATGGCATGCAGCTGTGTGAGAGCTCCGGAGCGGCGCTGTCTCACTGTAACTGAACAACAAGCAGCTCTCCATGGGAATACACTGTTATGTGTGTGTGTGTGTGTGTAAGTGCGTACGTCTCTACATGCACACCACCATGTGGGAGCTGTCGAATTTGTAGTTTTCACACAGTTCAGGTTTGCTCCAGCTTAAGCACACGAGCAGCTGCAATCACTGATAAATAAGATGGCTCCTGGGAATCTAAATTTGGGAGTTGGGAAAATTGATGAACTTGTACAACAAAGCCTGTCTTTGTGCACAAGCAAATTCCTTACCAGCTTCAGTAAAATGTGTAATTCATTTCATTTCTAAAATCACAAATACTTAAACTTGTTGATATAGTTCATCTTCAAACAGCTAAAATAATGCATAAGGCTAAAAATGTCATCCAATACTTCTCATCCAAGAGGAGAAATATGATCTCAGGGAACACTTCTATGCTAGGACTACGTTAAAAAGCCATAGCATTTCAGTATGTGGAATCGAACTATGGAATGGATTGAGTAAGGACCTCAAACAATGCACAACGATGAGCCAATTCAAGAAACAATACAAGCAGTTGATGTTTGCTAAATACAAGGATGAAGAGTCTTGAACCAGTCATGATGTGCTATATATATCACTATATTGACACTTACTATGGTACACATTATGTCATTGGATGCTCATATCACCTTGTACTTCGGTACGAGGTACATTATTAAAAAAACTAGAAATTTCCCGTGGAAATTTTGATGGGCATGCCACCTGTTCTGTGGACCTCGGGCCCGGTGTGCCAATGGCTACCGTGCTAGCACCTAGCAAGAAAGCCTCAAGTGCCGAAAAGGTTGATGCACTCCCATAGTGTCCCCACATCTTGCCATGTGTCTGTTTGCCTTTAGGCATGAGTAAATTAGCTTAAATGCTAACATGCTAACGGCTACCATGGTAGCACCTAGCAAGACAGCCTCAGGTCCCGAAAAGTTTGGGGCAGTCTCACAGTGTCATTGTCAGTGCATTATTAAAAACAAAAAAACAAAAAAAACATAAACTGTATTATGGAAAGCAGGAAGTGAACAAATGTAACAGTTACTGATTGTAAAATTACCAGATGGAGGGGTAGGATTTAATAAGCTTTGCTTCTTCCTACTCCTTTTGGACATGTGGAACTGTGACCTGATTATGGGATGCACTCAATTGTAATCTGATGCATGTTTAAATGAAATAAAACCATTACCATTTATTTTTCCACTCTGTCCATCGACTATCTTAGGAAGGTGTACAAATGACTTTGTTGGGCCATGTTTCTGCATTTCATAGACCTAATAGCATACTGGATGTGAAGGAGACAGGTCCATTTCATGAGGACATCTTTGGTCACGTGTTGAACGTAGTAAGAACATAGCTTGGCAAATATTGTCAAGGCTTTGCAATGCGGTTACATATTGGCAGCAAACAAATACAGAAATCTGTTTTGTTGTCAGCAATAATACACCATTCATTCCACACTTCATTGCTACAGCTGTAAAAACACTGACGGCTTTGGTGTAGGGACACTTTGGTGTTTCTCTAACACTGAAGTGTTTTCAATAATGCACCGTAATTAATCTATATTCCCAAGTCACACTTTGTAACAATATAAAACACTCGATTTCACACCTTTGAGGTTTATGTTTATTTTATTCTTCTGTCCACTCTCCCAGGACCAAAGACTCCTCAGAGAGAGATGGCTTGCACCCCGAGCACTTGGCAAAAAGACCTTGCACCATAAGTCCCAGCCAGCGCTTCAGTCCCAGCACGGGACTCTCTGCTCACCCGCCTCCCAACGGCCTCTCCACGCACCCTCCCAACGGCCTTCCCCACCCACCAAACCATCAAATGGCTCCTCAGCATTACCGCTTGGAGGACATGGCGCTGGCACACCAATACAGAGACGCTTACAGGCATAATGAACATCGAGACGGCCGTGACAGACATCGACAGACAGGTAGAACATAATTCAGTATTCATATGAAACATATGAAACACCGCAGATTCCTATATATTATGTTGAAATAGTGAAGGTGCATACAAAAGTGGGGTGTCTGTCACAAACAAAGACCAGTTGTCAGTCCACTGTGTTAATCCTGTGTTGCTATATAAAGCCCACAGCCTTACATACCCACGGGCTACAACTGTGGCAACCATATATGCCTTCCTTCTGCTCACCCCAAAAAGAAAGAGATGCATTCTCTACCAAACTGATGGCAATCCAATGGCAAGAATGCAGAATTGCAAAAATGTAAGGATTCACTGCATATGTGCTTGATATGACCTGTGTTTGTGTTACAGCAGTGCATGGAGCCCGCCAAGAGGAAGTGATTGACCACCGTCTAACAGATCGAGAGTGGGCAGAAGAATGGAAGCACCTTGATAATGTAGGTACCGGCATGATTGACATTTTTAATACCGGTTATTGATGTGCGATACCATCGATATCCTTTTTGATCCCAAACTGAGTAGAATTCAGCTATTCCGATACCGGTTCCGTTTACGATTGGCCGTTCTTTCAACATACTTGGGTTTTAGCACTTACCCATTATGCATTTACCCAGGCGGAAGAAAAAGTAATTCCTAGCAACCACATATAATTTAGACAAGATGTCAATAATTAACTCAGTGTATTCCTGTTCATGTTATACATTACCTCAAATCACCGAAGTATTAAAGGGTATAAAGATCAATACGTCAGTATCGATCCGCACATGACTATTGCCAATGTCATTCATATGCATTCAGTGTGCTGACACCCAACTTCACGAAGGCATTAGAACACACCAGACGCACATACAGTACACACTCATGCAGAGAAATATGGCCCCAGAAGGAGCTCGGGACCCAACAGAGAGCAGCTCCAGCTGGGCAGAGCAGCTGAGACAAGAGCTGCAGTCATGGAGAGAACCGGCCAGGCCTGGACCCCTGCCAAATTAGAAACACTTCACTGAAATAAATATAGCTTACTGAGAGGGGATGGAATGGCGGAGAGTGAGGAATGAAGGCAGAGCGAGGGAACAACGGAGAAGAAATTTGAATGCGAATAATGGGAAGGCTTGAATGGCGACCATGCTAAGCACATTTAGCAGTGCAGACAACGCCGGGAAGTGTGGATGAAAGTGACATGAGAATGCGAGGTAAAAGACAAAAAATGAAAGGCAATCTGTTGAGTTGGCAGCGAATGGAGCAAAAGGGTGGAAGGAATCGGCTCAACTTTTTCATCTGTAGCCCAGCTGTTATATTATGACGGTAATGCTATTACAAATTTACATTGACTGACTAGCACATGGACGAGAACTGCAGTGTTTTTCAACCTTTTTTAGCCACGGCACGTTTTTTTACATTGGAAAAATCTTGTGGCACACCGCTTACCAAAAATGTTACAAAATGTCACCACAAGCTCACACGTGCATCAATAAGTCTATCGGAGGAACAAGGTAGGTGTTGCCACACGGACCAATATTACATTGCTCTGCCAGTCTTTACACCACAGACACTCCACAGTAGCCACGTTTTTACATGACCACTTTTTCTCTTTCCGAATGACCTTTCGGGAAACAATGGTATCCATAGAAAGGAATATTCCAATCTCTTGTCTACATGCGCCGTGAAAATCAACCAGAATAGTCAATAGGGCATGCCCAGTAAAACGTAAACATCAAGATCACGTGATACCAGCTTCCCCGAGTTTTTCTTTCACTTGTTGGAATAACTTCATATTGCCGTTTTTTTCGTCTGTCCAGTCTTGAAATTTAGTTTGAATCAAAAACAAACTTTGCTTAGTCCAGTGCCGATTGCTGGCCTCCATTTTTAAAAGTGAAGAACGTCTGGATCTGCGTGTTACGTCATATCTGAGCATGCGCCGAAAGAACGCACCCGGGATAAATTTAAACAGGAAAAGATCAAATTCAATCTTGCTAATATTTAATAATTAAACTCAGGACATGTTTTATATAGATATATATTTTCTTTTTTAATAAAACTGCACTTGTGAATAAAGTATAGAAGGGTTTAGATCAGGGGTCTCAAACTCAATTTACCTGGGGGCCACTGGAGCTAGGGTCTGGGTGAAGCTGGGCCGCATCAGGTAAAAAAAATAAATAAATAAAAATAAAAATAATATATATATATATATATATATATATATATATATATATATATATATATATATATATATATATATATATATATATATATATTATTAAAAACAGAATATATGTAATAAAATATTTATAATTATTTGTTATATTAAATATTAATAAATACATATATATATATAATATAATAGTCTTCAATGCTTCTGCTATACCCTCCACTTTTTTAGTGCTTTGGTTCTTTGGAAAAGCTCTGATAAAACATTAAATTATTATAAATTAGTATAAATAAATTTGTATTTATATGTTTAATGTTCTTTTTTTATTTTTAGACACAAAATAAGATGGAAAAATAAATAAGCAAATCAAAAAACAAATGAAACAAATGAACAAATTAATTTTTATATATTATTAAATTATTAAATAAATGTTTTATGTTAATTTTTATTTTTTCGACACAAAATAAGATGAAAAATAAATAAGCAAATCAAAAAACAAATGAAACAAATTAAGAAATTAATTTTTATTTATTATTAAATGATTAAATAAATGTTTCATGTTAATTTTTCTTTTTCAACACAAAATAAGATGAAAAAATAAATAAGCAAATCAAAAAACAAATTAAAGGAATATTCTATCCCTGTTCAATTCTTTCCGTTTGAGCAAATAAACCAAATGCAATTGGAATATTTGGGTCCATGTATACTATTGACATAATGGCTATTGACATAATATTTGCAAATGATGATTAATAAATGTTAGTTATAAAAAGTGATATTGGATAATTCCTCACGGCACACCTGACGGTTTCTCAAGGTACACTAGTGTGCCGCGGCACAGTGGTTGAAAATCACTGCTATAGTGTAAATATTGCCCAGGAAAGCTGCTGGAAGTGAAAATGGACCAAAATATTCCCATTTGCGGAAGTGTATTTTTGGACATTGATTGCAATCCAGATATCAGAGCTCTTATGTTCATCCACAACAAACATGCCTTTATGAATCTTGCTTCATTCGCCTTCCCCAAACTGTTCAACTAAATAAGATTATATGCTAAAATATTGCCGTTTGTGTGTCCGTCAGCTCTTGAACTGTATCATGGACATGGTGGAGAAGACGCGTCGCTCTCTGACTGTGCTGCGACGCTGCCAGGAGGCCGATCGAGAGGAGATGAACCATTGGATACGACGCTACAGTGACGTTGAGGAGATGAAAAAAGGTGGGAGCAACGGACAGCACTGCCTTCCTCCTCCTCTTCCTCCTACTCCTCACCACAACTCCTCCTCCAACACAGCTAGCAGCAGTGAGACTCTGTCCAAAGGAGCTTCCTCTGCTGCTGAAAGGCAGACAGGCAGACAGACAGGTAGACAAACACACACAGAATAATACTCATAGCGAGGTAGCTCCCATTTGAAGATGCTGGGAATGAATTCACATTAAGCATAGGAAGAGTGAGGTAGCTCTGGCTGCTGTGTTATATTTTACTTATGTATTATTTCAAGACAAATGTATTAGATACTAAAGGGTTTAGCCTGATGGAAACTTAGATTTATAGAAATTAGATTTATTTGAATAATGGGTTTGTACGCACATTATGACATTATTGATTTGGTCAATGTGTGTGTTTCAGAGATCCATAGAGACTTCTTACATAGACCTCCATCGGGATACCTGCCAGAAGAAATCTGGAGAAAAGCTGGTAAGCACCAATATGCATTGGTACTGATTTTTCCCCGTTTCTTTGACTAAATTGCTTGCATTCACACAAAAACACTGTATCAGTATCACAGCCACCAAAGCCTCATTTCCACCAAGTTGTACAGAGAACATACTAACTCATTCATTCATTCATTTTCTACCGCTCACCCTGGACTGGTTGCTAGCCAATCACAGGGCACATATAGACAAACAACCATTCACACTCACATTCATACCTATGGACAATTTGGAGTCGCCAATTAACCTAGCATGTAACATGCAAACTCCACACAGAGATGGCCGAGGGTGGAACATACTAACTCCTTATTTCTAAAATCGCAAATACTTCAACTTGCTGATATAGTTCATCTTCAAACTAAAGCTAAAATAATGCATAAGGCTAAAAACAACCAATTAGCTAAAAATGTCATCCAAGGAGAAATATGATCTCAGGGAAGAAGTACATTTGAAACACTTCTATGCTAGGACTACGTTATGCTAGCCATAGCATTTCAGTATGTGGAATCAAACTATGGAATGGATTGAGTAAGGACCTCAAACAATGCACAACGATGAGCCAATTCAAGAAACAATACAAGCAGTTGATGTTTGCTAAATACAAGGATGAAGAGTCTTGAACCAGTCATGATGTGCTATATATGTATATCACTATATTGACACTTACTATGGTACCCATTATGTCATTGGATGCTCATATCACCTTGTACTTCGGTACGAGGTACATTATTAAAAAAATATATATTTTGGAAAGCAGGAAGTGAACAAATGTAAGAGTTACTGATTGTAAAAGTACCAGATGGAGGGGTAGGATTTAATAAGCTTTGCTTCTTCCTACTCCTTTTGGACATGTGGAACTGTGAACTGATTATGGGATGCACTCAATTCTAATCTGATGCATGTTCAAATGAAATAAAACCATTACCATTGTACAATTTCACTGTCATTTAGCCATAGTCATGGGGGAAAAAAACACTGTCAGATGTCCTCCATCACATCTACACATCTAAAACTCATTTTTTATCGCTCAAAACTGTACCATGAACAGTACCTCTTGGTGGGAATGTGGCTTATACAGAACAGAGACCTTACAGTTCTAAGTCCATGAAGCTGAGGGAGATTGGAAGCCCGCTTTTTGTTAAAATGCCTTCCACCTGTCACCACTATGAAAGGCCACTGCAGTTAAGATGCAGTGAAAATGCAGTCACCAGCAGCACAGTTTGAAGCAACTCAGCAAATTCTACCTATTGTCCGAAGAAACACTAGTGTGTTTATTCATTTCATTCACAATGTTACTACATATTAATAAATTACAGATACTTGACGAGCCTGAAATAATATCAGTTTGGAGTCAAATGGATGCACTTTTTTTTTCTCCTTACTGTTCAATGAAGCCCATCCCAGAAGTCATCTGGGTCTAACCTTTCCCCGCCCATGTCAAAAGTTATCCTCCAGATCCAGTATATAGACCTTGTAGAGAAAACATGCTGCTGCTGTTAAAATAAAACACTGTACTGCATTTTCACCAGCATAAAAAAAAAAAATCTCTTTTAACTGCAGTTGTTTTTCATACAGGTACTACAAGCATCCCGCTCTCCCCAGCACTAAAGCACCTACAAAACAAGCAGGGTGAGTAACAATATCTCACTCACAACATCTTACCCTTGAGTGTGTGTTTATGTACCAGAGTGTGCAGCCAGGTAGTCTGCCCCCGTGCCTTTTAATTAAAACCAGACACGTGCTATTTTCTCTGATCGAGTTCAGCTTGAGAGAAGATTGCGGTGATTTGTGGAGGGGGAAAAAAAAAAAAAAAAAAGATCTGGTCTGTGAAAAGACTCGGTAAATCTCTGTGGAATCATAACGTTAATATTTCTGCTCCTGTGTTTTTCATTAAGTGCTAATTGCCCCAGCATCTGCTATGTCGTCTTCTTGATAAGAATTAATTACATTTGTAAACTTATCTTGGTAGTGCATGCATTAGGCTTGATGGTTGAGTCCGGGATAATGCTGATTGTGTTTGAGTGGAAAGAATAAAGAGGGAAGTGGGAAAAAAATGAAAATAGGGTAGAAATTGAGATATGTAGGTTTCTATGTAGGTTAGGGTTAAGATTGACATGAAGGCAGGGCTCTACATTAAAAACAAAAATGACTTGCCCATGGGGAATCCTTAAGGTGAGAACTACTTGCCCGAACATGCTGATAATTCATCAGATAATAGTATTGATGCATTGTATTTGGAGGAATGTCTGAAACGTATGTTAACATAACATGGTAGTCGTAGTAAGCAGTGATATTTATAAGTTGTTGCACCACAATAAAACATTATTGAATAGACACATTTGTGTACTAGTAAAGTGTTTTTAATCCAGAAAAAAATGCTCAATGGTCAAACAATAATTTCTAAGGCAAAAGGTGAGAAAAATACACAGAGAAATGGAAGCGCTAGATTTTGTAGCTTGTGCAAAATCAGCACTTGGTATTGGATCTAATGGGTGGTGTTTCATTGTGACCACTTCAAATTGTCACAGCAATGTGATTCACTCACCTGTGCCATCATTTGATTTGCTGCCGCTAATAAAATACTTGTTTAGGAGGCACTGGTTCATCACTTTTTGATGTTTTCCTTCACAAGTTGTTGAAGAATTAGACCAGGGGTCACCAACATTTTTGAGGCCGAGGGCTACTTTGTGAGCACGGATAGTATGAAGGACTACATGACGTGTTTGCGGTGAACTTCCAAAATGACAAAACTGCACGGATGACTTTTTAGTAATCAGAAGAAAAGGAATAGTAGTAGTAAGACTATGTGAAGCGACTGCTCACATATCAATGTTAATTATTTTCCACAATAATGGTAACAAAAACATATTTTTTTTAACAAGAAACATTTATTTATGTGCTCACATATTTGAAAAAAGTCCTTTGTTTGTCCAAAGCTGCCTTTAACAAACGGGCCTTTTCCATCCTTAATGCGCTGCCGGGTGGGTAGCTCGCATTGAAACTTTCGTGACGAGTTTTGAAGTGTCTCTTCACATTGTGCCGCTTTGGCATTGCAACAGTCGGGATATTGCAAATAATTTTTCTTCAAAATACTTAAAGAAAAATTCTTCCTCCCAATCACTGTGGAAAATGTAAGTCCTTTTTCGATTTTTCCGCCATGTTTTTGGGGGCTAAACTGCACGAGTAACCTAACTCCTCATATCAGAAAAGCGGTGAGCGGACGCGTGCGCACACCTGAACTTTGACTTGAGGTAAGAGTTTGTTATAAAATATTTTTGTTTTAATTTTTGATGTTATAAGACAATTAAAAAAAATACATTAATGTAAGCAATTCTGATTCAACATTCAAAGCACAAAATAACAATGATAATTTGTGACCAATGCTATTTTTAGAAGATTTTATTATTTTTATTATTTATTTTAAGTGGTCCACGTGGGCGCATGGGCCATTGGTGACCCCTGAATTAGACGATGTTGGCAGGGACGCCATGATAGATGTTTTTGTAGTCAAACGATCGCTGATTGGTTGATTGCGAACAAGAACGGGTGTGGGTAAAACGCGGACTGTGGATTACGGACCGCGGTCTAAATAAACGATTCTGATTGGTCCATTTCAAGATTTGCAAGGATTGGTTTGCAAATTACCACCGGAATTACGCAGTCCGTGTTTTACCAACACCCAACAAGAACCGCTTTTAAAAAAACTCTTGGCAGTATGGCATGCCAAAGTGCACTTTCCCGACGGGAATATCACTGATTGGATTTACTTGCCTGAATTTCGGTACATCGTTATTGTCGAGCCCTGCAAGGATGCATTCAGACACACAACAAATGCATGGCAATGTGTGTGGAATGGAGAAGTAGTTCCCTGACAGGATAAACAGCTAAACCCTCTATTATGTGTGGCTCGGATACACCTGACGAGCACCTTTGTGCGTTGGTGTGTGCAGGATGCAGAATGTAAATATAATATTTAAAAGGCTTTTAATATCTGCAAATATATTCCATAATGGAAGATATGAATCTCTTCTTCTTGTAATTACAGTCGCGTACACTCGATTTGCATATTAATCAATAAGTGTGCATTTGGCAACCCATTTCAATGCATTTCCATATTCAAAGTGTAGAAAGCTTTATGAAAAAAGCCTTATGGAAATTCTGGCTCTATATTTCTAGAGTAATATCAAGCTAATAATTAAAGATGTAGAAATGTAACAGCGATGAAGGATGGTTGCTATTTCAGGCCGGGACTCTTAATAGTGGATATTCCGGGGAATGTGTCTGTGTGATTTAATAATTAACATCCTAGTTCATCCCAAATGTGTTGAGGTCAGGCAAATCAGTTTTTTCAACAACCTCAGCACCAAATTGATTAAAAGATTGGAATCTCGTAATGCTTGTCTTCCTATATTGTAGCGGCTTGCTAGAAAAAAAAAATGCAACACATCCTCAACACATTGGAGTTTACTGAGGTTGCTTAGTGGCTGAGGATTTGTTCCTGAACCATCCAGATGACAAGGACAATCACACAGAAAAAGGGAATCCCATGATGGTGGATGAACCAACCAAGCTGGTGACAAAACTTTGCAGGCATCTGCTGTTCTCCACTCTGTCCAGATTGCGTTGGAATTCATCACTGAAGTCTGGCCGCTTCCCATTTCTGGCATAAACTTTTAAATCTTGGATGGCGTACATCTGTTAGCCAAGATACAACAAAAAAGCAGCTTAAAGAGTTTCAATAAATGATGACGGATCAGGCAAGAGGCACTAACGCTTCCCTTTTTCTCTCTCTCTCTCCTTCTCAGAAGAAGCCGTGAATGAAGTGAAGCGACAGGCGATGTCGGAGCTCCAGAAGGCTGTGTCAGATGCTGAGAGGAAAGCTCATGAGATGATTTCAGCAGAACGATCGAAAATGGAGAGGGCGCTGGCTGAGGCCAAGAGACAAGCCTCTGAGGATGCATTAACTGTCATCAACCAGCAGGAGGACTCCAGTGAAGTGAGTATCACAGACAACCGCACCTTCAGCTTTGCTGCATTCAAGAACACTAGGACATGCACGTCAATTAAAAGATGCAGAATTATAATCATATTTATCAGTACGGCGGCACGGCGGTCGAGTGGTTAGCGTGCAGACCTCACAGCTAGGAGCCCAGGGTTCAATTCAATTCATTCATTCATTCATTTTCTACCGCTTTTTCCTCATGAGGGTCGCGGGGGTGCTGGAGCCTATCCCAGCTGTCTTCGGGCGAGAGGCAGGGTACACCCTGGACTGGTCGCCAGCCAATCACAGGGCACATATAGACAAACAACCATTCACACTCACATTCATACCTATGGACAATTTGGAGTCGCCAATTAACCTAGCATGTTTTTGGAATGTGGGAGGAAACCGGAGTACCCGGAGAAAACCCATGCATGCACGGGGAGAACATGCAAACTCCACACAGAGATGGCCGAGGGTGGAATTGAACCCTGGTCTCCTAGCTGTGAGGTCTGCGTGCTAACCACTAGACCGCCGTGCCGTTATAAGTTTTTATAACTTACATATTTAAATTAATTCAGTCATTTTCTGCCGCTTTTCCTCACGAGGGTCGTGGGGGTGCTGGAGCCTATCCCAGCTGTCTTCGGGCGAGAGGCGGGGTACACCCTGGACTGGTCGCCAGCCAATCACAGGGCACATATAGACAAACAACCATTCACACTCATATTCATACCTATGGACACCTATGGAGTCACCTAGCATGGTTTTGGAATGTGGGAGGAAACCGGAGTACCCGGAGAAAACCCATGCATGCACGGGGAGAACATGCAAACTCCACACAGAGATGGCCGAGGGTGAAGGGTGGAATTGAACCCTGGTCTCTTAGCTGTGAGGTCTACGCGCTAACCACTCGACCGCCGTGCCGCCCTACATATTTAAATATTATTTGTAAACCATTCCAATTTTTTCCCCTGCCAGCATCAGCTTCCATAATTGCGTACGTTTCTGAATGGTTCATGCTACATGCAGCTGACAGCTCTTGGCACTGGGATACTTGCACCGTGCACCATGTTGCCGTCATCATTGTCGAAACAGTCCAGTTGTTTGTGTAATAAAGTCAGACAGACCCAGATGGTCGGAGCAGGGTGCCAGACTGAGGCCATTCCAGAGCAGATGACCACCACCTGCTGGTGACTCAAACCAGACTTAAAAATGGATTCACCGTGTAAAAAGAGGTTTAGGAGGAATGCCGTAAATCAAGCGACAAACAAACATAACCATGAGACTTATTTTTATCAACCCGTGTGTCTTCCCACTGTCTCACCAGAGCTGCTGGAACTGCGGGAGAAAAGCCAGCGAAACGTGCAGCGGGTGCAACACAGCTCGATACTGCGGCTCGTTCTGCCAACACAAAGACTGGGAGAGGCACCACCATGTCTGTGGTCAAGGCCTGCAGGGGATGCCAGGGGGCACTCCTTCCTCATCCTCGGCATTATCCAGCGCACCCCCGACCCACTCAGAGAGCACCCCGCCGGGTCCGTTGTCGCTTGCGGGCCAGAGCGGTATTCCAAGCGGGGCGGCAGGCGGTGGTACTGGGAGCATGTCGGCGAGCCCAAAGGAGAGCAGTTCCAGCAGTGCCTCGCGCTCAACCACTCCAGCTACACCCGCCCTATTGGATGCTACGTCTCGCTGACGTCTGACCCTTGACCTTTGACCCGTACCTGTGCTCTGATGCGACAACGGCCACCGTTCCACACAAAACCAAACTGAGGAATCTTCATTGCACATTGGCCCCTTTTTCCCCACTCCCACATTGCAGTTCCAGTTCAGTCATTTTTTTATCCATATGATTTTTTTTTAATGGTTACCCTCCCGTAAACAATACAAACAGTGACATTCTGTGTAGAAGTCCAACTGTTGAAAAGCACACACATAAGTGACGTGTTTGCGGAGAACTTACTCGCATACTTGACAAAGATGAAGCACGGTCAATTAAGATAAGAGCTGCGGTTAACGGAGAAGACAAGACCAATTAGCACTTCAATTTCCTTTTCATTTACCACCAATGATAACAGTAGCCAGACCTGTTATGTGCACTGCCACATTGTTTTTTTTCTCCAGTGTCCATATGCTAACAAGCTACGTATAATTCACTTTTTATTCAAATAATATGAGCAAAGGGGGAAAAAAAATGATGCAATTTACTCCTTAGTATTTATTAAACATTTCTTTTTTTGGCTTTAAAGGAAAACAAAGACAAGTCCAAATATTCTAAATAACAATGTGATGATTCTTACGTCGTGAAATTAAGTTTTAAACTGCTAACTACCTTGCTAGCGAGCCAAGAAAAATCTACACCGGACTCACCTCTCCATTGTGAACCCAAATGAATTCAAATATGAAAAAAAAACAAAAAAAAAAAACAACAACACGATCCAAAACCTTTGTATTACACTGCCAAAGTGAGTAAGTGATAAGGAGAAGCACTCATAACCAAACGCAAAGCAACATCACCTCCTCAGAAGATAAGGGAAGCCGTGAGAGGAAAAAACTTCAGCAATTCTTCAGCGATGGCCCAGACTAGTGAACATATGGATAATGTTGTGAAGGACTTGGGTAAAATGGACCGAGGCCTCACCAAAATTTGAGATTTGTGTCAGAGTGGGAACGGAAAAAGCTACACAGACTCAACAGAGACTAAAATTCACACACTTCAATGTAGCTACCAAATCCTCAAAAACTTTGTTGGAGCAACTGCATCCATCAGGAACATATGAGAGCGTTGTTTTGGTTTTTTTTTAAGCTCCAAATGTTTAGGTGATATTTACCTTTACATTAACACACATTTTCCAAAGCACGATGAACAGATGATGGAGCCAAGAGAAAAGCGGTGTCAGACTCTCCTCTCTTTCTACCTCCCTTCACCCCCACGCCCCTTTCTTCTACGTTCTTGCCTGACCACTTGACTCTCGTCCGTCCGTCCTCCTTCAGCTCCCAGCCTGCTTTTGGACTACACATCAGCGCAGGACAACACGGAAAAGGGATCTAACCTGCTTGTAGATATTGTTCCTTTTTTCATTTTTCAATAACGTCTATTGTCGCTGATGTCCACATGTGCTGCCCTTGTGTATATCCAGAAACTGATTTTTTTTTTGTTACCAATCATTTTCATAATTATTATATTTGGGCTTAGCGAGAACGCTTGTCTACGACCGAAAAAGCCCCGCATCGTACTCATTGTTTGATTTGTCGTATCTGTATTAATGAGATGAAACCCCTCTTGTAGAATATTTTGTATTGCTCGCATTGTAAGACAGTGAGAGGACGGAGGTGCAATATGAAGAGAATTCAGCTACTGAATGGAACCTCAGCAACTGCCCATAGGGTGTCATATAATATAGATACATATAAATATATTTAAAGTAACATCAGTAACTTAATGTGAATGTACATAGTATTTAAAGAGGTCCAAAAAAATGTGTTTGCCAAATAACAGAAACCTTTAAACTTTTAATGTCCAGAACATGATTTTTTTTTATCACAGTTTCTTTTTTTGTTAAGACAATTCAAACACTTTTCATTGATATGAAATCCGAGAGTGACGTAAGTGACTCTTTTGAGTACATTCAAGGTTATACAGATCAAGGGTGCATGAGTTGCATGACTTCCAGGACTAACTGAATTAGGCTTTAACAAACTCAAGATGTGAAGATGTTTCATTTTTTTTTCCTTAGAAATTATTATACATTTACATATTTACACATTTTCTGGCAAATCCTGCAGGAGGGGACTCAGTTCATATATTCATTCATTCATTTTCTATCGCTTTTCCTCACGAGGGTGGAAAGAGGCGGGGACTGGACTGGTGGCCAGCCAACCACAAGGCACATATAGACAAACAACCATTCACACTCACATTCATACCTATGGACAATTTGGAGTCGCTAATTAACCTAGCATGTTTTTGGAATGTGGGAGGAAACCGGAGTACCCGGAGAAAACCCACGCATGCACGGGGAGAACATGCAAACTCCACACAGAGATGGCCGAGGGTGGAATTGAATCCTGATCTCCTAGTTGTGAGGTCTGCGTGCTAACCACTTGACCGCCGTGCCGCCCTCAGTTCATATAGTTCAAACCAAATTTAGGTTCAATTGAGACCTTTTGTCGTCATCACTATTTAGGTATGTTTGTTTCCTGCAGGGCGGCACGGCGGTCTAGTGGTTAGCGCGCAGACCTCACAGCTAGGAGACCACATTCCAAAAACATGCTAGGTTAATTGGTGACTCCAAATTTTTCCATAGGTATGAATGTGAGTGTGAATGGTTGTTTGTATATATGTGCTCTGTGATTGGCTAGCGACCAGTCCAGGGTGTACCCCGCCTCTCGCCCGAAGACAGCTGGGATAGGCTCCAGCACCCCCCGCGACCCTCGTGAGGTAAAGCGGTAGAAAATGAATGAAAGAATACTCTTTCATGGTGGGATCGGACAATTAGTCAGTATTAAGCTAAGATAAGACCAACATCAGAGGTTCACTTTACTCAAGATATAAATGGGTCAACCTTATTGCCTTGTTCCGTGCAGCATTCCCTCGGCTAATTAGCAGCCTTGGGTTTTACCGAGTGGAAAAAGTGCCATGTGGCCACGTTTAAGTCCATTTTGTCTCATAAAACACCTGAGCCAAACCCGCAGTGAGTTATAGTTACATTATAGGATTTAAAGCTATCAACAGATGGTTATAGTCAATGATTATATTATTTAAAAATGATCTGAGGCATTCAATGCAAATAAGCTGCCCTGCATTTCTTGTGTAACATTTTTTTTGTATTAGCGACAAAAAGAGCTTCCCGTGATGTGGTGTTTGACTTTTTAACTACACTAAACCACTCTTCAATCGCTACCTCCTGAGACCATACAGCTAATCACCAGGAGAACTTGACCTGGACTTTGAAAAAAAAACATGGGCTTGCAGAGCAGTCAAGGAAGTTCGGCTATTGAAAGGCCTTGCCATTATACTTGTTTTTCCATCAGAAACGGTCAAAACATATCACTGAACACAGCACTGACAACAACGACACGCCATTTGTTATCCAAAACCAATAAAAGCACAGACCAAAGTAACTCCTGCATTGCCATAAAGCGGCTTTGACCTGATGTGATGACAAACCAGATAGGATAAAAGTTAGAGCTTCACTCCGGTTAACCAAAGTGTCTGAAATACAAACAGTCAGAAAAACAAGAGCCAGCTGTGTTTTAAGCGTGCACGAACCCATTCAAGAGCAATCAAAATGCAAGTTGTGCACATTCTAAATAGAGAAGCCTCTCCTTTGGAAAAAAAAAGCCTACTGGTTGTGTATTCTCGCAGTTACAAAGCCTTGCAGAGATAAAAAAAAAAAAATGAATGCATGATGTTTTTTCCCGTGTGACTGGAGGAGTGTGTTTTTTTTTTTTTGTAAAAATACTTAGTTTTTTTCCACGTCGCTGTACTTGAAATCCTCCGAGCTTTAATAAAACATCCCAGGCATACGACTGACAAGAGAGATTCACAATATGTAGCAACAGCTTTCTGGGTTAAATGCTGTGTTTGTGAACAAATGTCTTCATCAAAAAACAACATATGATGGCAACTCCTTTCAAAGCTTTTGTTAGTTGTGCACCCTTGTCTGCATGCATGGAAGCCTTCAAAGAAACCAAACCCAACACACCACGTAACGTATACATGACCAAAATACAACCAAAAGCTATTTCACTTCAATTCTACTAATGTTTTTTCGAAGCATTAATACAGTTTGGGGATTTGCTGTGGGATGTGAAGCTGGATTCACATTTTAAAAAAAAAGTCATTTTTTGTGTCCATGCATTATGTCATGAGATTTGTACCGCGATGTCATACTTTGTGAAGATAGATGGGCTCTGCTTTTTTTTGTGAAATAGCATCCAAGGCTCTCCACTTGACATCAGTCACTATTCAACTATGTACTTGACAAAAAAAAAACATGTTCAGGAAAGATGCATTTTAGCAGGTTGCCATTTGTAGCATCCTATACCCCAAAACCGTATCTTTTACCAATGACATTTCAAGGCTCATCCAAAGTGATGATGCATCCTTCCTGTGGCACGGTGTGCCTGTGGCTGATGAATAGCGAGACTCGCAAGCGGATACAGCACTTGTGTACCCAAAAAAAAAAAAAAAGCCATGGCTCAGGATGGTCCTCTTTTTACCTTTACATAAACTGAAAAACAAGGTTGTGTTTTTTTTTTTTTCTTCTTGTGTAGGGACTCATTCTATACTGTATTGTGCAATACATTATGACAGAAAAAAAACATTTCTGGAGGGGAAGGTTGACTGAAAATCTTTTATTTCTCTCTCTTCAAAAGTTCCTGTTGCCGTTTTTAGATGAAGTAAACTGTGCCAGAGGAATTAAATTCTGATTTGTATTTATTTCTTGCATGCTTTCCTCCCTGTTGCTAATACCGCTCTTTAACTGTTCGCTCTGTTGGATGTGTGAAGCTGTAAAACATTCTAATTCAGGTTATTGTCTGTGTTGAACAATGTAACTGTGTAATTAAAATATGAAATGAAATATGTTTGTGCTGCTTTGCTTTACAATCCGAAGAAAAACATTGAAATCGCTTGCAAAGTTTATTTGACAAACTAAAAATGAAGAGCTTAAGTCATTCATCCATTTTCTATACCGCTTATCCTCACGAGGGTCGTGGGCATGCTGGAGCCTACTCCAGCTGTCTATGGGCGAGAGGCGGGGTACACCCTGCACTGGTCGTCAGCCAATCACAGGGCACATATAGACAAACAACCATTCACACCACACTCAGCTTAATCAATTATAATCTGTAATTAAAGTATCTCATTAATATCTTTATTATTCATTCATTCATTTTCTACCGCTTTTTTCTCACGAGGGTCGCGGGGGTGCTGGAGCCTATCCCAGCTGTCTTTGGGCGAGAGGCGGGGTGACTCCAAATTGTCCGTAGGTATGAATGTGAGTGTGAATGGTTGTTTGTCTATATGTGCCCTGTGATTGGCTGGCCACCAGTCCAGGGTGTACCCCGCCTCTCGCCCGAAGACAGCTGGGATAGGCTCCAGCACCCCCGCGACCCTTGTGAGGAAAAGCGGTAGAAAATGAATGGATGAATGAAAAAGGCAACTTGTATACAGAAACATAGTCAAGTGACAGATTAAAGTTTAAACATTAGAATTTTAAAAATACATTAATTAATTGCAATGAATGCTTTAATTTGACAGTCCTACTAAAAATGGTTTGCACAAATAGTCTCAAACCCTGTTCAGAGGAAATTAATATTGACATGTTGTCAAGTTTCACTATGATTTCTTGTCGTGCTACCCCAGGATGTAAGGACATTGTGGCAAGTTGGTTCAATAATGTATTTAATTAACAAAAGACAAGCTCACACAAAGTGGCACTACACAAAAAAAAACTACAGTAAGTACCAAAATAACATTAAAGGCTAGGAAGTACAGCAAAAGTAAACATATCACCATGAGAGGCAAAAAAAACCGGAATGCATCAAAACACACAGGTAACCATCATCCAAGAAAAATCAAATGAACCGTGAACTCGAAGAAGCTCTATCTGAACTATTGTAAATATAACAAGAGTTGCCACAAGATCTTGTGAGATTAAAACATGACAATAAAAAAGTCAATAGTCAATGAAGCACCACGACAAACTAAAAACAGAAAATAAAAATACCTATAAGTCAGATAATAGCTACTTGGCAACCAGAAAGGTAAGCAAAAAGAATAAAAACAGTAAATAGCAGCTAGCAGAGTAGTTAATTATGGTGAAATTGGCTCAACCAAGCCAGGCTTTGTGGTCAAGATGCAATTCAACAAAATCTAAATTCGCCAAACAGAATTCTACGGCACTTTGATGGCGGTTATCAACTTACGTTGTCGAGTCCGGTTCTCGGTTTTCTGCTAAATGAGCACATATGATTAGGGAATGCTCTTTTTTCTATTTTTTCCCCCCATGTCCTGTCGGGAACATTGTAGGTTCTCAATAAATGGTGACGCCATCTCCAAATTAGTTAAAGGAGTTAACCTTCCTTTTGTGTTAGCAAACTAGTGTCCTGCGGGCCAAGCCTTGCCCAGACCCTAGCTCCAGTGGCCCCCAGGTAAATTGAGTTTGAGACCCCTGATCTATGGTGTTGGGGTGAATTTTGACCCATATATATTAATGTCAAGAAGAGGTAAAAAAAAAAGCTATTGTTTTCAGCAACAGAACTTTAGTATAAACTGAAATGAAAAAGCAGAACAGGTCCAGATCTTGGTTCACTGTACTTCTTGCCATTCTTTCCATGATCCAAATTGTAAATGTGAAATCAGCCATCAGTCAAATGAGTGAATTCCCCTCACATGTCTGGACCTTGTTTTTCTGCTGGTATACTGGAAAAGCGGTCAAAATGAGAATCCCCTGAAGCTTACATGATGAGAAGAGGAGCTGGTTGTCATTGTGTTGGCTAATTGTACACTCATGATTTCAGTTTTGGCTCAAAATATTGCTTTATATTATTATAACCGGGTCGAAACCGACCCTAACAATACAATGGTCATAATTTCAACCAGACCATTTAAAATGTAGTAAAAATTATTTTTTTTGGTTTTATTTTGTTGAAATAGAGTTTCCTAATGAAGTCAAAAAAGCCTTGATGCAATAAACAAATGTTATGTGATTCTTTTTATGCATTAAAATGCAAAACGGGTCGGTGCCGACCCTAACACAAGAGTAGGGTTAAATTACGATTTTTTCACCTTTCTGAGCAATAGATGTAGTTAGAATGTAGTATTCTCGTCTTAAACGATACCAAAGTTTCAGATAATGAGGTTTGAGCATTTTGAGATGAGCCCTGAAAGAAGTTTGAGATGGCTGAAAACGCTCGGTTTCAAAAGGTGTTGTAAAACTGCCCCTTTGTGATGTCACAGAGGGGCGGATTTCCTTATATGGGCATGTCTGTAAGCAGAGAAGTGCACTGCCGTTCCCCAAGCTCTGCTCAGCTGTTTACTTGCTAGCAAAGCCACATTTGTTTACAATTCCGAACGACGCTACATCTGAGAATACAATATTGTTAAAATATTTATTGTTCAGAAAAGTGGGAAAGCATAATTATTCCCGGTCTCCAAATTCGGTAGTTTAAGAGACACTTTGCATCCGGTGGTCACATTTATGAAACCATAAATATTTAGAATGTACTTGTCTGTCTTGTAAACTAAAAGGGAGAAACGGTTATACAAGGATAAGAAATCCTCCCACAATGTCACCAGTCTATTAATGTATTGGTCAATGTGCTGCTATGACAGAGGGCGCCTTGAGGTGTTTTTGCATCATCTTAATCCTTAAATCCCAATTTATTTTTAATCCTGGACAAGAAAAAAAATCTTCCACCTCACCTACCATCAATTGCCTTGTGATACAGCACTGGCTGTACTAAATAACTTTCAATGGTTAAAAACTGATGTAATATTATACAGAAAGCGGCAACAAATGGCGCTGCATAATCTTGTATTTCAATTTTAAGCAATGGGGTCCTGGATATCCATGAAATTAAAAACAAATATAGTGGTAAAGCTGTAATGTAACAAGATTTATCTTGTAATATTCATTAAGTTTAGTGTGACACCTTTTTCAAACATTCAGTATGTCAACTTTATCTCTTTTCAATGGCGTTTCATGGTTAATTTTAAAACTAGGTTTGTCAAACAGAAACCGGTAGCAATAGAATAGATCAACATGAGGTCAAATAATATTTGTATTATCTTTTAGTATTTTTATAACTGTTCAATTCAGACATTATTCATTCATTTGATGGCAAACTATCACAAAACAAAGCTAGAGCTCTGCTTTGTAAACAAAGTATAATTTAGATATTGGTGCTAAAGTTAGCTTACTAGCTAGAGATATGAAACCGCCACGACGACCCGGTCAATCAACACAACGCGTCACGTGTCGCGCTTCCAGGTGACGCTCATTAAGCCTAACGTGACCTCACGCGCGTCACATCTTCTACTTCCGGGGTGACACATTTGCTTGGCGTGCTAGCAGGGCTGCGGCGAGGCTTCTCAGCAGATGCCATGTTTAAGCAGTGAGCATGGCGGACAGTCATATGGAATACGCCTTTATGCAGGGCCAGTCCATTGGAGAGCATCTCGCCGAGGACCCGGTGAGTGAGCACATCGTCTTAACAGGGGAAAAACACGCTGTTGTGGCGGCTGGAAGGGACGTACATCGGCCGTTGAGGAGGAACGGCGCCACGGAGCCACAAACCAGCATGCACCGCTATGCCGAATACATACCGGCTTTACACCGTGTTGCTAACATTAACGTAACATTTCCGTTCTCTGGTCATTCATATATGATATTAGAATGGAGTTTTGATATGATGACATGATTAGAAAGGTTGCGTTTTGTTCAGTTTTCATCACAGCTGTATACTGGCTGGGTGAAATGAAAGGCTGTGAAATGGGCTGGGCCATCTGCTTGAAGTCGTCATTATTTCAGTCTTTCATCCTCTTTACTTGGAGGATGCCTTCACATGACAAAAATTAGATGTATTCCTGTAAACGTGTCATGTTTTGAAAGGTGTAATATACCCCTACTGGGCATTCCGGTGTGTATAAGTGGATTTGTATCTTCATCGCACACCTTCACATATACACACTACCTGCATATGACTAGGCTTCATTGACTTCAATATACTGTTAAGTATATCGTTTTAAAATGTAAAATACACCCCGGATCAAAAGCAAGTGAATCACTACTTTCTTCACTGTATTTTACAGGATGTCCTTAACATTCAGTTAAAATATGAACAAATACAATTTTCCTAATTTCCAAAGTTTGTGGCGCAAAGGGTCACGATTTCTTGTGAACTCGATACAGTAGCTCCATTTCCTTTTGTGTCAACTTTTAGAAGTCTGATATTTTTCTGCAATCCTTCCACCAACGGATGTCCCAATCCACATTTTTTGGCTTCCGTTCCAATAAAAAGTCTTGCCAATTAATTAATTGATTAATTACAATTAATTCCAAAAGCTTTTATTACAAAAATGAATTTGCGGAATTAAATATGTTATGAAAATAGTTCTTCAAAGCATTTAAAATAATCCAACCAAAGTATTGCTGAACTTTTATTCCAGAGCATGACCAACAATATTGTTTGGCTTTAGACAAACAACCATTCACACTCTCATTCATACCTATGGACAATTTGGAGTCGCCAATTAACAATTAACAACATGCATGTTTTTGGAATGTGGGAGGAAACCGGAGTACCCGGAGAAAACCCACATGCGTGGAGAACATGCAAATTCCACACAGAGCTGCCCGAGCAGGGAATCAAACCCAGGTCTCCTAGCTGTCAGCAAAATGATAAAATCTTGCAAAATACATTTAGGATTGGACTCATCATTTGACATGGTTATAGATCAAGTTGTGGTGCAATTTAGAGTATAGTTGTATAAATGACCACCGGTTAGATCAGCAATTACCTTGCGAACTCCACTGCACAATGACACAGCAATATGGACCAAAACTCTTATCCCGATATTTAGTATCGATATACAATATAGCCCCATATTTTTTAGACAAAAGTCAAAGCCAAATATGCAATAAGTTTTATTAAAATATAAGCAATCTGATAGAACAGTAGCTGCTGAAATAAAAGTGCATTATCTTTAAATAAATATAGAAAAAATATAAATATACTGTGCAATTATATCACTCTCACAGTAGTCTCTCTGCAGCCGGGTTAGCGCAGTGAGCGCTTCCATTTCACGTTCCCCACGATGACCGATGGTAAACATGGTTGATACCGTCTTTATCCAGCAACCTTTATACCGTCTTGTTTGCTGTTCTCTCCCAATATGCAGCCTCTCCTCCATATTTCCCTGAGGAGCTACGATTGCTCCTCGTGGTCAAAGCTAACAGCTGAGCCCAAGCGTAATCAATGGAGAAAACGTCAAACTACAAACGTAACAAGATGAACATCCATAGCGGCACACTTGCTTAAGGGGTCACTATAGCAAAAAAATAATAAATAAAGCACAATTAAACACTAAAAAAGCCGCAGCAGACAGCGCTACCTTAACTAGCTTGTACTTGGGCGGCACCATCTTGAAACATGAGACCTCCGCACGAAATCCACCATATCAATATGAACCGTATGCTTGTTTTTTTCTATCATGCTTGACAAAAATATTGATATATCACGCAGCCCTGGGCTGCAATGATTGTTTGGATAATTCAAATTTTTTTTTTTTTTTTTCACGTTTCGAAGAATTTCTGATGTCACCAATGTGCCTACATCCCCCACGTGGAGGACAAAAAAAGTGGGTGTTTGAAAAAGTGGCAAGACAAGGAAATGTAAAAAAAACTGACAGTAAATGTGGCTAAACAACAATTAGAACAGCGTGATGTATCAGTTTTAATGTTGCGCTTCGTTGTCGTCTGTGCCGCTGTGCGCCAACAATGAAATCCCAGCAGTTTCTGGCGTGGCTGGTTGGATAAAACTATGTAGTAGGATGCACACACCTTTCACAATTTCCACTCGCCGTGTTTGAAGCCGCTATGTTGTGTGGAAAAGCTACTTGTTTGCGCCGTTCGTGGCATGAACGCCATTGTGAGTGACTAGTGGTGTCGGCTTGAGTTTTTGTTGTTGCCTTCATTTCGGCTTTTAAAAATTTTTTTAATAATGGTCTTTGTTGCATCTTGAATGGTTGCTTGTCCCTGAACTGAACTAATGATCTGTTATCAACTTCCATGAAAGTACTTTATCCTTTTTCACATGCACATTATATTGAAGCTGGGATAATTTAGTTCATTTGAATTTGTGATTAATTTATTATCCTAGACCTAGTGCCCCTTTTAATCTCGTGAGGTCTTGTGACACCCGTACTATTGAATGACAAAATGTCCTTTTTGACTGGTAGTGTATATCATGAACGGGCATTTGACTGAACATGCTTGAGTGCCCAACATGGACATTATTGTACAAGCAATGTCATTGCCCCTCCCGCTAGTTGCTTACAGTGGTATTAAAATGTTTGGGCACCCCTGATAATTTTCAATAATTTCTTTTATAAATCGCCGGTTGTTGGGAAGCCCCGGCACAACTTCAACTCTGTCACTGATTCTGCACTGTTGGCAAGAATGACTGGAATCCATGCAACCTTTAAACTTGAATAAGATCGCCAGTACCTGCACTGGCCACACAGCCCCACATCATGATGGAATCACCACCAAATGTTACTGTGGGTAGGGTAGCAAGTGTTTGTCTTGGAATGCATACCGCCACTTAAGTCCAAATAACTCTGTTAATTTCAGCAGTACTTAGCAACTTATTCCAAAATAAAGCTGGCTTGTCTAAAATTATCCAAACATCACATGTTTGTGCCATGTGTGCAGAAAAGGCTTCTTCTGCATTACTCTCCCATACAGCATCTCCTTGTGCAAAGTGTACTGAATAGTTGAACGATGCACAGTGACACCATCTGCACCAAGATCATGTTGTAGGTCTTTGGAGGTGGGTTGAGTTTGATCATCCTTCGCCTCTGCTTATGAGATTTTCCTTGGCACGCCACTCCGGCCCTTAACTAGCACTGTGCCTGTGGTCTTCCATTTCCTCACTATGTTCCTAAGAGTGGAAACTGACAGTTGAAATCTCCGAGCTAGCTTTTTGTATCCTTTGCCTAAATGATGTTGAACAATCTTTGCTCTCAGGCTATTTAACAGTTGTTTTGAGGCTACCATGTTGCTATTCTTCAGACCAGATGCAACTTGCAACTGGCCACCTTAAATTCTCATGATTGGCTTCACTTGTGTATGCAAGTGAGGTATGTAGGGTCAGTGAGCTTACCAAACAAATATTATGTTAAAGGTATTCAAATCAGTAAAACAAAGGTGCCAAAATGTATACACTTTTGTTCAAAATCTTCATTATTGCACTGATAAAGGGGAAGGGGTCATCTTGCTTTCAGATCAATTTGTGATACACCCTGACAGTGCCATGTAAAACTCTTCAAAATTGACAGGCCTTGCATTGAATTTGAACACATGGTGTATCGGTAGGTTGTGGTTGTGTGAATTCCCGGTCCTTGAACTGTACTGTTCCACTGTTGTGTTAATAGAAGTTTGTGTATAACAGGAGCTGGCAGCCATCAAAGCCAGAGTTCAAGAGTTGGAGATGGAAGAAGAAACTGAAAGACTGAAAGAGGAGGAGGAAGAGGAGGACCGGTGTGATGCTGAAGAGATGCAGCTCCTGACCAGCAGCCCCCGGCCTGGTGAGATTAGGATTTGACGTACGGTAGCGGTAAATACACTGTGCAAGGTTGAACGTGTTCTTTTGGGGCAGGTGTTTGGCACTGCAGCGTGGAGCCAGGTGAACTTTCCATGTCACCATGTGGCTCACACCTGGGACTCGTGTGCCTCATCGCTGCCCAATGAGACGACTCAGAAGGCTCCCTTTTTGTTGGCTGATGCTATTTTCTGCTTCTCTGCTTCCACCTTACTCACTCAACCTTCTGTCTTCCCTTGACTTCTCATAATAGAGAGACCCATTGTGATCTTTTCCCTTCGATGTTTGAAATACAGATGTTGGTTCAAGTCATGGTTCGTTTGACCTGGACTGACCCCTGTGTAACAATTTTGGGCAATGTCAACCATTTGTGTTTCTGTCGCAGGGCCGTTCTACAACATGACACCCGAGGAGAGGATAGATGCAGACAACAGATCTGTCTATGTAGGAAATGTAAGATGTAATATTTATATTTAACATTTACATTCACACTAAGGACATTGTACAGGGACTTTGATTCACATGCAAAAGTCTTGGGTCTCTCAAGACCGCCTCAAGACCAGTGTTGCAATGATTTGAATTGACAGATGTTTACATAAATACGTTATATTTTACATGAACCACATTTTGTAAATCTTATACAAAAGTGGTGACTGAAAAATAACCACAACACACATGATTTCACTTTTACATGAGTTGACTAAAATACAAAATTGTGCCACTTAGTGCTTTGGTATTCGCTAAACAGCCAGATGTTTTTAATACGGGAAAAAAAAAGTTTTTTTTTTTTTTTATATATAAACCTTTTCATCGTGATACTGTCACATGCCAGGTGGACTATGGAGCCACTGCAGATGAGCTGGAGATCCATTTTCATGGCTGTGGACCCGTCAACCGTGTCACCATCCTCTGCGACAGGTTTTCCGGTCACCCTAAAGGGTCAGTTTAACATTTGACATTGTGTCTGGACTTATTGGTCTGATATGCAGTATTCCTGGCTCATCATCTTTTTTTTTTTTTCAGCTTTGCTTACATTGAGTTCTCACATCGTGACTCCGTGCAGAGTGCCATTGCCCTTCATGAGACCTGGTTTAGAGGAAGAGTCCTCAAGGTCAGAAACGCCTTCACTATTCCTTTCAAAGGAAAATGTCTGACACAGTCACATGTTTTGTTGTGTTACCTTCTGATAATATAATTAAGTAACATATTCACCAATATAAAATAAAATCCACATCAAATTTTATGTAAAATGAGGCACCATTGTTTTTCGGACTGGTTTCTGCCATTTACATCTGCACTGGTGCCATTATGATAGTTTCGATTAGTTTGACTCTTTGTTGTGTAAG
This sequence comes from Doryrhamphus excisus, assembly GCF_030265055.1. NCBI lineage: Eukaryota > Metazoa > Chordata > Actinopteri > Syngnathiformes > Syngnathidae > Doryrhamphus > Doryrhamphus excisus. Next base: position 6,949,109 of record NC_080477.1, read on the forward strand.
CTGGAATTTCCCCCGTGGATAATGAGGTGCCACAACAATGTTCAATGCTAATGTCCTTTTTTTTTCAAAAATTATTTTAGCATTTGTGGATATAATGGAGACAAACGTCCATTTTGTACATGTTAAGCCTGTTGTATGTTTTTATTTAATGAGCTGCAGAATGTTAAATTTGTCACAATTTCATATGGTACGGCATTAACATTAGCACTGAGGCGAGTGCTAACAGAATGAGGTGGGGCCACAAATATTTAAGTTGATTTGCATTTTCCCTGGCAATGGCAGACACTCGTTTTTTTTTTTTTTTTTACAAGCCTCTGGACCGCTAAGCTTTTGTGGTAAAATTGATCTGTCTCATAATACACTTGACAATGCAGATTATATTTCTATAGATGCGATGCTGCAAGTTTTGTCACTTTGGTATGGACTGTACTGTGCAAATGTGTTCAATTTTCGAGTGACACTAACTACCCGTCCTATTACTAATTGTTTCACTTTGTCAAAATGGATGTGAATCCCAACGACTACTAGGACTTGTGCACATCATTGTGTGTACAGTATGGTTATGACTGATACATGTTCCCCCTGTATCTGATTATTACAAATGATTTGTACATTTCAGGTGTTGCCCAAAAGGACCAACATGCCGGGCATTAGCACCACAGACCGGGGAGGGCACAGAGGTGGCCACTCAAGAGGCAGAGGCCGGGGCTTCCAACCCCCCAGAGGGCAGCACGGCTCCCGAGGCAGGTTCCGCTACCAATCCTCGAGACCACAACACCAAAACCCCCACCCTTACTACGGAGGCCCTCCAGTGGGCAAGAGACAGTGGGGCCACATGGATTACCATGAACAGTCCAAACGCTACCCTTGTCTTCTCCTCATCACCCCACCTTCAGAGGAGCTTGGGGCAGGAACAAGTGGACAGCACTACGCCCAGCAGCGCTAATGAGCCCCTCCCCCTGCTGCTTGTTTACCCAGTGGGTGAATGAACTGATTTTAAAGAGCAAATGTTTCCGAGCATTACTCGTGTGATTGGTTTGTCTGCATCAGTCCTCCAGATAGATGATTTTAAGCTTGTGTTGTGTAAATGCATGACAGGGAAACATTCTTGTAGTTATGCAGCTGTAGCCTGTATCATTTTAACAAACTGATAAAAATGTTTTTTCTGCTTGCTATGTATAAATCCTCTCCCTGTTTAACTTATACATCATTTGCTTTATGTGAACAAATAAAAATATTGATCCGATGCTTCATTTGTACTAAAATTTTGCATGTACAGTCATGTGCAGCAACACAGAATTTATTTACACATGAATTTACAAAGCAATACAATGACAATTTAAGAGTAATGTACATAGACGCCAGAGAGGGCATCATCCACTTTAAGCCATCATTCCGGAGACTATTTCATTGAATGCCCTAGAGGAAGAAAAGCTTAATTACTACCAGTCGATACTGCCATTTTACAACAAAATATTACTCAATGTACACATTTCCTGAGCATCAACTCACTTGGACTGAATAGTGTTCCCTGGAGTGTGGAATGGGTTGCACATTACATCGGTGAAGGAGTTGTGCAATTTTCGGAACATCTGCAGAAACATAATGAAAAATGTCACCGCAAATGAATGAATGTGGACAATGACACGTTCAGAAGTTATTCAACTTACACTTCTTATTTCATTGTCCCGTAATGAGGTGTTTGAAGAGTCCACAACAATGACAAATTTGACCTTGGAGTTCGTCACATACCCATAACTAGTAAACGAGTTAAGGATTAACGCTCCTTTGTGAAGAATGCTGCCTGCTGTATTAGGTACACCTACACAAATAACATCTAATATGAAAGCTGTACGGAAAAATTATGAATTTACTAATTTTAATCAGTTGGTTTTGCTTGGCAGTTTGCATTGGTGCATCCCAGGGGGCAAGTTGTAATATATTTGTAGATTTAGCAACATGACAAGGTCATTTCTTTCTACATTAATACCAATCAAATATGTTAATTATCTTTGCAATTGTGGAATTTGTAATACAGCTCTTACATTTGATATTGCATTATGCAGGTGGACGGTTATTGTCTTTAGAAATAAGACCCAACATTTGGGCAATTATATGCAAAATGTTTACTAGTATTGGACATAAACACATGTCCGGGGTGGTTATGGAGAGGTCAATCTCAAGTGGAAAAAAAGAGTAGGATACACTTTATAATCTTCAGTAGGATAGAGAAGACCCAAGTAGAGCTCTCTCTGGTCCCCCAATGCCTTCCCTACAGCGGAGATCTTCTCCTCCATCACATCCAGGGAGGTGTGCACTGTGTAGTGAAATTTGAGCTCATTCTGTGTGGAAACGCTGCGGATATACAGCGGGTAGTTCTGAGAAAACATAAACAAAATCAGAATACAAAGACACAATCACGAACCCATCCCTATTGTATCCACTCGAAACATATGAACTGTCTACAAGCTAATTTCAATGGCTGTCCAACACAACTACAGGGCATTTTTTTTTACATTCTCAATGTTCTCGTAATTATTTATAAGAGACGCTTGTTTATATAATGTAAGCGATTGTGTAAAACACGCCAACGGCTAAGAATAACTGTCTTTTTGAAGAAGAATCGTTAATATTACCTCTTTTGCTATTACTGCTATGCACACCGCCATTTTAGTTTTCTTCCTGAGTGTTGCCACAGTGATCACGTGACAATGAGGCGTTCACTTACTTCATGTAAAGGGTAGAAATAGCGCTCAAATGCTATAAGCCTAACGCCTTTAGGACAGGGATATAATGTTTGGATTCGCGATTACGCCAGTCATGTTTTTTTTTTTACAAATATTAAAGTAATGGTAAACAAACTACACCCGGAAGTTGATGTAATCTTCATGCCAACCGATCGTAAAATAAAGCTTTTTTTAATTTATACTTAAACGATAAAGGTTATGTGTTATGAGTTTACTACTTTTACATCTACATTTAAAAAATAAACATCGATGACTCAGCCGAGTATGCGCAAATCCTGCGCAGAAAAGGCGCGTGAAGAAACGCACTTCCTGACAGTTTGTGCTGTGTGATGTCTGCTCCAACTTTAATTTTCTTGTTTGTCATAACATGTATTTCTTGGACGGAAAATATAGCAGTAAATGCTCCCCCAAACATTATCATAATGCTTATGGATGACGTAAGTCTTCGTTGTTCTTCTTGCGTCCGAATGTGGAGTTTGGTTCTGTTTCAGCTACAAGGAAGTGAATGAAAGCTTTCTATTATGTTCTCTTCTGTCTTTAATTCCAATCACTAATGAATGTTCTTGTACTTGTTTGTGTTCTGAAACTGTGCATTTAATTAATTATTCTCTCCTTCTGGCATCAGATGGGTTGGGGGGATCTGGGGGTCTTTGGGCAGCCCTCCAGAGAGACCCCCAACCTGGATGCCATGGCTGCAGAGGGCATGCTGCTTCCAAACTTCTACACTGCCAACCCACTGTGTTCACCATGTGAGGAGCCAACAGACATTTAATGTTAATTTATTACGAAACCTAATGTTCTTCTGGATGAATCAGCCAAACATCTGAAGTCCAAATGTATAAATGTAAACAATTTTCTATTGTTCCACACAGCCAGAGCTGCACTTCTCACTGGGAGGCTGCCTGTCCGAAATGGCTTCTACACCACGAATGGCCATGCCAGAAACGGTACAGAACTCACAGAAATATTCACTGCTGCCAAAAAAAAGCATCTGCAAATTACTTCAAGTCGTTTCTCTCGTCTCCAAGTCTGCTAATTTAAAGCTTGCACAGCAGTCATATCGACTAAACGCTGACCACTTTTGCAGCATACACACCGCAGGAGATCGTGGGAGGGATATCCAGGGATGAGATTCTGTTACCTCAGATGCTGAAAAAGAAAGGATATGTCAACAAGATAGTTGGAAAATGGTGAGTGCCTTTTGATTTGTGATTTTCATGCATCACTATGGAAATGGTGTTTGTTTTTTTATTATGTGCTTTGTTGTTATTGCACCAGCGTTATCATTGATAATTCCAAAACGTTGTATGGTTGGTGCAAAAACAACACTGCGCATCTATCAGACGAAGACTCATGGTGAAGAACGGTGGTAGCACTCAACTCACGGAACTCAGGAACACCCAAACATGTGCGGGGACATGTTAGAATGTATTAAAACCCACTTTTATTCTCTGGCTTTTAACTCTGAGTGAGTCGTATGGTCATTCTAAAACCCACTTTTATTCTCTGGCTTTTAACTCGGAGTGAGTCGTATGGTCCTGTGTCCTTTAGTTCTTTCTTTTTATTTTAATTGCTTTTATTTTTTATACTTTTGGAATGGAATTGAATGGCCTTTATTGTCATTATACAAGATGTACAACAAGATTGGAGAGCTTCTCCTTTCAGTGCAGTAGTCAAGTTCAAAAAAAGTATACAAAAAGTAAAGTAAAAAAAAAAAAGACAATTTAACAAGATATATACAAGATAACCAAAATGTACACATAATATTGCACAGGAGCAGATATATATTAAAGATATATTAATTTTAGTGCAATGATAAATGGGTCTTAGTGTAAATAATGACTGGTGTATACAGATGAGTAAAGTCACATATGAGTGTATTGTATTAGGTTGTTAAATAAATAAATATGATTGAGGTAGTAACAGAGGCAGTGATGGAAAATATTGCACATTTGCATCACGCTAATGACCGGGCACGTTGTATGTCTGAGTTCAGGGTGGTAATGGCTCTTGGGAAGAAGCTGTTTCTCAGTCTGCTTGTTTTTGCCTTGATGCACCTGTAGCGCCTTTTATTGCTTTGCTTCTTGTTTTTAATATTTTAATATTTATTTTACTATTTTATTTCTTATTTGATCTTTTAGTCTTGGATTAAATTCAATTTGTACCTTTATTTATTGTATTTTATTTTATTTTTTTATATTAGTAGTCTGTGCAGCACTTTGGAAACTCTTTATAAAATGTGCTATATAAATAAAGTGGATTGGATTGGATTAGACCATTGCGTGAGAAGGACGGGGAAAGTGGTCAAAATGATCATAATAGATTACACATTGTGATGCAGTTTTCAGCTTATGAAAGAAGACTAAAACGGTAGTATACTTTAAATTAAAGAAAAAATAATAATAATCATTATTAAACGTTTGGTGGCCCTAGCTAATTGCTTGCATTTGTCCAAAGGTAAATATGTGTATAATTGGCCATGGATCGTAACTCTGGTCAGAGTGTAGTTTTTCAAAAACGTAGACTCTGTGGACAAGTAAAACAGTCCTTTTTGGTGTTTGCTTCATAAGAAATGTGCAACATTGTCTCGTGTTTTTAAACCTTATTTAACATGAAGTTATTGACTCACGCATTTCTTGCAGTTTGTAGACAATCACCTTGTAACACGCAAAGAAACATACATGGAGTCTCCGGGGCTCCATGTACTGTAAGTGTGTGCTGATTGTCATTGTACATCTAATATCTTGCTATAATGAACAGATGGTTTATAATGCGTGATGTTATAATATCTGTTTAATAATGTACATATAATGTATAATGTTTGTTAAAGGGGACCTATTATGCTTGTGCCACTTTTCTGACATATAAATGTTGTTAGAATGTTGTATTATGGTTTTAGTAGTCCGGAAGTCCTCATGAGCTTTTGGGAAAGTGACCAATCACAGCACAGTGGGCGGGCTCGAAGGCGGGCCTAAGGTGGAATACATTTAAACAGACCGTTGTGGAAAGCCTAGGAAATACAGTTGGAATAGGTGCAGATTCTGGAAGATCTAGAAAGTTTTCTGTGTAGGTTATTGCGTGTCGCTGCTCTATAGGAGTCCACAACGCAATACAAAAAGGATGAAAAATGACCCCTTTAAGAAACAGCGTTACAATGCTATCTACTGTACTGAGTTGTAACGTCCCATAATGATGTGTTTGTAAATGAGGGTGAACTTGCAAAATTTAATTTGTGGCGGTCCAAAGTTATTTGTGGCGCAGTGCCATAAATGAATATATGGGAAAGCACTGATATTTGTCAAAATGTGCCCTCTGACTGACTGGCGACCAGTCCAGGATGTACCCTGCCCGTCACCCAAAGTCACCTGAGTTGGGCTCCATTTCACCAGTGACCCCAATGAGGACGAGCGCTATAAAAAATAGATAGATGGATGTAACAGCTAAGAATTTGTAAGATAAACCGCTACAGTTGCAGTCGAAATATCGCCGTTCAATGTCCAAAATAACATGTCAGCAGGTGAAGGTTCACAATTTACTCAAGTGAATAGAATCAGATGTGTGCCTTAAAATCAATGTGATGTGGAAATGTGTGCAGCATATGTGACTAAGTGGAAATGCACATGCTCAGTCAGCCACGTTGACACCGCAGTGTGTGAGAGCACTTTATTTCACCACAGGCATCTGGGTCACAGAGCACAGTACCTTCCCCTGAAGAACGGATTCGACGAATGGTTTGGTGCACCGAACTGCCATTTTGGACCCAACAACAACAGCGGGCGACCTAACATCCCTGTGTATAACAACTCGGAAATGGTCGGCAGGTAGAATCCCACTCTCACACCCAAATGCGTGACATTTGCCATTGCAGCCTCAACGGATGAGGCGGGTATCTTCTCTTCCTCTTCTCTACCAGCTGCACCTGTGTATTCCATTTTACGCCCATTTGTTTCCCCCTAAAACAGCCATATGTGTGTTCAGGGTCGCCGCGAGTGGCAGCCAGCTGTGTGTTTCGCTTAGCCAAGAGTTTAATCAGCACAGTTTACCTGTGCTGTGGATAGAAACACTCTTATGAACGCTCATTCAAATAAGCACACTAAAACACACTCTCACCCTCCAGAGACGGCAGGTTGCGTTTACTGCGTACAAGGACACCTGGAGGAAGTGAAGCGTGAGGAAGAGAAATGGCTGTAACTGCCTTTCTGCTTGCCGCGCCACGCCTCAGTAACACCTCATAGCAGTCCCTCTTGTTTGGCTCTGTGGAGACTTCCCAAATATGGCAAATTCCCTCACAGTTTGCACCTGGGAAACTTCCATTATCTCACTATAATACCATACATTAGTTTGCTCACTTTGATGTTGGGCTTGTAGTTGAATTTAAAAACTTGCAATTTTTTATTTTTATTTTTATTTTTATTTTTATTTTTATTTTTATTTTTATTTTTATTTTTATTTTTATTTTTATTTTTATTTTTATTTTTATTTTTATTTTTATTTTTATTTTTATTTTTATTTTTATTTTTATTTTTATTTTTATTTTTATTTTTATTTTTATTTTTATTTTTATTTAAATAAATTAAAAATACATTACAAATAAATTACATAAAAATTAAAATACATTAAAATTAAAAGTAAAATTAAAAGTTTTTAAATTCAACTACAAGTCCAACATTTTAATTTTAATTTTAATTTTAATTTGAAATGAAAAGTTTTTAAATTCACCTACAAGTCCAAAATTAAAATTAAAATTAAAATAAGTTTTTAAATTCAACTACAAGTCCTAATTTTAATTTTAATTTTAATTTTAATTTTAATTTTAATTTTAATTTTAATTTTAATTTTAATTTTAATTTTAATTTTAATTTTAATTTTAATTTTAATTTTAATTTTAATTTTAATTTTAATTTTAATTTTAATTTTAATTTTAATTTTAATTTTAATTTTAATTTTAATTTTCAATTATTTTATTAAAATTTATTTATTTTGTGGAGTTGTGATATAATGTAAACTTTTTTTGTAGATACTATGAGGAGTTTAAGATCGACAGAAAGACTGGAGAGTCCAACCTCACACAGATTTACTTGCAGGTAAGTTGTGGGGTACACAGCATTCTTATGAAACCTTTTTTAAGGTATAATTTATGCTTTATTTTGGTGTGAGATATTATCTATTATATATCAAATTTGGTCTTGATTGTACACCTGGTGTTGGCCTTATACCATGACCATTGTTTCTAATTATTGTCCAACTGCATATGATGGTCCATCACACTCGTTTCTAATTCTTCTTACATATATTGTAAACTACAACACTGTACACAATCCAAAATTTATGTTATTTATTCAGTGTTGCTGACAAGGACTCATTTGGACTTGATCAACTTTATGTTATGAATATTGTGGGGCAATTGTACAAAAAGTTATACAGTATTTTTCCACAAAAATAGAATATTTTTTATTCAAATGCCAATTATTTTTTATGTTTTTTTAATATCATGCGGCAATTGTACAAAAAGTTATACAGTATTTTTCCACAAAAATACAATATTTTTTATTCAAATGCCAATTATTTTTTATGTTTTTGAATATTGTGCGGCAATTGTACAAAAAGTTATACAGTATTTTTCCACAAAATAGAATATTTTTTATTCAAATGCCAATTATTTTCAGCATCTACAAACCTGCAAAGTTGCTGATTTTTGGTCAAAACATTTCGTATTTACATTTTTCTTCTCCAGAAAACATCTCATTGACCCTAAGTCGGTAATAATTTATAAATAACTCATAACATAGGTAAAATACACAGCATACTTGTACCACTGTTAAAGAAAAGTATCATAGCCGATGAATTTGTGGCAAGAACCTGTAGATTTAATTAGGACGATATGCATTAACAGCAATAACTAATTTATATCATTAGTTACATAAAATTGTGTAGCGTAATTAACACATGCGTCATGGCATGCTACTCCTGTCTGTTATGACGGCAGACATTTTATAACATTATTCTGACCTGAGCACATCCAACACATTGTATGTGTGTCCAACTGATAAACATGTCTCTAGTCCATTGTCATTGGAGCGCCGCTTCCTCATGGTACCTAGACAACAGCGAGATACGTTCATGGACACTCCGAACATCACAACATCTTTATGATGCATGTACGTGGGATCTAAATAACTGCTCACCTTGTACATCTTATCGTGGAAGTACAATTAACACACATTTAATGTACGTTTAAGTCGGCTTGAAAATTCCAAGAAATTCAAAACATGATTTCAAATGTCTTTGAATGCAACATTTTAAAACACAAAGTCTAATTTAAGTGATATAAAAAAACATGCACATGCAAAAAACGTGCATCCAAAAACATGCTAGGTTAATTGGCGACTCCAAATTGTCCATAGGTATGAATGTGAGTGTGAATGGTTGTTTGTCTATATGTGCCCTGTGATTGGCTGGCGACCAGTCCAGGGTGTACCCCGCCTCTCGCCCGGAGACAGCTGGGATAGGCTCCAGCACCCCGGCGACCCTCGTGAGGATAAGCGGTAGAAAATGAATGAATGAATGAATGTTTGAGGCCCATGTGGATGGTTTTGAAGCTGAATCGTATAAATTTCAAGTCACTCTTATTGAAAATGTTAAAGCAAGCAGGAAAGTTTGGAAGCTGAGTGGGAGCTTCTCAACCACTCACGTAAGATTCTGCTCTGATGGTGTTGTCGCTCACATTTCTATCTTCACCAGGAAGGTCTTGACTTCATTGTCCGGCAGACTGTAGCCCAACAGCCCTTTTTCCTGTACTGGGCCGCCGACGCCACTCATGCTCCAGTCTATGCTTCCAGACGCTTCCTCGGGAAGAGCCAGCGAGGCCGGTGTGTTCCCTTATCGTTCATGGTAGACGATAGAAAATAGGATCTTCCGGTCCTGAAGAGAGTTCACTGGTTTGTGTTATGTAGGTATGGTGATGCAGTGATGGAACTGGACGACAGTGTTGGTCAGATCCTGTCACAGCTGAGGAGTCTGGGTATTGAAAACAGCACCTTTGTTTTCTTTACCTCTGACAACGGAGCTGCTCTAATGTCGGGCCCAAATGAGAGTAAGCACAGTTAGAAACAAGTCGTTTTTAAAACTGGATTTTTTGTAGTCGCTGACTTGTGTGTTTTTTCCAGGTGGCAGCAACGGGCCGTTCCTCTGTGGGAAGGAGACCACCTATGAAGGGGGCATGAGAGAGCCTGCCATTGCCTGGTGGCCTGGAAACATCGCAGCAGGCACGGTGAGGATGAAAAAAAACAAACAAACACATGATTAAGGGATGCAAAGCTGTTGTTTATGGTGTTTTCTTAATATTAATGTTAAAAATGGTTTCTCATAATTTTGCGATCCTATCCCATCAAAGCTGCTTGGTGCTTTTTTCATTTTTGTTGCTTCCCAATGTTCCATCTATCAACAGGTACCACAAATGTAAATACAAAGCTGCAGGCAGTGTGCAGTCCTGTAAATCAGTTTGAGTGAATGAATAATTGATTTACTAATCCTCGGTATTGAGTTGCTTGTTTCCTTTTGTTTCTTTTGTGCGTTACAACCACTTTGCATCACAGCCATTGGGTGCTGCAAGCAGTTCATATCAACAATATGTTCAACTTCTGTCGAGTGATTGAACTCAGTCAGCAGGAAAGATGCGAACGATTACAACTCAAATTTGGGAAAACACTTTCTTCTTATGGCTGACTCTCTCCTATGTCCCACTACCCAATTTAACCCCCCACCTACACCGTGATCCTTTAAGCCCGTGCGTTCTGCAAATGACTTTTAATTGTATTAGGGGCAGCTGTGACATGGGGCTGTGATGCGGAGGGATTTGGTGGCGGAGCGAGCGGAGGCTGCAGTCTGCAGTAAGCCTTGCCCCTGGCTCATCTCACAGGGTTGTGCTGGGGCCTGATAGCGCTGCGGAGTAGCGAGGGAGAGGGGGATTGGGAGCGTCTTAAGCGGCTAATCTGTTTGTGTGTTTGCTGAGGTTGGATTGAGCCGTAATGAGGACTTCAGTATCTGAATATGCCAGGCGCTGAGGATAAAGGAACGGGAAGGTGGGTGGGGAGGGGTGGTAGGGGGTGCAAGGAAGAAGATGTAAAAGAGGTGGAAAAGAGAAAGGGAAGATGAACACTGAAGAAGCTTCACTGCCAGGGACATTGTTGTGTTCGCGGGGCCCTTGTCATCACAATTGTCTACTGTGTCTGTTCATACGAGTGTACACAACATGAATATGCATGGAGACTCATTTTGTGTGTGACTACTAAAATGGTGGGTTGTTTTATCTGCAAAATATCATTCACATGATCTATAGATCCCCCCTGAAGGTCTCTAATGGTTGTGATGACTAAGCTGCATTGTTGGAGCTATTGTATTCTGGATTTTTCCCTCTTTGTTGCTTGGCAGGAAGGCCAGAGCAGACATCATCTTTATTGTGCACACTTGTTTCAATCTGCAGTTTGATGAAAGTCTTTTTGGGCCGAGTGCGAGGAGAAAAGGGGAAAGATTGCAACATACTGTATTGTCTCCAATGCTGTGTTTTCCGCTCAAAACTGCCATTCTGGGAAGCCAAAATGCTTATTAAAGGAGGGTAGGTCACATTTTTTTTACATTAAGTTGTATGATATTCTCATCAGAAGTGTAGAGTCATGCAAAAATTTTTATTTTTCTTCAGTTTATTAGTCCATCATAATGCCTGGTACAACAAAAGGGACATTTGTTTGGACAAAATATGATGATGATAACAAAAATAGCTCATAAGGGTTGAATATGCGGATATCAAGCAACTTCCATGTTTTTTTTTATGATAACCAAAATCAGTCCTTACAGTACATGAGTACTGTACTACCAAAAAATTACACTCTTGTGAGCTATTTTTGTTGTCACCGTTATATTTCAGGCCTCTACATTAAAAACAAAAATCACTTGCCCATGGGGAATCCTTAAGGTGAGAACTACTTGCCCCATGTAAAATGAAAAGACTGCTATAATGATATCATTGCAATAGTGTCAATTGTATCAGCCCAGGCTGATATTAAATTAATTATCATTTATCAGTGTTTAATATATTTAGCATCAATATATGCTGATAATTCATCAGATAATAATACTGACGCTTTGTATTTGGAGGAATGTCTGAAAAATTGTGATGTATGTTAACATGGCATGCCATACTACCTTACACATCGTAGTCTTAGTAAGCAGTGATATTTATAAGTTGTGCACCACAATGAAACATTATTGAATAGACACATTTGTGTACTAGTAAAGTGTTTTTAATCCAGAAAAAAATGCTCAATGGATCAAACAATAATTTGTGAAGCAAAGATGAGAAAAATACACAGAGAAATGGAAGCGCTAGATTTTGTAGCTTGTGCAAAATCAGCACTTGGTATTGGATCTAATGGGTGGTGTTTCATTGTGACCACTTCAAATTGTCACAGCAATGTGATTCACTCACCTGTGCCATCATTTGATTTGCTGCCGCTAATAAAATACTTGTTTAGGAGGCACTGGTTCATCACTTTTTGCTGTTTTCCTTCACAAGTTGTTGAAGAATTAGACCATGTTGGCAGGGACGCCATGATAGATGTTTTCCTAGTCAAACGATCGCTGATTGGTTGATCGCGAACAAGAACAGGTCTAAATAAACGATTCTGATTGGTCCATTTCAAGATTTGCAAGAATTGGTTTGCAAATTACCACCGTTATTACGCAGTCCGTGTTTTACCAACACCCAACAAGAACCGCTTTTAAAAAAACTCTTGGCAGTATGGAATGCCAAAGTGCACTTGCCCGACGGGAATATCACTGATAGGATTTACTTGCCCGAATTTTGTTTTAACTTGCCCCGGGCCATTGTTATTGTCGAGCCCTGTATTTCCTGCACACTTAAAGAACCTTATTATGTTAATTAACTTGAAATATTGAACATACGTAATTCAATGGTTCATTCATTTCATAGTAATTCCGGTTGAAACATGTATATTTTGCATGGTAAGGATAAAGTTTGACATGAGCAGTGGTAAATAGATAAGTTATTATCCTTCAATTTCGTTTGAATAGACTCAATTTGAGCTCAGAATGGCTGTAGTTTCAAGTCTGCATATTCATTACATAGCAAATTGAAGGGGAGAGTTTAACAATCGTGGTAAAGCAGCATCTGTCCAATGGTTTGTTGTCTGTTTTGTAGCATTGTCTTATTGTCGTATGAGCAACAAGTGGTTGGTTTTGTAAATATCACACACTTTGAGCTGCATGTATGGATGTGTTTGCTGTGATTTACAAGTGATGCTGAATGCAGCGGCAACTTGTGTCCAAGGAGTTATGTGATGCACACGAATGCACCATTTTAGAAAAAAGCACTGACAGTAGTTTGCTAGTTTTGATTGTGCTTGTTGAGTATAAAGTGTCCATTAAATTATTGGAATGTGTCCATGATGTTCCAGCTCTAAAAGAACTACTATATCTGAAATACAAAAATACATACAACCAACAATAACGTTTCATTTTCGGGTAAATTACCACGCGCAGATTAATTGGAACACCAATATAAATTAAATATTCTAGATGAAACACTCTTAATACACAAAGTAGTCATTCAAACTTATTTATTTATACTTATTACTTATGATGCACACAGGGCATGAAAAACTTGCCGCTCTGTCTCCTGTCCCCTCACACTGTTATGCATTCAGGCTCACTCGTAATTTTGAGTTTTAGGCGCTAATTGTTCATTCATTCATTCATTTTCTACCGCTTTTTCCTCACGAGGGTTGCGGGGGGTGCTGGAGCTTATCCCAGCTGTGTTTGGGCAAGAGGTGGGGTACACCCTGGACTGGTCGCCAGCCAATCACAGGGCACATATATACAAACAACCATTCACACTCACATTCATACCTATGGACAATTTGGAGTCGCTAATTAACCTAGCATGTTTTTGGAAGGTGGGAGGAAACCGGAGTACCCGGAGAAAACCCACGCATGCACGGGGAGAACATGCAAACTCCACACAGAGATGGCCGAGGGTGGAATTGAACCCTGGTCTCCTAGCTGTGAGGTCTGTGCGCTAACCACTCGACCGCCATGCCGCCCGCGCCAATTGTTTTTCATTTTTATTCACGTACCTGTCATGTACCAGACCCTCCAGGAGCGTAACAGTACCCCCTTTGGCAATTGACGTACCCCTGGTGGTACACATACCCCCCTTTGGGAACCACTGTTCTAGCTTATGCTTATTACAGCAAAATAAAGTTGTACCATTCATTGAGTTATTATGCCATTATGACAGAGAGGTCACTGAGATTTTCCTTTGAAAGCTACAAAAACATCAGACTATAAAGTCAATGTGCCATAATTAATCATAATAATTAGTCTTGTATGACTGACAGACTTCATCACAATGCTTGGGTTTCATCTTCCAAGCCTCCTCCTTCATCTAACCAAAAACATGCCCAATAATGTTCATGTCTGGTGTCTGGGCCAGGCAATCCTGTAACATCTTGACATTTTTCACTATCAGGAACTTTGATGTGGAGGCTGACGTGGGAGAAGGAGTGCTATCCTGCTGAATAATTTGCTTTCTCTTGTGATTTGGAAGGTAATGGGCAGTGTGAATTTTTTGATACTTTTTGATGTTGCCATTATCTCTGCAGATCTCTTGCCCACCCCCATACTGGATGTATTCCTCCACCAAACGTGATTGTTTTTGTGGTGCTAGCCCTGTTGTTGTGTGTAGGAAAACAAATGGGAAAATATTCATCTGCAACAAACATTTTTAAATTTATAAAATAGATATGGGGCGGCACGGCGGTCCAGTGGTTAGCGCGCAGACCTCACAGCTAGGAGACCGGGGTTCAATTCCACCCTCGGCCATCTCTGTGTGGAGTTTACATGTTCTCCCCGTGCATGCGTGGGTTTTCTCCGGGTACTCCGGTTTCCTCCCACATTCCAAAAACATGCTAGGTTAATTGGCGACTCCAAATTGTCCATCGGTATGAATGTGAGTGTGAATGGTTGTTTGTCTATATGTGCCCTGTGATTGGCTGGCAACCAGTCCAGTGTGAACCCCGCCTCTCGCCCGAAGACAGCTGGGATAGGCTCCAGCACCCCCGCAACCCTCGTGAGGAAAAAGCGGTAGAAAATGAATGAATGAATGAAAATAGATATGTCGCCCAGAATTGATTTAGAAAAGGATGACAGAATACGTAACGTGTATATATGACAGTAATAGTACTATAATGATCACAATAATGATGGCGACAGTCTGTTTGGAGCATCACTTGTAGCTGCAAATCTCAAATTCAATAGTTTCTTTATTGGATCAGATTTTGTGAAATTTTGTTTTTATTAGATTTGTTTAATTTATGTGGCCCGAAGCATACACATAGCTGTTTTACAGAAGGCCTAGTTGGAAGGAAGGTGCATATTCAACATTCCTCTCAATTCCCGTGGGATGAGAGAGGGTGCATGGCTGTAGGAACAAAGGTGGGGTGGGGTGTCAGGCCCATCGTGTTGCAGAGCATCACAATGCCTTTTTGTAGCACTTATCAGGCTGCAGACAGACAGACAGAGAGCCCTCCTCAGATAACCAACATGGTCGCACAGAGAAAAGGGAAAGGAGCAAAGAAAAAGTGACATTAACATAGAATGATGAGTCAGAGGAGACAAAAAGAGAAGAACAAAAGGCTCAAAGAAAGGATGGAGTTCAGTTCTGAATGCAAAAGAGTCCGAGCCAATAAAGGAAGGTAATAAGAGCGAGATAAATCCTCTGGCAGAAACTTTTACTGTTTGGTCATGCAAGTTATTACAAGCTAAATGTCAGTTTGGGTTCTTCTTGTTTCCTTTTTACTCACCTGGTGTGTGTGTGTTCATGCAAGTGTGTAGATGCAACAATAAAAGAAAAAAAAGGAAGTTAAGGACTAAATCTGTATGTGAAAGTGTCAGGACGTGGATCATGGAATGCGTTGCACCCACTAGTTGTGTGGCTTGGGAGAAAAGTGAATTAATTTCTGTGTGTGTGTGTGGATAGCACAGCACAGCACAGCAGCACATGGCCGTGCAGCTGCAGAGCCCTGATAGCGCTATCTGATTGTGAGCGTGCCGTCTCCCTCCAAGGCTCGCTCAGGAGAGAATGGAACGGAAGATCAAGGATGACAGCGGAAAAATGGCATTTTATCTGAAAATAGTTCAAAGTTTATAAATAAAATAAAGCTTTTTTTTTTTTTCTCAGACTGGGAGAGGGAGATAAAACAGCAGCTCGCTCCGACTCCAGAAGCTTCCTTGCCCGGGCCGTGTCCTCTCCCTACTTCCTTTTCTTCACTCTATCCTTTTGCCTTCTTTCCCTCCAAAAAAAAAAAAAAAACTCATTTAGAAAGGGATGCATTTTATACAAAAACCTGCAAGCAGAGATTAGGTACTCTGAAGAAATGCACCTCTTCTCCCTGTGTACACACATGGACACTATCACAACTATACATGTTCACTTTTATGATAAAAATCCAGCATAAAAGAGAACCGTTTTGGTAATTCTCAAGTGTGGGATAGTCCATTCTTGATTTGGATACCAAAAGAGTTCGCCACTGGTGGCAAAAACAAGCAGTTAGATCACTGAGCTGGTCAAATGTTAGATAGATAGACTATAGATAATAGTGAAAAACTTACGCGTTTCTACTCATATTAGCATTTGTATATTAATTTTGATTGATTTGATTTGAGTTTATAAAAGTATAAAAGCAAGTTAGCACTGTTAATATTACCATGTAAGAACAAATTAATGTTCTGGAGGTCATTTGCAGCGCATATGTGCCCCGTGCATCTCAATTGTTACCATTGTTTTTGTCACAAAAAAGGAAGGAAGTTCATTCATTCATTCATTCATTTTCTACCGCTTTTTCCTCACAAGGGTTGCGGGGGTGCTGGAGCCTATCCCGGCGGGGTACACCCTGGACTGGTCGCCAGCCAATCACAGGGCACATATAGACAAACAACCATTCACACTCACATTCATACCTATGGACAATTTGGAGTCGCCAATTAACCTAGCATGTTTTTGGAATGTGGGAGGAAACCGGAGTACCCGGAGAAAACCCACGCATGCACGGGGAGAACATGCAAACTCCACACAGAGATGGCCGAGGGTGGAATTGAACCCTGGTCTCCTAGCTGTGAGGTCTGCGCGCTAACCACTCGACCGCCGTGCCGCCCTAAAAGGAAGTTAACCCCAGTTAAATATATATATATAATTAACTTTGTTCTTGTAGAGTCTGTTTTTTATACTGTATAAATGTTCGGCAGTAGTCCGGAAGTTCTCAGGAGCGCTTTGGAGTTGGTTGGGCGCATGAGTGCAATACATTAAAGCAGACCGTTTTGTAAATCGAAGGAAATACATCTAGAATAGAAAGTAATTGACCATCACTGCTTTAGTCCAATAACTTTAAGCTTGTGTTATTAATGTTTTCCATTTTTGCTTTTACAGGTGAGTTTCCAACTGGGCAGTGTAATGGACCTGTACACCACCAGTTTAGCACTGGCTGGCATCAGTCTGCCTGATGATCGAGTCCTGGACGGACTGGACTTGACAGCAGTCTTCCTGAACAGCTCTCAAACACTGCAGAACAGGTGAATATCAAATCCACAAAGAGAGACTTTGTGGATTTCTGGACCACTCATTCATTTTCTTCCTTCTTCAATAGACCAATCTTCTATTACCGAGGGAATGAACTGATGGCGGTCAGACTTGGACAATACAAGGCCCACTACTGGACCTGGACCAACTCGTGGGATGAGTTGAAAGAGGTGAGAGAACTTACACTACCTGGACAGTAGGTTGGCTAGTTTCCTCTATTTTAATTCTTCATCTTGCAACAGATTGTGTAGAGATCCAGGCCTCTAACTTTGTGGGAAATTTTAGGGAAGCAAGTTCTATAAAGGCATACTTGGATGAGATTAGTGTGGAACAACTTGGAAGTTCTGACCTCAACCCAACATCTGACCTCTCAGATGTTCTTTTGGATCAATGAGCAAAAGACCCACAGACTAAGGGTGAAATATATAATTGCTAAGGGTACAACTATGCGTTATGGTGGGATACTTTTTCAATACAAACATTTAATTATCTTGCCTTTTTCAATTAGAATTTTATTGCAATTGCACAATATAAGACCAAAACATCCTTCCATTCATTTTCTTTACCTCTTATCATCACTGGGGTCACGGGTATGCTGGAGCCTACCCCAGCTGTCTTTGGGCGAGAGGCTGGGTACACCCTGGACTGGACGCCAGCCAATCACAGGGCACATATAGACAAACAACCAATCATTCTCAATCCTTATGTGAAACATGGACACATTTATTTCTGTACATTCTAGTGTTCATCAGCTTGCTAGCAACTTAATTTGACGCTAAAAAAACACCAATAGTGTTCCAGTAATAAAACTGACTTTATATTAACCAAGCTACAGCGATATTATTATTGTAGCAGCTAACATGAAAAACAATTTTCATCTCGCGGACTAACACATACGCATCGCTAATCGCTAGTCTCAGCATCATTCACAGAGGGAAGAGTAGCTAGCTCGTATGTGTATCAATGTGCCAAGTTGCTATAGTGTTTTAAATCATCAAAATACGGCACGATACTGCAACTATTACATGTCATCATCAGTGTACGCATATGTTAATGCATGATCACAGCGTGTATACATCAAACCATGCAAAGAAATACAGCTGAATAGGTGCAGATTCTGGAAGAACTACAACGCTTTCTGTGCTGGTTATTGTGTGTAGCTGCTCTATAGGAGTCCACAACTCAATGCAAATGGTCGAAAAATTTGCATAATCCCCTTTAACATGATCGGACTCTCTCTGAAATAAACCCCTATACTCACCTTTACATTACCCAATACCCATTACACAATATAGTAGACACAATCAGAGAAAATAAGCCATTTAAGGCATGAATAAAACTTAAAAGTAAATGTGTGTTCTGTCGAATTTAGTTTGTTCAAAGTTAAGCATCACATGACTGAATGTGGATTATTCCATATGCATAATATAGGAGCAAATACATATAATATATATATAATATATTTTTTGAGTAGCCATGAAACAGCATGATTTATATATGTTTGAGTGAAGCAGGGATGACTGTATAACATAAAAAACGATTTCTAGAAGTTTAGCACGTCAGTGTACATATAGTCATAGCCGCAAAGGAGAGAGAAAGATATATTTGTGTTCTGTTTTCACTTCCTGTAAGTCTAATAGATGGGTGTCCCAATACTTTTATCCATGTATCGTAATCAACTCTAACACATCAAACCCCTTAGTGGTTTTCTCTGCTGGTGTGTTGTGCTGAAAATGGCTCATCAGTCGACTGCTGTGTACATCATAGTGTAATGAATATTAACGAGAAGCCCCCAAATCAGCAAACTTTGCATCATTCATCAACCAGTAGACTTGTTTGTTCCAGCTCCAGCGGAGAAGTTCCTCCTTGCAATTTACATATCAACATTTCCTGCTGTGGACGTCTTTTGGTATCACAGAGATTCATAAAAAAAATAAAAATAAATAAAAAGTCATCAACAACAACTTTGCGTCGCTTTACACGTATGGGGAGGAATATGAGATGTGATGTATGAGAAGCAGGACAGTTTGAGCCTGTCTCTCAAAAAAAACGTGTCCGTCTCTCCTCCTACTGCTTTTTGCTATGATTCAGTTTGCTTTATGCCCCATCGGTCGCTTAAATTGCTCTCTCCTTCAGGGCCACTGAATCAATAGCAGCCTTCTTTATCATCTCATGCGAACTGAAGTGGAACTTCACAAATAATGGTGTCTGATTGCCTCCAAGTTGCTTATTGATTCGTGTGAGTACATGAGCGAGTGAGCGAGAGAGAGCGAGAGAGACTAAGGACAAGAGAAAACCTTTACATGTACTTTGCGTTAACCATGAAAATGTCCTCTGAGCTCCTTAAAGGCCAATTCATATAGCATACTTGAACTGTTTATGAAACACATAATGAACATTTTAATTAATTATAAATAGACTATGAATACATTCTCGTCATAACACAGCGACTCCTTTTTTTTTTTTGCTTCTTGATCATCAATACTTCCCTGCTATTTTGCACCGCTTCGTTATAATTTAACTTCCTCTTTGCAAAGTGAAAAATAAACAGGGATGTGTATTTGTTTGTTTGTGTGTGAAAAAAAGAAATTGCAGGTTAATAGCCACGAGTTGTATCACTCAAGGCCGTGCTCATGCAGCTCAGCCATGAGGAAAATGAGAAATTACACAGGCTTAAATGACTCCTGTCTAACTCTCTCAAGTTATTGTAGTGACGGAGTTAATATTTCAGGTCTTTTTTTTGATAACTTGTGCTCCTGTGGGATTTCTTTAAGGATCTTTTGAAGGATCTTTTATTTTTAATTTCGACACCGCCTATTCCAGCTGTTCTTGGGCGAGAGGCAGGGTACACCCTGGACTGGTTGCCAGCCAATCACAGGGCACATATAGACAAACAACCACTCACACTCACATTCATACCTATGGACAATTTGGAGTCACCAATTAACCTAGCATGTTTTTGGAATGTGGGAAAAAAATCCATGCATGCACGGGGAGAACATTCAAACTCCACACAGACATGCCCAAACAGAGAATCGAACCCAAGTCTTCCCGATGTAGACTCCCATAGAGCAGCTACACACAATAACCAGCACAGAAAGCCTTCCAGTTCTTCCAGAATCTGCGCCTATTCAGCTGTATTTCTTTGAATTTCTTGGTTAAGGTAAAAACGGTTTGTTTTAATGTATTCCACCCACAGCCCGCCTCCAGGCACGCCCACTCTGCTATGGTTGGTCACACTGCCTTGTGCATAGAAACACTTTGTGCCGCTAACTGTTTAGGAGTTGATAAACGGCATAAATGTTGATAATAAACGTCGATTTTGCCCACATAAAGACTTCCGGTTATGCCGCCAACTTTATAGTTGATAAATGGCCATTTATCTTTTTATGTGTTGGATCCCCAATCCGATCTGAAAGTAGAGACTGTACAGTCCAAAGTTTCTCAAGAAAAGAGGTTAAGTTGTTTCCAAATGGTAAGTAGCGTTAGCATTTTAGCGTTAAACACAGTTAGGACACTGATATACTGTTATTTACTGCTTGTTCAGTCCATACGACCAAGTAACGTTGGAAAAGTGTAGGGCTTCAGCAAGTTTGTTGGCTAATCCAGCCACATAGTGGCCCATGTTCACAAAACAGTTGACAGATTAAAATACATTTTTTTGCTGGTAGCGAATCAGGAACCCCGCCCAATTGTGCCTGATGGTGGTGTTTTTAGGAATTGTAAACAAATGTGATGTTCCCTTTCGAGGCGTTGCTCGCAAGTAAACAGTGGAGCAGAGCAGAGATTTTGCACATAAGGAAATCCGCCCCTTTGTGATGTCACAAAGGGGCAGTTTTATCATGCCTTTTGAAACAGAGCGTTTTGAGCCATTCTAAACTTCTTTCAGGGCTCACTACCAAATGTGCAAACCTCATTATCTGAAACTTTGGTTTAATTTAACATGAGAATACTACATTTTAACTACATTAATAGGTCAGAAAAGTGGGAAAAGCATAATAGGGCCCCTTTAAAAGCAAGATGAACTTGCATGACAGGTTACACTGCAGGCCTGATTTGAGTCTCTTATATGAAAAATAATGTGCATAGTGACTAAAAATGGCTGATTGTCCATTGTCATTAACTCCATCATGTAAGGATCATCCGATCACCGATCTCCCAAAATCATGTTTATTAAAAACCAAAGATGAAATGGTTAATTCTAGAATGCAAAGGCAAGTCTAAGAATAGAAAGAAATTGTTTTAAAATATGATCTTTTGACAACACAAATCATATTCCTCCTTTTAATGGATGCACGCAGTTACTCAGTATGCTTTTGCAGCTGAGCTCTGCTTGAGTTTGAAATCATCCTCTTGGTCCTCATATCATCCATGTCCTGGGAGACAAGTCCCCTCTCTCGTTCCGGCTACAAGAAGCAAAGAGATGCACGCATCAGTCCTCTTTTCTCTCTACTGGGGTGATTTCTTTTTTCTTTTTTTTGCATTTCTAAGTTGTCTCCTTTCAAAGGCGACAGCAGCGGTTGGGATCAGACAAGCCTCTGCGGGGCAGCGGGTATCTATCTTTCTCCGTCGCACTCTTCAATATGTATTTTTGAGGTGTTCTGTTGGGCCATCTCAGAGGGGGGCAGCAACAGTGCCTTACAGATGAAAGCTTTTTCAATTTTACTTATGCTCACCAAAAAAAAAAAGTACGCCTGTGTTTTTTGAAGAAGGAAGCGTATCTCCAGGGGGTTCTGGAGGAGTGTGTGTGCCTCAATCATGATGCTCACCAATGTGCAGCCAGAAGAGATGAAGGCATCACAAGAAAGACATGCTAACATTTGAACCGCTTTGAAAAGCAACAGAGGCCATGTCCAATAGGGTCTTTGGACTTGCAACTTGCAACTGTGACCTTTGACCGCAATGAGCAAATATTATTCCAAATCTGTGGGGTATCTCAATTGGTAGAAAAATTGCAAACATTTGACCATTATCTACTGTATGTCCTTAACATACTCGTCAATCTTGTATCTACGGGCTCTAATTTCGTAGAATTGCAGCTGAGCCGCGCCTGGTCTACGCTGTGCCAACACGGTGTGTCCAGTGCACTTTGCAATTTTTGTGAGCAGCGCAGTCCGGTGCGCACCCACGCCTCCATCCCTCCCACTGGCGCAAGTGGCAAAGAGGGAGGAGATAAGGCAGCCAAGTGTAACTTTAACCAATCAAATTTATGCTTCTAATTGCACACATTACATTAAACACAGCATCAGGCTAATCCAGGCATTTTACTGGTTTTCCATCAGCATTCCTGCTGTACATCGCAAAAATAGGAGAATCTTTGATGGTATTCACTCTCCTCCTCATCTTCCTTGAGAAAAAATGAACAGTAAAAAATATATCCTACAGACAGATTTTAACAACCAACTTTATATTAATCGTTTTTTGTTGTTGTTAATTATTAGTCGTCTATTGGGTCACTTTCTCTGTTTCCACATCTCGGCGCAGTGGTGCGCTGGACCAAATTACTACTGCATTGGCTGCGCCACTGTGCGCCACCTTGCGATGCGCCGCAAAATTCCCTATACCTTTTATCTAAATCAATAGCTTAGTACAAATACTGAATGCATGGGTTTGCCATGCACATGGAAGGAAAATGTATTTTGAATTGTAATCAGATTGATCGCTTTTCAAATTAATCATGATTAATCACCATTTGCAAATATGCCCATATTTAATGTATTTTAGTAGAAGAATGATAAATGACAGGCTCCAGTTGTATATACGTATTTGTGTGTACGGTATTTTCCGGACTGTATCGCACTTTTTTCATAGGTTGGCTGTTCCTGCGACTTATACTCCAGAGCGACTTATAAATGAAAAAACTGTTTATTTACATTTACATTTATACTTTATGGACATCTTTTCTGTTTCTGTTTATTTTTCGTATAGCTGAATAACCATTGTGTTAGCATATCTTACACTTATTCAGCCTGTTCTCTGTTATTATTATTATTATTATTATTATTATTATTATTTTGACTGATTTTCATATACATGTTATATAAAACAAAGGTTAGAGTCTCATCTTTCATCAAAAAAAAGTTTGTGTCTACTTTTTACGTAGAACATAGCTTCAGTTAAGGAGAGAACTTATATAACTTTCAATTTTTATCCAAATATATTTCATAAAAAAAAAACTATGCCACAACGGAAACAACTCAAAAAACGTTTGTTTTACATGAATATATATATATTTTCAAAAATATGTTGTAACACTGTGAACATTTACTTTTCACTTCCTGGTTGCTGTGCAGCTACGTTTTGCTACGGGATAGTTGCAGGTAGAGTTCTTATAAACTGCACTTCCGCAACCTTGTGTCCGTTTTTCCCGGCTTAAAACTTCACCAAACATGCTCTCTTTTTTTTGTATTGTGGAGGACGTAATGTCTGTTTTGGTCAAGTAGTTTGTAAAATAAATTACCCGTGAAAAATGCGACTTATACTCCAGTGCGACTTATGTATGTTTTTTTCTACCTAATTATGTATTTTTGGCATTGTGCGACTTATACTCCGGAGCGACTTATAGTCTAGAAAATACGGTAATAACAGCTCCAAATGAACAGATTTTAATTATTGTTATTATTATTACTATTACTATTATTATTAATGTTAGAACTTGCCTTCCAAGAGGACGTAATGTCTGTTTTGGTCAAGTAGTTTGTAAAATAAATTACCCGTGAAAAATGTGAGTTATACTCCAGTGCGACTTACTATGTATGTTTTTTTCTACATAATTATGCATTTTTGGCATTGTGCGTCTTATACTCCGGAGCGACTTATAGTCCGGAAAATATGGTAATAGATTTTTTTTGCTTAACTTAATAGTAGCAGAACATTTGACCATGTTTTTATGAGCAATGATAATCATATGATTTGTCACATTCAAAGACTCTGCTTAATTTATCAATCAATGTTTTACATCGTTGTCCTCGCTGCCTGTCCTGTTCTGCTAACTAAAAACCACTGAAGTTGTCTTGTTCAAGTGTTGGAACCAAACAGCCCCACAATTCCCTCAGCACACAAGCCACCAGTCTCTCTCTAGCGTCAACCCCACCCTGAGGCAAACCAGTTCCTAGCACATCCTAGTACATGCTGTCCTCTCGAGTGCCTGACAGTGAACCTCCCGATACTGCTCCACGCTGCCAAGATTCACCAGCAGACGATTGTCTTCAATCTAAAAGTTGCATCACATGCCCCTCTCCACACAGTTTCAAGCATGTCACACAGTCAAAGCAGGAGAAAAAGTAGCAGAAATGATGGTAATTCTTGTTCATTTAGAACAGGGGTCTCAAACTCAATTTACCTGGGGGCCACCGGACCTAGGTTCTGGGTGAAGCCGGGCCGCATCAGGTTTTCAAAAAAATAAATAAACAAATTAAGAATAAAGACAATAAATCAATCAATCAGTAATAAATAAGTAAAATAATAATAAAACAGCAAATAAGAAAAAGGTAAGAAACCACATACAGTTGGTAGAGAAATAATTCTTTTCAGATTCAAATGTACAGTATTAACAGTTATTTAACCTTCAACATGAACATTAATGAAAATTAATAATTGTACCCAATTAGCAAGTTAGCATCGTACTCAGTTCCATCTGGGAGCAGCGTCGTAACTTTAACAACATGTTTGATGAGATGCTTTATCTTGACGTGTATTTTCCCTTTTATTCCAAATCATTTCCTGCATTTATTTGTACCCAGCGTCATAAGCCTTTAGCTTCATTGCTAATCCAAAGCAAAACAGGGCGGGGTAACAGGGCAGGGTAACAGTATGGGCGGGAGGCAAAATCATGTTAATTGTGTCCGGTGTGCACACAGCTTTAAGCTGTCATTTCAACATTAAACTTTGGTATCAAGGTGGGGGCCTCAAACTAGCTTCTTGCGGGCCGCATTTGGCCCGCGGGCCGCGAGTTTTAGACCCCTGATTTAGAACAAACATACACACATGAAAATATTGTTTTGATGCAATGGCGTGAATCCATCTCAGAATGATGCAGTCGTGATGTCATTACTCTATAAATATTAACTTAATAAATGAAATACATTAGTCACGGAAGACTTGAAAGTATCTGAACAAAATCAGTAATCTGCATTGATGTGTTGACATTGTCATCCCTGGAAGTTTAAAGAAGACAAGAATGAGAAGCTAAAATCTGATTCTGTTCTTTTTCAGGGTGTGAACTTCTGTCCAGGTCAGGAGGTAGCGGGTGTGACCACACATGAGCAGAAGGCACACACACTACAACCTCTTATTTTCCATCTGGGCCGGGATCCTGGAGAGAAGTTCCCTATCAGGTCAGTTACTTTAAAAAAAAAAAAAAAAATCTTATTTGATTTTTTTGTGGTCTGCAATGGTATGGGGCAGATAAACGAAACAAAAAAAGAGAGAGAGGAGAGCTGTCAGAATGATGAGAGGACAAGGGGACAAGTTTGCCTGCTGTTTGTGCCTCGGAATGGTGATGAGATCAATACGGATTCAGTGACAGAAATAAGAAGGCCAACGATTGATCTGCTCAGTCGGAGTGCGCCTGATTGCACCCTTGTCTTTGTGATTGCAAACAACCTCCTTAAAGATTACTGTGTCACATTCAGCCCTACCCTGCACTGCCACTGCGGGTTAAAATTGCAAGATAAATTGTTCAGGCCTAAATTCAGAGCGAGTGCTGTTTAATAAGCTTTTGTGTGTTTTGGCTTCAGTTCAGAGGAGAGTGACACAGAGGCTGAAATAGGAATACTGAATGAGAGTGTAGGTATACTATATAAACCGAGGTATTGGATACCTCTCATTCAGTTTAAGTTTATGTACATATTAGTACTATTTCAGCCATTGATATTGTAGTGATTTTCTTGCTTGACTGTGTAGGTTCCTCCTCAGTGACAGTGTGGACAGTGACAGTTTATGCCTTCTAATTGACTGATGATCAGTCCTAGGTGTCATCTACCTTTGACCCAAAAAATATGGGATAGGCTCCAGTTGAGTGGATGGATACTACCATTTCACTACAAATGTCCTGATATTGAGTCCTCACACATTAAAACCAAGTGAACCCTACTTAAGCAGGCATTTTGGATGATAGAGGCAAGGAAAAAAATAAGGAGGAACCCTCAAAGAGAACCTACACAAGTGTTAGAGAGTGATGAAGAAACAGCACGTTCAATAGCTGTGCAGTAACTGTCATCTTTCATTCATTCATTTTCTATACTGCTTATCCTCATGCTGGAGCCTATCCCAGCTGTCTTTGGGCGAGAGGCGGAGTACACCCTGGACTGGTCGCCAGCCAATCACAGGGCACATATAGACAAACAACCATTCACACTCACATTCATACCTATGGACAATATGGAGTCGCCAATTAACCTAGCATGTTTTTGGAATGTGGGAGGAAACCGGAGTACCCGGAGAAAAGCCACACACACACGGGAAGAACATACAAACTCCACACAGAGTTGTGTGACCTGCACGCTAACCACTCTCCACTGTGCAGCCATCCTGTAATCTAAAAGTGAATACTAGTACAGTCAGTAGGACTATTTCTACTACAGTACTTCACAAAAGACATCCTTCATATTTCTGCAAGTATTTAATATATTTTGAAAACACTGAATAAATGACACTGGATACAATGTGAAGTAGTCAGTGTACAGCTTTTATAACAGTATATATATACACTGTCTACTTAAAATAACAGCCATATTTGTCTGAACCACTATCAAAAAAAGTGATTACACCCTGAAGTGAACATGTCCAAATTGGGCCCAATTAGCCATTTTCCCTATGCGGCGTTATGTGACTTATTGTTCCAGGGTCTCCGGCATGAATGGGGAGCAGATGTGTTAAATTTGGTGATGTCGCTCTGTTGGTAGGAAGGGTTGTCTACAGGTAAAACGGTCCTACTATTATTGGCTTACCTACTGTAATGGTAATGGTAATGGTTTTATTTCATTTGAACATGCATCAGATTACAATTGAGTGCATCCCATAATCAGTTCACAGTTCCACATGTCCAAAAGGAGTAGGAAGAAGCAAAGCTTATTAAATTCTACCCCTCCATCTGGTACTTTTACGATCAGTAACTGTTACATTTGTTCACTTCCTGCTTTCATAATATAGTTTAAGGTTTTTTGTTGTTGTTGTTTTTTAATAATGCACCTCGTACCGAAGTACAAGGTGATATGAGCATCCAATGACATAATGGGTACCATAGTAAGTGTCAATATAGTGATATATATAGCACATCATGACTGGTTCAAGACTCTTCATCCTTGTATTTAGCAAACATCAACTGCTTGTATTGTTTCTTGAATTGGCTCATCGTTGTGCATTGTTTGAGGTCCTTACTCAATCCATTCCATAGTTTGATTCCACATACTGAAATGCTATGGCTTTTTAACGTAGTCCTAGCATAGAAGTGTTTCAAATGTAGTTCTTCCCTGAGATCATATTTCTCCTCTCTTGTAGAGAAGTATTGGATGACATTTTTAGCTAATTGGTTGTTTTTAGCCTTATGCATTATTTTAGCTGTTTGAAGATGAACTATATCAGCAAGTTGAAGTATTTGTGATTTTAGAAATAAGGAGTTAGTATGTTCTCTTTAGGCGGCATTATGAATTATCCTTACTGACCTTTTTTGCAGTACATTTAGCGAGTGAAGATTGCTTTTATAGTTATTAGCCCATATTTCCACACAATAAGTAAGATATGGTAGAACCAGAGAGCAATAAAGAGTGTGGAGTGATTTCTGATTGAGAACTGAGTGCAGTTGGGTGTACAAGAACATACAGCGCTTTAACAGGATAGCTTCCACTCAAAACAAGCCTTACCGTGGTGAACCAAGGAAGCTGAGTG
The DNA here is from genome assembly GCF_030265055.1 of Doryrhamphus excisus. Lineage (NCBI taxonomy): Eukaryota > Metazoa > Chordata > Actinopteri > Syngnathiformes > Syngnathidae > Doryrhamphus > Doryrhamphus excisus. The sequence goes on from NC_080477.1 coordinate 6,977,393, forward strand.
CACAGGGTCTGTGTCATTTCAGAGATTGTGTTTGTAAAATAGACGGGTGAGTGCTACCAGCATTGCTGGAGATGTTGAAGGGGTCAGTGGGTCATCCTGCCAGTACTCAGACAATATGCTACATACTGCATCAAATTGATCTGCATGGCTGTCGTCTCAGAAGGAAGCCTCTTCTAAAGATGATGCACAAGAAATCCTGCTGAAGACAATCAGACCAAGGTAATGGATTAGTGGAAGCTGAGGGTAAAGGTGATGGACTGTCCAAGCATGTATCAGACCTGAATCCTTTTGAGCATGTAGGCATCCTCAGTAGAGAAGGTGTAGGACTGCAGTGTCTTAACATGCACCAGATCTGTGATACCGTCATGGAGAAGATGAAATAGATTCCAGAGGGAACCTTTGAAGCTCCAGTGAACTCTGTGCCCAAGAGAGTTGAGGTAGTGCTGGAAAATAATGGTAGGCGTGCAAAATATTTACACATTTTGGACATTTTGGCTTAGGCGTGTACTCACATTTGTCACATGAAGAGATATAATACAATATTTGGAGAAATATGAGGGATACTCAATTTAGTGAGATACTGTAAGAATAGTTATAATAAATGTAACCTTAACCATCTCAACATAGTGGGCAAAACTCTTCTGGACCAGCATGACTGTGGCCCTGTGCACAAAGCAATATCGATAAATATGTTCTTAGACCAGGTATTAAAATCATCAGTGACCTCTGACCTCATAAGTGTTTTTCTGCATAAATAAAATTGACAAAATCTCCCAGAGGCACTCAAAATCTTGTAGGCAGCTGTTATAGCTCCAACGACAGCAGTTAGGGGTCTCAAACTTGCGGTCCGCGAGACGCTAGTTTGAGGCCCCCACCTTGATACCAAAGTTTAATGTTGAAATGACAGCTTAAAGCTGTGTGCACACCGGACACAATTAACATGATTTTGCCCCGCCCATACTGTTACCCTACCCTGTTACCCCGCCCTGTTTTTGCTTTGGATTAGCAATGAAGCTAAAGGCTTATGACGCTGGGTACAAATAAATGCAGGAAATGATTTGGAATAAAAGGGAAAATACACGTCAAGATAAAGCATCTCATCAAACATGTTGTTAAAGTTACGACGCTGCTCCCAGATGGAACTGAGTACGATGCTAACTTGCTAATTGGGTACAATTATTAAGTTTCATTAATGTTCATGTTAAAGGTTAAATAACTGTTAATATTGTACATTTGAATCTGAAAAAAAATAATTTCTCTACCAACTGTATGTGGTTTCTTTTATTATTTATTACTGATTGATTGATTTATTGTCTTTATTCTTAATTAGTTTTTTTTTAAACTTATTTTGTGTATAGAAAAATAAAAATTAAGATATTTGAGAACAGTGGAATGTTTTATCAGATATTTTGGTGTGGAAAACTGAAAAAGTGTAGGGTATAGCAGAAGCAAAAGCACTGAAGATAGTTTTTTTTTTTATTGATTTTTTTCCCAGTTTTTAATAAATTTGGGGTTTTTTTGAAAACCTGATGCGGCCCGGCTTCACCCAGAACCTAGCTCCGGTGGCCACTGGGTGAATTGAGTTTGAGACCCCTGCTTTAGGTGTAGAAATACACATATCTATTTTGTCGAAACAAAAAATGAATAAAATTAATTAAAAAAAAAAAATAAATAAATAAATAAATTTTGTCAATGTAAAAAAATGCACATTTATGATATTTTGCTGATGAGTGATCATATGTTTTTATTCACATGGACTTCTCGTTTGCTGCTTTGTCTCTCATCTTTTTTCCTGTGCTCTCATCCATGCTCCTCTCAGCACGGAAGTGAGATTGCATGATGAAATATTCATTTCTGTGCAGCCTTAGCTTGGGCTTAGGTCGGTTGTCCAACCTGAAACAACACAAAAAGCACAACCAATCAATATGTAGCCATGTTTTTACACCAGCAGAGTTACAGTAACCAAGGTCAGAGCTCTCTCCACTGCTTGCGTCAAACTCTGATTCACCCATTTTCCCTTCCTGCTAACTATTTTCTTGGAGTTTCCATCATTTATCCTCAGCGGTTGTCGCTCTGTGTCCGCTGGGAGCATGCGCATCCATCCTTGTGTGTACATGTGTGTGCTCCTTGCTCCCCCAGCTGGACTGCTTGCCTGGCTGCCATTAATCTCTGCCTTGCACCTAAAGAGCCACTTAAGATGATGCAGCGCCTGTCTGCACACATGCCTTCACTTGTGTTGTGGAGTGAAGAGCAGACAAAATATGCACTCTGGAAAGTGTAATCACACAATTGTGGGAAATGACTGTTTTTTTTTTTAGTTCCCAAGAGGCCTAGATATACTTTGTTGGTGGTCCATTTGTCTGAGGCACAGATCCCAACCAGGTCAACATGTAGTAATCTCTGTCAGTCCAGATCCCCACTGAAGGTTCAGAGCTTCTTCCTGCCTTCCACTTTGCCCTGCAACTTCATGACCTTATAGGCCTCAAGGTTAACACATCCCGAGTGTGACGCTGTAGGCAACCTCTCTCCGTCTGGCCTCATCTGCTCCTTACCACCAAGCCCCTGTGTCCCCAATCAATAGTCCTCACCCAAGTGCTCCATTTCCACTGGGGAGGTGGAGGGGGCTGTTAGAGGGAGTGGTTTAGGCCAGATGCATTCGATTGTCTGCACAATTCCCCCACCGTCTGCCACTGTGTTCTTGTGTGTGTGTTCTTGTGTGTGTGTGTGTTCCAGAAATAGTGTTATGAATCAGTAATCGGCATGGCGACACACCTGAGCAATGCCCCTAACCCCCCTTGGGTGCAATAAATTATAAATCAAAAGAAGTCCATTTGCATACAGCCTGCTTATTATTCCACATTTTGCCCGTGCACCAGTAAGCTAAGGGTTATAGTCATGGTAATGAGCTGCGCTGACGGTGGCTTTTCATTATTTGTTTGCACAAGAGGCACAAACAAATAATATAATTAGATTTTGATGCGGAGCTTTGCTCAATACGATTACCCCGCGCGTGGACACAACAATGGCAAACTCTGGAACAACTGAACACTCGCATCCTCCGTCATGTGATATTAAATTGCTTTGTCGCTTATCACAAAATGAATCATGAGCACATATAGCCGGGGAATGAAACATCCTCCTCAGTGATGAAAATCAGGAGTAGAGTAGAATTTGTGATTTCAGATAACTGAAGTGAATTTCAGTTTTTTTTAGCACAGGGGTGTAATCAGTTTTTCTATTTACCAGCAAGGGTCACAGTCGTTAGCTGATGACGAACGTGAAGCGATAGAGAGCGAGAGAGGGACTAATTGCAGTCAGCGTTGGAGCACTTCTCTAATTGTGGAGGAAAGTAAAAGCTGAGAGGATGGAGGAAGGGAGCAGGTGCTGGGCGGATGGAGGGAAGCCTTGCTGCCCTGTGAGAGATCCGTGGTGGGAGGGTAGGTGTGAGCTGGACAGCGCCCGGGGTTATTACTCTAATTGACACTTCACCTCACACACATGCACACGGTCTCTGGGGGCCAATCAGAAAGCAGCGCTTGCAGCTATGGGAGGACAGAGGGCTGGCACAGGTGCTGTCGGCGAGTGTATCGGGGGTGTAATTGCACTGCTGATATTTGTCTATCTGTGTGTCACGCCACCAGAAGCCCTGCGCCCCCCCCCCACCAACACACACGCACACAGCCCATTAACCCTACAGGTTCTATTGAGAGCAGCGTTCCTTTGAAAGCCTTCAGGGGCCCTGTGTTTTACACACTGAATATAATAATGCACAGAGGTGTGGCGCTTACTGGTGTCCAACAGCAGTAATTGAGAGACAGGGGATGGTTCCACAGTCACCCTGCTGAGTGGGCTTTCCCACAGGGTGCCACAGCGTGTGTGTTATTGTGCTTGAAAGCTGCATTGGGGCCCCACTCTGATATAATGAGTTAAGCTCAGCCATCACAGTAGTGTTTTATCATGGCGTACACACGAGGGCCAGTGTTGCATTTGCAAAGATACGACAAATCAAGGGATTATGTGCTGTGTGTGTGTGTGTGTCTTTTAAATTCCTTGTAAGTAATTTGTAAACAACTCTTCGTGTTGTTAATTAGCTTCCTGCAAAAACCTTCTGGCTTTCAAATATAAAAAGGTTTCTTTTCTTTTTTATGTAGAAATCTATGCGTTGATGTATACTATTTAGCTTAGGAGATGGTGGAGGTGATTGTTCATGCCTGTGAGCTTTGTGTCCACAGTGTTTTGACCATGGAATACCAAGAGGTACTAAGCCGCATCTCCCCAGTTGTGAAGGAGCATAGGAAGATGCTGATACCAGGCGTTCCTCAGCTCAACATGTGTGACAGGGCTGTGATGGTAAGTGTAGTTGTACTAATACAACAATAATAATAATAATCAAGAGTAAGATATGTTCAAATTAGGATGCTGATTCCTTATTTGTCAAAACAGAAAAAGCCATGTTACCAATTATATTGATAAACATATGGGTTACTATGAATGGCGAAAATCCGCAAATTGATACACCCATAAAAATGTCTATTTTTGACAAATGGCCCGCTCCATGATCATGTCACGAGACAATACACAAGATTGGGTCTACGAGATGAAACATTCATTCATTTTCTGCCGCTTTTCCTCACGAAGGTCGCAAGGGGTGCTGGAGCCTATCCCAGCTGTCTTCGGGCGAGAGGCGGGGTACACCCTGGACTGGTCGCCAGCCAATCACAGGGCACATATAGACAAACAACCATTCACACTCACATTCATACCTATGAAGTCGCCAATTAACCTAGCATGTTTGAGTACCCGGAGAAAACCCACGCATGCACTTGGAGAACATGCAAACTCCGCACAGAGATGGCCGAGGGTGAAGGGTGGAATTGAATCCTGGTCTCCTAGCTGTGAGGTCTGCGCGCTAACCACTAGACCGCCGTTCCGCCCGAGATGAAACATTTATCAATAATTTAAAGAAAAGTATCTAACAATATATAGCCTTGCATGCTTCTCATGGGGCTACAGTCTGCTAGCGGCCCCGCCTCCACCCACCGAGACGAAGAGACTGTATGACTGACAAAAGGTCTCACTCCGTTCATGCTGTTCTATTGAACAAACGCACTGAGGGACCGAAACCAATGCAAAGAGTGAACTCATGCACATGGAAATACTATATTACAATTATAACATTATCAAGTTCATTTTCATTGATTGTGTGATGTATATATTTATTTATTTATCGTCCTACCAGTCCAGGGTGTACCCCGCCTCTCGCCCAAAGACAGCTGAGATAGGCTCCAGCACACCCCCGCAACCCTAGTGAGGGTACAATGGATGGATTTATCATCCTCATGCACCACAACACAATCTTGTCACGTTTAATTCTTACAAGATCTTGCGGCACCCCTAGTTGACGATGTTCTCTGATTTTTGATCAACATTTGCAATAAGTGACTTTTTTTAATTATTAGTTTCGCTTCAGCTCCAGAACTCTCTTAAATTGCCATTATTCACTTGCGACACAATATAAGTTTGAGCCATGGACAAACATGTAAACATTTAAACATGTCTGTGGGTGTGTTTTAAGTGGGACATGTATACTGTGCATTTACCGGCGTTATCATTTATTTATACTTTATTGCTGACTTGAGGGCAATGAGATGTAAAAAAAACAAACTAATTTTGTTACCAAAAACCCACAAATTTGAGGGGGTTGTGAATGCTGAATTGCGAATGTGCAGGAATCCACAGTAGAACTGTTGGAAGCATGAAAACTACAGATGCTAAAAAATAATAAATCCGCCAATATACCAATGCTGATTATCCATCCATTATGCTGGAGCCTATCCCAGCTGTCTTCAGGCGATTCACATTCATACCTATGGACAATTTGGAGTCACCAATTACCCAAGCATGTTTTTGGAATGTGGAAGGAAATGTTTAATGTCCGTGTAACTTCAAGATGCGCTTTGGAATGGAATGGAATGGCCTTTATTGTCATTATACAAGATGTACAACGAGATTGGGGAGCTTCTCCTTTCAGTGCAGTAGTCAAGTTAAAAAAGGTATATAAAAGTAAAGTAAAAAAGACAATTTAACAAGATATATACAAGATATCCAAAATCTACACATAGTATTGCACAGGAGCATATGCAGGAGCAGACATATTGCAGATATATTAATTTTAGTGCAATGGTAAATGGGTCATAGTGCAAAATAATGACTGCTGTATGCTGAGAGCATGTACTTCTATGTGAAAGATGCAGGCCGTGCTCTTATAAAATTGACTTCAGCCACCTTGTGGACATTTTTTCAGCTTAAAACTGCATCAAATGTGTTCAATTCTTTGTGCCTCACATGCAAAAAAACATACAATATGTAAAAATACATCTTTGGGACAGAGCGGTGAAGTTGGTAGGGAATGAGTTAAATAGACTTGGTATAGGATGTGAGAGTACATTGGTGGACCTCAAGCAGGACTTCCAGGTAAGAGAGAGTACTCAACTAACCTTGGTTACTAAGCTGGTCATCTGGTCTGAATAATTAAATTATTTTTTGAGTTATTTGCTCAGCCTTCTGACTGTTACGCAGATTTGATTATACAGGCTGTATACATGCTACCTGGCGAGATAGTTTTCTTGGCACGTGTTGGCAGTTATGTTCCACACGGCAGACATGATTGTTTATGTTTTGAGGCCTGCACACTGTAAGAGGACGATGTTACTTATAGGGCAGGACACTACATACACGGAGGGATTGCTGCAGAAATGTTTTATTCATATAGCATATACTGACCTTCACTGGATTGGTTTTTAGCATGGTTGATTTACAAAATGTATCCAAGTCTTTCCCTGCATCCTTCAATTTAATTTCATGTTGCCCACGCTGGAAAAAAAAAATGTTGGCATCCCTGCTCTACATGAACAGATCATTGTTAATGTCAGCAATATAACCACTTCTCTTTTTGCCCTTTTCACTTTTACATTGGAATAATTTAAAACGGTTAGTGTTCCAAACAGTGAATTTACTTCGTCTGCTGAAAGGCTGATTCATTTGTGGATTAACACTGCCCCCTCGTGGTGATTTAAATTAACAGTTAAAACCATGACAATAAAAGATGTATTTTTGTTATTTGTGGAAAACACCCTTTTACCTTTTGTGACAATTACTTAACTGGAAAAAGCAGGTATCACATAATATAATATATATAATGAAATATAATTTATAGGCTGCACGGTGGTCGAGTGGTTAGCGTTTGTATATGCGTGGGTTTTCTTCAGGTACTCCGGTTTCCTTCCACATTCCAAAATTGGCGACTCCAAATTGTCCATAGGTATGAATGTGAGTGTGAATGGTTGTTTGTCTATATGTGCCCTGTGATTGGCTGGCGACCAGTCCAGAGTGTACAGCTGGGATAGGCTCCAGCGACCCTCCTGAATGAATGAATAAAGTTTACAGTCCACAACCATTGTAATGCATACAAGGTTATTGTTTATATCTTTCTGGGGTGGCTGCTGTGTTTCAGAACTGGGCCCCAGCCGGCTGCGAGAAGTTAGGAAAGTGTCTCAAAGCTCCCAAGTCAGCTCCCTGGAAGTGTGAATGGCCGCACTGAGTGGAAAATACTACTGGGGCAGAAAGGAGCACAAGGAAGTGGCCCTGTCTGCAGATAAACAGACTTTTTTTTAAGAGTTCAGTGTTTTAAATGAGTTGCTAGGTTGTCATATTATGTGCTCTGTGATTAAATAGCACCTTTTTACCTAAAGTCAGTTATAGGATGTATTTATTATGTGCACACCAGGGTGCATCAAATTTGAATGGGAAATTTTAAATTCATAATATCAATTTGGCTGGCATTCCATTTTTTTTTCTAATGAACATAAAAATGTCTTTTGCAAAGTTTTGAGGAAAACCATTGAGATTTAGGGATGCCACCTCACACATAAACTTTTGTAAAATTTCAAAAAATGTGCGATTTCTAGTCTAATTGCCAAAAAGTTGACTGTAAATGTTGAGTACAATGAACTTCTATACAGCATCATTTTCTATAGGGTTATCAAAGGGGGCCCAAACCAAAGACCAAGCTGAGACTGCTAGTCTGAAAGGAACTAGTTGTTGAGGGCACAGTGCCTAAAATAATAAATGGACAAGTGTATATTAGATTATGTAGTACTACAGTACTACTCTCAATAAATATGAGGCATCAGTAATACTGTCTACTCTATATTACTTTTGTTGATGTTATGCTTGCTCAGCTATTAGCTAACTGTCATTAGCAAACTGTAGCTAGCTAATGTTAGCTACAGTCAAGCGATGAGCACTAAATACCTATAAATATGACTACAAATCATTCAAATTACAAAAAAAAAACACAAATTTGCTAGTAATGTGTAATAGGAGTATGAATACACTTAAATAATGAATACTTGTATTTGTGTGAAAAAGTGTTTGCCCCCACTCCTTGCTTCCGGTATAGATGTTTAGATGGACATGTTTTATAGCTGTCATATTGTGGGTTTTTTTTTCCCCTTACTCTTGTACTTTCACTTGATAACTTTCACAAACTTTCTTTCAGATGTGACCTCATAAATTGGACATTCCCAGCCAAGTGTGTGTGTGTGTGTGTGTCGGGGGGTCGTCCCACCATTCACATCTGGACAAACAGATGTTGGTGCGGGCAGCTCGCCGTCGTGCTTCCGTGCTGTCATTGTTTCCGCTTCCACCTCCGAGGAGCCTCGGCGATTCTTTTGGGGAGTTTTTAGACTTAAAGCAGCGGAAAACCTTTGACGACTTTTGACTTTGTTTAGTCTTTTTTTCTCCAACATGGGAGACATCGAAGCTCCCAACGTGAGACAGCCGAGCCACAGCGTGCTGCAGTCCGTCCTCCCCAGCAGAGAATGGGCGTCCTCCAGGAAAGGAATGCTCCTCATCGCTGAAGTGGTAGGAAACTTTTCTTTCTGTAAACTCCAATGTCCTCGGTGAAAAACGTGCCTGTTGCTTCTAGTCGGTTCCCTTTCTTGGATGCCATGCGAGCTGGGCTAATCGATACAAAATAACAAGTGTTGGTATCTTTTACTTAGTATTGAATCGATACCAAAATCTGTAGTATCGCCCACCACCATAATCTAGTCCGTGTCTTTGCCGAGTTGCTATCAGGGTTGGGCCATTTTTGGTGGCCCATTCAAGTGGTTAGCGCGCAGACCTCACAGCTAGGAGACAAGGGTTCAATTCCACCCTCCACCATCTTCTGTGTGGAGTTTGCATGTTCTCCCCGTGCATGCGTGGGTTTTCTCCGGGTACTCCGGTTTCCTCCCACATTCCAAAAACATGCTAGGTTAATTGGCGACTCCAAATTGTCCATAGGTATGAATGTGAGTGTGAATGGTTGTTTGTCTATATGTGCCCTGTGATTGGCTGGCCACCAGTCCAGGGTGTACCCCGCCTCTCGCCCGAAGACAGCTGGGATAGGCACCCCCAGCACCCCCGCGTCCCTTGTGAGGAAAAAGCGGTAGAAAATGAATGAATGAATGAATGAATAAATTAAAGTCAGCATTGCAAAAACCCAAAACAGCTACTTTTTTGGGGCCATTTTTGCACCCAAAGCCCTTAATTGTTCATGAACTTATTTATTTTTCATTCATTCATTTTCTACCACTTATCCTCACAAGGGTGGCGGGAGTGCTGGAGCCTATCCCAGCTGTCTTCGGGCGAGAGGCGGGGTACACCCTGGACTGGTCGCCAGCCAATCACAGGACACATATAGACAAACAACCATTCACACTCACATTCATACCTATGGACAATTTGGAGTCGCCAATTAACCTAGCATGTTTTTGGAATGTGGGAGGAAACCCACGCATGCACTTGGAGAACATGCAAACTCCACACAGAGATGCCCGAGGGTGGGATTGAACTCAGGTCTCCTAGCTGTGAGGTCTGCTCGCTAACCACTAGACCACCGTGCGGCCCTTATTTATTATAACAACATATAAATAGAACAATTCTAACTATGGAACAATATGGGCAAAACAACAGTACAAATGGAAAGTAAACACAAAAAAGTACTGGAAATATCAATCTCATCACAGTAGTAGCCTTTCCACTGGGAATCGGTCTTTATTTTCTGGAAAATTTACCCTTATTTTCCACCTAAAGACAGCTGGGATAGACTCCAGTATTCCCCCTCCGACTCTAGTGAGGATAAGCGGTATAGAAAATGAATGGATGGATTCTCTTATTTTGAAATGCAAGTGTTGGCAGGTACGGAAGGAGCAGTGAAGGTTTGTCCAAACAATGGGCTAATGTTCCAGTATCGTATGTCTCTTAGGTTGTCTGTCTCTCCCTTTCCTGCTGGATTTGATCAGAGCGAAGAAGGATGCTTTCATGGTTATGTCATTCTTTCTTCATTCATTTATGAAAGCAAACACTTGGCATAAAACTCACGCTTTGGAAGTACAATCTTGCATCTAAATTACATCCATCTTTATTGGAAAAGTGTGTTGAAACTCTCAAGGAAATCACTTAGCACTTAGCATATGTGGCACATATCACTATATATATCACTATATTGACACTTACTATGGTACCAATTATGTCATTCTATGGTCATATCACCTTGCACTTTGGTACAGGACAAAAAAAAAATAAATAAATACATAAAAAAAATCTTAAACTATATTAGGAAAGCAGGAAGTGAACAAATGTAACAGTTACTGATTGTAAAAGTACCAGATGGAGGGGTAGGATTTAATAAGCTTTGCTTCTTCCTACTCCTTTTGGACATGTGGAACTGTGAACTGATTATGTGATGCATTCAATTGTAATCTGATGCATGTTCAAGTGAAATAAAACTATTACCATTACCATTACCATTACCATGTGGCTGTTAGACCTGGTCACAGTCTCAAAGGTATTTGCTACCTCCACTAGGGGGTGTCCTTATATATTTTGTGCATTAAAGATGCTAAAAGTAGGGCTATCAAATGATTACGGACTTTAATTAGATTAGTCACAATTTTTAAAATAATTAACCTTTCACAACTATGTCTGAAATATGCCTGTTTTTACTGTATTTAATGAGGAGAGTGACTTTTGTACCATATATAATAATGTTGCCACTGTTAACATGCTGTTGAGTTGCATGATCCACGCAGTTCCACAGCCCACATAAAACTGCAATACAGGCCAGAGTTTGATACCTTTAAAAACTTTAACATCTTTGTGGTTTAGGTGACAAACCCTACATGATTAACCCTTAGATGCATGAGTGACTGCACCCTACACTCTTCCATAAGTGGGTCAAAAATGACCCATATTAGAATCAATGCGTTTTTAAGCCAATTTTGCCATTTTGGTTAGGAATAATCACTTGTATGATATTTAGTATTATATTTAGGACCACACAAGAATGATTTCATCCAGCATCTGTCGGACCATTTCAGCTGTGTATCTAGCAGCCAAGGCATGGATGACGAAACAAAAGAGTAATGCCCAACAATAAATATAGTAATGTTTATAGCTAGTTATAAAGTAGGCTAATTTGTTGATAATACTAACAGTCATAAAAGACACATACACAATATTATATGAAGATAATACTTGTTGTATTAGCAATTTATTCCTGACAGCCAAAGTTGATAAGAATCAAAGGTTCCTATTTGATTCCAAAATGCATGCGGGTCATTTTTGACCCACTTATGGAAGGTTGGGATAGTAACACAAAAACAAAAATTTCTTAAAATGTATAAAAGGTAAGTTAAAATGTGAATGGAATGATAGCAAAACATGTTTTTTGAGGAATACCTGGAATATGAAATGATTAAAAAAAAATTCATTATAAAGATATTTCAAGAAAACAACCTGACTAGGTCATTTTTGACCCACTTATGCATCTAAGGGTTAATAATGGATTAAAAAAACTATTTGTGTTGAGCTACTCAAATGAATTTCTGCAAAGTAGGATTCCTTATTTATAATATTTTCATAGTAAGAGTGTTTATGACATTCTAAGTACAGCTTTTAACATCATTAGAGCCTGGGCATGAAATAACACCCCTATAATTAACTTTACACTCGTATTACTCAATATTGTGGACATTATAACAGAATAAAAGACAGAAATTATCCATAATATAGACACACATTAACATTGGGAGAGTTACTTGTTGTTGTTCAGTTTTTTTTTTTTTCCAGTACTGCGGTGGGTATTGTCTCAACAATGTAACAGCATGTCAAATTTGTAAAATTAGCTAAATTAGTGACCAGCCTAATACATATTAATAATGTCTTAAAATTAAATTAAAGAAATAAATAAACGTTTATTATCACATATACACACCCAAGTCTAGAAAATTGATACTGTGATGTACTGCTACAGAGTCATTAATGCTGTATCAGTTCAAATGTGAACGCTACCCAAATACCTTACAGGAAATGCCATTGAATCCACTATTTGACTTGAATGCTTTTTGAATATATTACATACTCAAAACATTTTTTTCTCACTCCCATTTCTTCTATTTACATATGGGAGCTCTACTTAGAACTGTAAATGTATTGATATGTATTGATTGAGTGTACAAGCCCTGTTCCAGGATGTATCGTGCATCTCAGCCAAAGTCAGCTGTAATAGGCTCCAGCTCTAAGTGTTAGAAAATGAATGAAAATAAACTTTGGAATTGCTTTTTCAGCATTCAGACGTTACGAACTCAACCAAGTCTTGCATAGGGCATGGATGCAACCTCAGCAGTATCATGTGCTTGTGCAAAGAAAGGCTCTTTTTTTTTCTACAGTCACATTGGTGTCATGTGACTTTCAGCTCATGATGGGATGTGGTCACAGAGCGGTCATTCAACAGTCACATATAATGTGCAGCCTGGAGCGACGTGCTGGCCACACCCACAACAAAGCCTTTTAAGGCATTTAGTACAATAGCTATAAAACTACTATATACTCATAAAGTAATATATATGCTTGATAAATTGAATTATAGTTGGACACATGTTTTTACTTAAATGGCTTGCGTGCAATGTAAAAGAGAGCTTAGCTCATCTTGGGTGTACACTCTTAACCTGCTGATTGTGCATTATGACCCCCGGCCCCCCTCTGTGTGAGACCGCCGTGCGTGCACCACAGCCAACAACAGTGTGAAATCATGCATCAACTTTATAGCACAAACAACCGAAATGCCTCCTTTTTTGGTGTTCAAATAAAAATGCCAAAAACCTCTTTAGGTTTGTGAGTCACAGCTCGTTTTACTACCTGCTCGCTCATTCCATACCTTTTAAGTACAAAGGCTTTGTCCGTCGTCATGATCTAAGGGGGCCTGGAGGCTCTATAGCAGGGGTCTCAAACTCAATTTACCTGGGGGCCACTGGAGCTAGGGTCTGGGTAAGGCTGGGCCGCATCAGGTTAAAAATATATATATAATATATATATATATATATATATATATATATATATATATATATATATATATATATATATATATATATATATATATATATATATATATATATATATATATATATATATATATATATATATATATAAAGTAAAAAATAAAAAATATAATAAAATTATTAATTATATTAAATATTAATAAATATATATGTAACATAATAGTCTTCCATGCTTCTGCTATACCCTCCACTTTTTCAGTGCTTTGGTTCTTTGCAAAAGCTCTGATAAAACAATAAATTATTATAAATTAATTTTTATTTATCATTAAATTATTAAATAAATGTTTAATGTTAATTTTTATTTTTCGACACGAAATAAGATTGAAAAATAAATAAGAAAATCAAATGAAACAAGTGAAACGAATGAACAAATAAATTTTTATTTATTATTAAATTATTAAATACATGTTAAATTTTTATTTTTATTTTTTGACACAAAATAAGATGGAAAAATAAATAAGCAAATCAAAAAACAAATGAACAAATTAATTTTTATTCATTATTAAATTATTAAATAAATGTTTAATGTTAATTTTTATTTTTCAACACAAAATAAGATGGAAAAATAAATAAGCAAATCAAAAAACAAATTAAACAAATTAATCTTTCATATCAAGGTGGGGGTCTCAAACTAGCGGGCCGTGAGTTTGAGACCCTTGCTCTATAGCAACAATTTGTTTGTATTAAAGTACATCTGCCTTGTAAATGTACTTTATTGTCCTGAAGCTTGTTCCTGCATGGTTTGACATTAGTGTGTAGTACTTCTCATTAGTAGTACAAGTGTTGTGTTGCTTATTGCGTGTACTGTGTGTACATGTGTAACCTCTGCAGTGATTAACCTTCATGAGTCTGGCTGCAGACTTCCTGCACAGAGCCTAGCTACATTTTAGAGGATACTGAAAAATCAAAGGATGCAAGCCGCTTTGATATATTAAATTCTTTAAAAAGGCTGTAAAAAAGCACTCGTAAAAATGTCTATTTTTGACACTCGGCTTGAAACCCTTTCCCTTTTTCCGAATTTGGAGCAACATGTTGTAATTATTAGATTACATGCAGCTCCAAAACAACCCACAGCTGTTTTTTATTGGCCTTTAGCACGTTCTAAAATACAAATACAATCAAACAACAACAAAAAACATAACGGGAAAAAAGAGCGGTAATTTTATGGTAATAAAGTGCAGATATTATATAAATAAAGTCATAATATTAGCAGAAAACAGTGTAACAGTAAATAAAAAGATGATCTATTGGCAGCAGGATCTCCTAACAGGAAGTGGGCCTGACACTGTGAGCGGATAACGTCTCGCACATTGGGGGAAGTTACAGCACAGCTCTGCCTGAAAAGGAGAAGATTATAGCAAAACAAAACTGCAAAGTATAAAGTGTATTCATAGCGATTTAGCTTGAGCTGTATGGTGATAGGAATAAAGTGATGAGAGAGACTAAAAAGGTAATGGAGGGCTAAAAGATAGTCATCAATCAGGAAATAGACGGCATGGAGGAGGAGGCACACTTTATAAATAAACAAAGCTCACATGAGAAGTCCTTTTCCTATGCCGCTTATCCTCATGGGGGGGGGGGGGGGGTATGCTGGAGCCTATCCCAGCTGTCTTCGTGCAAAAGGCGAGGTACACCCTGGACTGGTCGCCAGCCAATCACAGGGCACATATAGACAAACAACCATTCACACTCACATTCATACCTATGGACAATTTGGAGTCGCTAATTAACCTAGCATGTTTTTGGAATGTGGGAGGAAACCGGAGTACCCGGAGAAAACCCACGCATGCACGGGGAGAACATGCAAACTCCACACAGAGATGCCGAGGGTGGAATTGAACTTGGGTCTCCTAGCTGTAAGCTCTGCACGCTAACCACTCGGTGTCGTGCAGCTAAAGCTAAAGCTATTATGCTCATTTTTCGGCCCTTTGTATTGAGTTGTGGACTCCTATAGAGCAGCTACACACAATAATCTGCTCAGCAAGCTGTTTAGATCATCCAGAATCTGCACCTATTCAAGCTGTATTTCTAATTTTGTTGGTATAGGAGTTGATAATAAATTTAAAAAAAAACTTTGAAAAGTGGTTAGGAGCAACTGGTAGCTCATGAGCTACTGGTTGGAGACCCCTGACTTACCGTGTATGAACTCAAAGAGTGCTAATGTAAGTGCACCTTTTATTAATGCACCTTTCCCGTTGAGAGTGCGCCGCTTCCGGCTTCAACCACAGCTTGGCAGATATCTCACCTTTTATGTTGACAAAAACAGCCCCTTGCTGGGAATAACCAACTCCAACTGCAAACACAGCGAAGCAGAGCAGTGGGGAGGGCTGTCCTAGCCTAGAGTGCATGCCCATATAAGGAAGCCCAGCTCACTGTGACATCATAGGGAGCCAGTGTTAGAAAAAAGTCTCTAAAACCGAGTGTTCAAAGCCATCCCAAACTTCTTTCAGGGCTCACAAGCCTCATTATCTGAAACTTTTGTATCGTTTATAAGAGGGGTCTCAAACATGCGGCCCGCGGGTCAAATGTGGCCCGCAGGACACTAGTTTGAGGCCCCCGCCTTGATATGAAAGTTTAATGTTAGTGCGGCCCGCGCAAGTTTGATATGGATGCTGTATGGTATCACGTACCCAGAAAAAATATTACGTTTGATTAATGTTCATGTTAAAGGTTAAATAACTGTTAATAGTTATCCTCCCTATCCGTGTGGAAGTGGTAAGTTTTTGGTTTAAAGTTTAACAGAAAAATGCTTTTTTTGGGGGGGGGGTTGGAAAACCTGATGCAGCCCAGTCTCGCCCAGACCCTAGCTCCAGTGGCCCCCAAGTAAATTGAGTTTGAGACCCCTGGTTTAAAAGGAGAATACAACATTTTAACAAGATTAAGTGGAAAAAGCACAACAGGTTAGCTTAGTTTTAAAGTTGTCCTTGAACTGCAGTCAATAATGTGATCCTGCTGCGTGGTTGATGAAAGCATGTCCTGTCTGTGTGTAGTCTGTGTCCTTCATAGACTTTGTGTGCTTTGCCGCATCCACGGCAGCTGCCTTTGTGACGGTCCCCCTGCTGGAGTTCCTGGCTGCACTCTTCCTGCTCTTTGCCTACTCCACCAAATTCAGCGAGAGGTTTAAAGGCTTCTTATGGCCTCTCATGGTAAGAGGGTGCTTTTGTGCAGCGCCAAATTAAGAATGTGGTTGTGTTTATCTTGCTAATAAGAATGTTTCCTCCTTTACCTCTTAAAGGATTTTATGAGATGTGTGACTGCGGCTATCATCTACTTCATCATTTCCATCATTGCAGTATCCAAATATGTGGACAGTTCCTCCAAAGCTGCAGGGGTAAAGTGGACAGCACAGAAAAATCTTTCAGCACATCACAAATCTGCTATCTAGTGGAAAAACACTGAATTGTTCTGCCTGTCATTATACTTGGTTTTATTAGAAAAGTGGAAGGAAGGAAGGAAGGAAGGAAGGAAGGAAGGAAGGAAGGAAGGAAGGAAGGAAGGAAGGAAGGAAGGAAGGAAGGAAGGAAGGAAGGAAGGAAGGAAGGAAGGAAGGAAGGAAGGAAGGAAGGAAGGAAGGAAGGAAGGAAGGAAGGAAGGAAGGAAGGAAGGAAGGAAGGAAGGAAGGAAGGAAGGAAGGAAGGAAGGAAGGAAGGAAGGAAGGAAGGAAGGATTGGCAACTGCAGGGTCTTGAGACACATGCTAACTCGCAAACTAGAGATCTAGCGACCTAAACGGTAGCCTTCAAGTTATTTCCTTTGAACTTAAAAAGCCAAAAACGTACCACTTCCACACGGATAGGGAGGATAACTATACAGTTATCCTGTTATGGTATCCTGAGTACATGATACCATACAGCAGGGGTGCTCATTAAGTCGATCGCGAGCTACCGGTCGATCGCGGAGGTGGTACTGGTCGATCGCTGGTCGATCGCGGCGTGACATTAAAAAAATATCATCCCAGCATCAATGCCGTCACTTGATTGATATACAGGGCAGCCATTCAGATGACAACTGAATGTTGCCCTTCGGGCGACCAATCAAATCAAACAACGTCTCTAAGTGCAGCAGAACTTACGATGTCAGCCTATCATCCATCCCCGTTACTTGATTGACATACAGGACAACCAATCAGATGACAACTGAATTTTGACCTTTAGGTCACCGCTCATGCGTAAACAACGATGCAAAGTGCTAAGCTAGTCGGCGAATTGCGTTAGATTTTAAGCCCTCGCTAAAGTTTATGGTCACTAAAATGAGTGAAGGAGCTGGACCAAGTAAAAAGGCAAAAACATATCACTTCCATACGGAATGGGAGGTGGACTTTTTTTTCACAATGTCTTTTTCGAAGTGCGTTTGCCTGGCTAACCTGGCTATCAGCAGCTACTGTCCGGACTATGCATCCCTGGCTGGTTCAATTCAGTGCAAGTCATCAAAGTAAACTCAGGTAATTACAAAAAATGTAATAGTTAATTATGTGTGTTTTGCAATATTGGCTCATTTGGTTATGTAAGGTACATCAACATACATTGTACGTACAAATAATCCTCAATACATTTGAAAATAAATAGATGTTTTGCATTTTTGTAGTGGGTAGATCATTTTGACTCGGTCATTTTAAAAGTAGCTCGCATGCTGAAAAAGTGTGAGCACCCCTGCCATACAGCATCCATATCAAACTTGCGCAGGTCGCACTAACATTAAACTTTCATATCAAGGCCTCAAACTAACGGGCCACATTTGACCCGCGGGCCGCGTGTTTGAGACCCCTGGTATAGTACATACCTGCATCAGCATTATTTATCAGGAATTGCTCTCAAATGCACATTTCACCCACAGTGTCTTTCTTTCTTCCTCCTTTCAGGTGTTTGGCTTCATTGCCACAATTGCGTTCGCTTTGGATTTTTATCTCATTTTCAACGAGCTTGCCAATTTCCTGAAACAAGGAGGAGAGACCACGGAGGAACCTTCAAGACAGCAAGATGTTGGTCAGTTAAATATATGCATCTCTATTTTGATGAATACATAAAAACCAAGCATGGACACAGAAGTGCAGCACTGGGTTGCGGGGGAGGGACGCTAGATGATGTCATTGTCTTAGTCTTAGTAAAATGTCCCAATGTTGCTGATTGTGTTTTTGCTTTCCAGATGATTTTTCAGACTCGGATTCAGACTGAGATCATCCTGGTACAACTTTCATAATAATGCACTCCAGGAAACAAGGCCTCTTCTGTTGCAAGGGTACCTTACCAGGGTGTATAAAACAAGTTATATCACTTTTTTTTTGCAGAATTGGTATTGTGTTTATAAGATGTTTTTGTCATGGAAAGGTAAAATATGAGGTACTGTAGTGGTCCTGTCTGAATCAGCACAAAACAAACATTCTTTGCACACACGTTTCCTATATTGATGTAACACAAAAAAACATTATTATTGACCCTGTGGCAAAAAAAATATATGTATACATATGTACATATGTATAAGATTAAGATATGCCTTTATTCGTCCCTCAGTGGGGAAATTTGTATATATATAACAATTGAAAGAGTGAATTATGACATAACAGCTACAGACATATTTCAATTTGCACTTTCAATCTGTTTTGCTGTTAGATTTCTTTGAACAATAGGCTGTGACTAAAATGTTCAACACTAAAATGTCCCTCCAAATAGTGAAACTGTCCTAAAAAATAACAATTCCATTGTAGGAAATAACTGTACATCCCGATATTGCAGGTTGGCTGGTTTCAACCATGAACATAGTTAAGCTGTACTTTGCAAGAGTGTATTTTTCACATATTGTGCGATTTTGAGTTTTTTTCACCTTTGTGGGTCAAGGTTATGTGTTGCTATGTAAGCTTCTTCCAATATGTTTAAAGCGCTCATGACAACAAAACACCTTCATTTTGTTAAGGAGAAGTGTTGCTGTGAACAGTTGAGGTGTGTTTTTTTTTTTTTAGTGTCACAGTGACTGATTTTACTAACACCACTCAATAGTAATAGTGTATGGAAATTCACCACTAGTGAGATGTTTTTTTTTTTTTTTTTTTTTTAGATGAGTCTATTTGTGGTAAATTGTAGTTAAGAGTAAATGTAAGTTACATTTACAACTAATATGCACTGTTGTGCCTTTTCAATGTTTTGATGCTGTGGCTTCAGTGACTTTCTGACCTGTCTATGTTCATCTCTATTGTTTTGTGTCATTTGATATTCTGTGAAAAACAGTTATTTTTTCCAAATAAAAAAATGCTAAGGGATCAGTGTTGTTGCAGTTTACAGTGTTCCACACAAAATCCTATCAGCAATGTTACCTGCTACTTTTCTATATAACAAAGATGGCTGATGCTCAATGGTTAGACAGTATTAAATTATTTCACCAAGTCAATAAATAACTCAATGCAAGAAAAAAAATCAAAGGATGAGTTCTATAAATTGACTAAATTTGTGCTCTTCTCTCCAGCAACACCCTTATAAAAGGTTCCTACCTTTTAAACTTAAGGCAAGTGCAGCGAGGAAAGTAGGACACCTAGTGGACAACATGATACCCTACAGTTGCAGCTCTTACTGTACAGGTACTGGGGACTGTATGACGGGCATTCACGACTCGTAACAATCACTTTTCTCTACACATTACGTCATTGTATTTTCTTGCCATTACACTTGTAGCACTATTGTGAGGAAATTATGTATTCATATGTGTGTTAAATTTGCATATTCAACTTCAGCTCGCGCAACATTGCTAGCTAAAAACTGCGCGCCGTCAATACCCGGATGCTGCACTCGAATTCGTCACCTGAACTACGTAGAGTAAAAGCCGGAAGTAACCCACATGAAAGTGATAGAAAATTCACAATTAAAAACAACAGAAGAATGGGAAGTTGATAAATAATGTGATCGTCATTTCTGGTAAGTTAATAGATTTTGGACTACACGACACTATAAAATTGCGCCATCAGGAACTAAGTACGCATTGTATCCAGTGTACACACTGGAGTGTACGTGTGCGATTTGAAACAGGCTTAAAAAAACATCTAAAATGGCGGACACGGAAGTTGTGATCACGTGTGGCGCGCACGAGGTGCTGATTGGTCGAATCTATTCAATGACGTGTAACAACAACAAATAGAGTAAAAAGTGTTCGCAATGTTTTTGTCGACATGACCCCAAGTTGAATTAACCTCCGGTTTATCTCTACTTTTCCCGCAGAGGTTTTAATGTTGAACAAAAGGATGAAAGAAACAAAAGACACACGTTGTTCAAAACAAAGTGTTTAGGACTTCATTAATCATGTCTCGTCTATTTAATCTAACTATGACGTTTTAACCTAAAGTTTCATTTAAGATTAGAATTGCTGCTATTACTAAGACACATTTGACATTTGATGTTTCAAGTTATTTAAATATGATTATGCTGTTATTCAACATAACATACTGTATGTTCACCATTAATACTAAATTAACAGCAGTTAACAGTAGTCATTAGTCAATGAAACAAGCCCAAACTGCCACTATTAATAGTGGATATATGATTATTACTTATGAAAAACACATAATTATATAAAAACAATCAAAAAAAATCTGACCATTTTCAATTTCTTTAATGACAAACTTAGCAAATAAGCAATATATAATTTATTAAATACCTGCAGTGATTATTGCCATATTAATGATATACTGTATGAGTTTGCATACATGAAAATGGACTGGAATGGAATGGAATGCTTTGTTCAGACAAGTGTTCAAAAGCAGTACTGTACAAGAGCTGGAGTACGTTTAAAAAGAAGACCATGAGGTGGCGCTATACAGTAAGTAGACAGAAAAAAAACATGGGATTGATTAGTGTGCAGTGTCTGGTAAGTACAGTATATTCACAATGGAGTGCCAAGTAATAATTGGATTTCCTGGATGATAAATACAGATTTATAAGAGAACCAGAGTACTGAAAACTGTTAAAATGTTAAAAAAAAAAAGGGCAGTACCGTAAAGTTACAAACCTTCACACACAAATAGATCTATCACGTCTAATAAGGCATTCGTATTGACGCACTGGTTGATTGTCTTGCCAAAGTTGTCATAAAAGGGAACGGGGTACGCAAACACCTGAGTTCTAGGAATCCACTACAGATGTGTGTATCACTTTTACATGTGCAAAAAAGGAACCACCTTTTCATCGCTTCATTGTACTTGATCACAGTGTTGACACAAAACCAAATGGACACAAATGGAATGGATCCAAAACTTCATTTCTCACCAATTTGAAAGGTACTCATATTTCACCTCAAAATGCACAATATTCATATTGTAAAAAAAAAATATTTCACACAGCAAAGTTATCTGTAGTGGCTAATCATCACTGATGAAAGGCAGTTGAAGAAAAAGAAGGAATGAACTAAATCAGCGTGATTAAATATTTAATATCAGCCTCGTCTGGACAACAGCTGGTGTAAGTAAAGGAGTGGTTCCTTGGTTCCTGTTGCTGGATCATCATCGCCGTGCAATCACCTCACAGACAAGTGACGAGCGACTCACAACAGCAGCTCAACTACCCCGCGACTACTTCACAGTCAGATGCAACACGTGAAAAAGACAGAACATGAGTAGCTGCAAGGATTTTGCAGAGACGTAAAGTCAGCCATGTCTGCACCTCAGTGGAGGTCATCCTCGACATGAATAAAAGTTTTACTGTTTCCATTCTTTCACTTCTTCCCCAAAGTGAGTCTTTTTTTTTTATTGTGGAATGCTTGTGTTGGATTCATGGTAAACAAACCCGCAGAGCACATCTGTGCCTCAGGAATGGAGGCAGGAAGTCTTGTGATGTCGCTCCAAATCCTGACTTAGGTCCACCATTCTACTCCATACGGTGTCCTTCCCTGTCAGTTATCTGTTTTTTTCCTTCCAGCTCGTCTGATCGTCTTCTCATGCAAGCTCAGGTCGCGCTTCCATTTCTCCACGAGAGGCCGTGCGCGCTCGCATGTACTCGCTGCTCTGAGTTGCTCTCTGGCTCCCGCCAGAGTTGCCACGGCGCCAACGCCGAACCGCCAGGAAAGTGTTTAGGCCATACACACCTGTGGCCAGGAAGCCAAAGGTCTGCGTAGAAGAGGAAACAGGAAGTACAGTAACAATGAACGAAGGTGACAAACTGGCAGCAGAAATATTTCATGAAGCTGCCGATGCTGGATGGAATATTCAAACAATCGACACAAAAGTAAATACATGCACTCATGAACAATCTAGCTTTGTTTTGGTTTGTAATCAGCCAAGTATCATGTGACATCTGAACAAAGACACTTTACCAATGGGATAAGCCTGAGGTCTTAACAGACACGAGTTAGTCCTAATTGTTCTCTCTGCAAAGCCCCTCTGGTCTGAAGCCACTCAGACACCAACACTAAACCATTGTGGTGTAAATCATCCTCCATCATCCTCCATTATCTTTCTTCTTCCACAGTCTCGTGCATTAAAGAAATATAGAAAGTCGGAAAAGGCTCTCTTTTATGTATAGGAAAAGTACTATGGAATAGTTGAATTTGGAACTCAAACAATGCACAACGATGAGCCAATTCAAGAAACAATACAAGCAGTTGATGTTTGCTAAATACAAGGATGAAGAGTCTTGAACCAGTCATGATGTGCTATATATATCACTATATTGACACTTACTATGGTACCCATTATGTCATTGGATGCTCATATCACCTTGTACTTCGGTACAAGGTACATTATTAAAAAAAAAAAAACAACTTAAACTGTATTATGGAAAGCAGGAAGTGAACAAATGTAACAGTTACTGATTGTAAAAGTACCAGATGGAGGGGTAGGATTTAATAAGCTTTGCTTCTTCCTACTCCTTTTGGACATGTGGAACTGTGAACTGATTATGGGATGATATGTTTGTATTGGATTGCCAAAGTTCCTGTGCTTTGTCAATATCGTGCGTGCATTTTGCAAACAGCATATCAATCAATAATTTGACAAGATGCAATTACAGTTCCCATCCGAGCCAATCATTCATTCATTCATTCATTTTCGACCCCTTATCCTCACGAGGGTCGCGGGGGGTGCTGGAGCCTATTCCAGCTGTCTTCGGACGAGAGGCTGATTG
The DNA here is from genome assembly GCF_030265055.1 of Doryrhamphus excisus. Lineage (NCBI taxonomy): Eukaryota > Metazoa > Chordata > Actinopteri > Syngnathiformes > Syngnathidae > Doryrhamphus > Doryrhamphus excisus. The sequence continues at coordinate 7,000,931 of NC_080477.1, forward strand.
AACTGGTCGCCACATACTATAGACAAACAACCATTCACACTCACATTCATACCTATGGACAATTTGGAGTTGCCAATTAACCTAGCATGTTTTTGGAATGTGGGAGGAAACCGGAGTACCCGGAGAAAACCCACGCATGCACGGGAAGAACATGCAAACTCCACACAGAGATGGCCGAGGGTGGGATTGAACTCGGGTCTCCTAGCTGTGAAGTCTGCGTGCTAACCACTCACACTGACCTCCATGCAGCCCCAGAGCCAATCAATAAAACCATCATTTGTGTTCAGGTTTTTTTTCCCCCTCCAATATCCGGGATAAGAATAGATCAAACATTCAATCCATTTGTAATTTCATCACCACTATACATCATTAAAGTAACAATTACCAACATTTTAACTGCAAGAAACAAAAGACTCACCACTGCTGCTATCTCTGTTCCAGTGTTGTGTTTGATACAGGCCAACACCAGGGAGGACAAGAAGAAGAAGAAGGTGCTGGCTGCCGTGTTGCCCAAATCCTACAAGAACACACACACACACATCAGGTGTTTGCAGTAATACTGCTCTTAACGTTCGCTCTAATAACCTGTCAGACTGCATCCCTTGAAGCACAGGAAGTACATAGTTAGACACGCCAAACCACGCCCTGATGGAGACAATGAGAACTAGAGCAGGGGTGGGCAAACTTTGACTCATGGGCCGCATTGAGTTAACAAAATTGTGCGGGGGGGGGGGGGGCAGAACATATATTTAACACACACGATTTTTCGCTTATAATTTTAATAATTTTAATAATTTTAATAATTTTAATAATTTTAATAATTTTAATAATTTTAATAATTTTAATAATTTTAATAATTTTAATAATTTTAATAATTTTAATAATTTTAACACGTATAATTTTACGCCGTGAATTATTTGTCTAATTTTAACACACACAATTTTTCGCTTATAATTTTAATAATTTTAATAATTTTAATAATTTTAATAATTTTAATAATTTTAATCATTTTAATCATTTTAATCATTTTAATCATTTTAATCATTTTAATCATTTTAATCATTTTTACGCTTATAATTTTACGCCGTGAATTATTTGTCTAATTTTAATTGTCATACTATCAGGTATATGTTCTCATTTCCTTTTTTTCAGGAGCACTTTAAACATCAGACCACATCATTTTTTTTATTTATTTATTTTTTTTTACTGAATAAGACATCCGACTTGAAAGTCATGTTGCCAGCTGGTATGTTAAAATTTGAATTCCTTAAAAGCAACTGGCGGGCCGGATTTAAACGCTTGGTGGGCCGCATGTGGCCCCCGGGCCGTAGTTTGCCCACCCCTGAACTAGAGTATATCCTCAACGTGTTCCCTTCCAAAGTACTTAGGAGAGGTTTGGGAAGGGTTAATGATCAAGTGATCAGTGTGACAGGCACATGACCGTCATGATAGGATGCATGGTTTCAATTATTTTACACATGGTGGCTCATATGATAAACACACACACAGCATTCTCCAAAGGGCTTCAATTCTCATTGAGGGTTTCATTCATTAACCACTCCCACTTAGCACACAAACACACATCATGACACCCATAGCACGTTAGACACGATATAGTGTACTGTACTCTCGGAGGGTCTTTGTCCCATGTTTCATGTGGGCCAGCAAACATATGACACATCCAGTCGGTTCAATCTCTCCACTCATTCTCACATTCCGTGTTTTCACCCGGCCGACATGCTGTAAAACCTAAAATAACACTACACACCCCCAAACCGCTGTCTCTCTCTGTCTGTCTGTCTGGCTGAGTCTTGGCCGGTCCTTATTGTGTTGGCAACGACAGCGACAAGACTAGCATCTTACAGCAAAATATTGTCATACTTTTAAAGTTAACAATTCCATATCTTTTTATAAGGGAAACATCATATCTATGAGGGATGAGCGAGTACAGCCAACTAATTCTGTATCTGTACTCGGAATGGGCAGGGCATAAACCAGAGGTGGGTGTATTTTTCTTTTTGACCCTCCTCTTGTGTTAAGGTCGGCACCGACGCGTTTTACATTTTAATGCATAAAAAGAATCACATAACATTTGTTTATTGCATCAAGGCTTTTTGACTTTGTCAGGAAACTCTATTTCAACAAAATAAAAACTTTTTTTTTTTTTTTACAAAATTTTAAAATGGTCTGGTTGACTATAAAATGACAATAATAAATGACTATAAAGCAATATTTTGAGCCACAACTGAAATCATAAGTGTACAATTAGCCAACACAATGACAACCAGCTCCTCTTCTCATCATGTAAGCTTCAGGGGATTCTCATTTTGACCGCTTTTCCAATATACCAGCAGAAAAACAAGGTCCAGACATGTGAGGGGAATTCACTCATTTGACTGATGGCTGATTTCACATTTACAATTTGGATCATGGAAAGAATGGCAAGAAGTACAGTGAACCAAGATCTGGACCTGTTCTACTTTTTCATTTCACTTTATACTAAAGTTGTGTTGCTGAAAACAATAACTTTTTCTACCTTTTCTTGACATTAATATATATATGGGTCAAAATTCACCTGAACACCATAGATTTTTCTTTAGTGATTAATACTAAAATGAGAAAATAAATAAAACTAATTGATTTATGTTCTATATAGCCCTCAGTAATAGCCAGGTAACAAAAGAACCTTCAATTTATTAATATGATTCTTTTGAGGTTCCTTTTACCATTTTTGGAAATTAAAATGGAGGGGTATATTGACAAAAAAAGGCGTACATGCCCACACCAAAAGTATTAAAACCAACATTTTCATGGATGAGGAAGCCTAAGAAGGTAACCAAGACATGAGAAGCAAATTTGATGGTTATTGTTTTTAGTGTATTTTATAGCTGATTTAATAACCGACCCGTTAACATAAGAGATGATACCAGAAAGCTAACACAAGAGGAAGGTTAAAAAATGGGAGGGGCGTGTCTTAAATCGGTACATTATTTTAAGTCAGAAATTAACATGAATTAATCGCTATATGTATTGTTTATTATTCAGCTACTGTATGTGTGCACTGCATGTTTGTGGAAGGGATCTGTCAGACTTTTTAGTATCAACTCTTCCATAACTTTCAGTTTTTCCTTAGTTACTTTTTCTACAATGTACAGTTCACAGGCCCATATAAATCCACAAATGGCTCGCAGGCCACACTTTGAATATGCTCGGTTGACATACTATTTCAAAAGGGAGGAGGAGTGTTAAATGATTGTGTTCCACCACGGCGAATTTTGTTGTGGACTCCTATAGAGCAGCTACACACAAAAACAAGCACAGAAAGCTTTCTAGATTTTCTAGAATCCGCACCTATTCCACCTATTCTACTCTGATGTTTTCATCTTTAGGCAAGTTCAAACCTGAAGAAATGTTTCCTGGAAGTTATTAGCGTTAGCTCCATGGTAACACGGTGAAATCTTCGACAAATAGCAGAGCAGGTGGAGGGAAAGCCTACAACTTGTACCTGGGAACATTTAAGGAAGTCCAGCTCAATGTGACCTCACAGCGAGCTAGAGAGCTAGTTTATTATCTGAAACTTTGTAACATTTTTAGGTCAGATACGTGGAAAAAGCATAATAGGGCCCCTTTAAAATGGAATCCTACTTATTTCAATTGTGTTTGCCTGTTTTCCCCCCTCCCAGTGTTTCCTCCTTGCACCCAGAATTCCTGCTCACGATTGACATTTTAGATCAGCTTCCATTATTTTTTGCAAAACAAGCATTCATCCACGGCATAATGTTATTTCCACATAGAAGGGGCCCCAGTGGGAGTTTAGGACCCAACTTTTCCTTGCAGCACTGCCAAAGCCGGGGTGAATTTGAGGAGATGGAGTCACATAGCACATAATCATATGATCAAAACCCTCGTGCAGAACTTGCTGACTGCAATGGCTGCATCAGGCATTTTTGAAGTTGGTGAAGGAGAAGAGGGGTAGTGAAAAGGTTTAGTGTGTGTACTTGGGTAAAGTTCCCTGGTGGTTAATGAGCGTGGAGCAGCTTTGAACATAAACGTCATAAAACAATGTGAGGTAGAGCAAAAGCATCGTAGGTTGGCCGCAGCTGGCACAATGTTAAGAAAAGGATAGTTAATTGTAGCTATACCACACATGAACTTGTTTTCATAAAAACAAAACATAAAAGTTTGCTAGACTCACACGAGGTCCAGAAATGACTCACTAACACAGAGACTCACTAACAAAGGCACAAGACATAAACATAGCAGCTGTTAATGAATAAATCATGGTTTTTCCTCAGTTCTCTTAGGTTCTCCATCCTACAGTGAATGGAAACCTCATTAAGCAAGTGACCAGAGAGTCTAGCAGGCCATGCGGAGAAAAAACAAATGAGAAAATGTAGACCATTTTGAAGAATAAGAACAAACAAGCATATTGAAAACGATATGAAAGTTTCCTGCAGTTTCTCGGAATTTATAAAACAATTTCATTTAAACCAAAAGAACACGTTTTTTCCCCTTGGTTGAGGCAGAATAGCATACCATTGAGGGCAACAAGGCAATCTGATAGCTGCACTTGGATTTGGGCATCTGGCTTAACATCCACCGCTTCAGTCTATGTCATGTAAGATGTGTGGCCTCTGGAATTATAGCTAAAAGCTATTTTCCACTCCCTGCTGCTTAGAACACACCATCGTGTGTATTTAGGCAAACAGTAAAAGGCAACCAGAGTAAAGAAAACCCAACTAGCTCATTTGCCTACAGCTGACGAGGCGTTTTCTGGTAACACTGAAGCTCTTGGACCTCCCACCAACATCCTTACTTTTTACACCTTGACATGTGCAAAAATCTGAACGAGCCCTTCACACTATAAGCATAAGTCCATTATTTGCTCCATTCTTAAGCACAGAAGAAGAATCTAATGAGCAAGACAGGGTCAAGTTCAATACATAGATACTGTATTTTCCGGACTATAAGTCACACTTTTTTTCATAGGTTGGCTGTTCCTGCGACTTATACTCCAGTGTGACTTATAAATTAAAAAAAAAAACTCTTTATGTTACATAAACACTGGACACCTTTATTCTTTGTGTAGCCTAATAACCATTGTGTTAGTATATCTTACACCTATTCAGCCTGTTCTCTATTATTTTATTGATAGAACTTGCCTTCCAAGAGGACGTAAAGTCTGTTTTGTCAAGTAGTTTGTAAAAATACATTACCCGCAAAAAATGCGACTCATGTATGTTTTTTTTCTACCAAATTATGCATTTTTGGCCTTGTGCGACTAATACTCCGGAGCAACTTATAGTTCAGAAAATATGGTACACCCATCTTCTTGCCTGGAACGTAGGAGGAAGCTGGAACACCCAGAGACCCCCCCCACACACACGGGGAGAACGGTATATAACGGTATAGTAAAACAACAGCCTCATGGTGTCATCTTTCAAAGAACACTAAATTCAACACACAGCAACTTAACACTCAAAAGGTATACCTAACAACAGCTGCGGTTGTAACTATGGGCCATATAGGCAATTGACCAAGGGTGGCATTCTCTTGGGGGGTACTGGAAAAGGGAAAAAATTCTGCTCAGACGTCATCAACTGTCTACTAGTACGTGACCAAACCAAACCAAACTCATTAATAATCATATTTTTTTAAGTAAATTAAAACAGTAATTAAAAAATAAAACATATTTCATTCTTGATATATTATTTTCATTATATTGCAGACCAATAATCTCAAACATGTTCTTTCACTACTAAAAAGTAAAATAATTGAGTCAATATGAGTTGGTTTAGCCTTGACTGGTAGCCGAGTGCAATTCAGTGCCGTTATTTTTGTCAACAAAACATGGAAAAGAGGAAGTTAAAGCCATCAGGTGCACAATTTAAAAAGAAGAGAAAAGAAGAAGAGAAACGGGCCAAATATATAACTTAATATAGTTACAAACACATATACAACATATACAACACGATACAAACACATCGTCAGTCCACACAGGGCATCATTTGAGTCCAAACCGCCACTGTGCGACAAATATACAAACATGTCCCAATATGATTTGAAAAAAACAAACATTTTGAAATTTTCCCATAAGGTATTGTGTTTGAGCATCACATTCATTGGGGCGCTGCAATGACGTCAGTTTCCCTCTGGGCTTTGGGTCCTCTGGCTCTCTCTGGTGGACAGAAGCAGCATGGCAATGCCATCCACCATTTTCTGTGCTTTCTATGCTCTTCCAATTGAATGGCTTTCTCAAATGAAATGAGTTATGTTGAAACTTTTAAAAAGTCATATTGGTACATTTATATATTATTATATTAACATTTGATTGTTAAGTTGCTGTGTGATGAGTTTAATGTTGTTTGTAAGATGAAATTCGTGAGTCAGACTGGGATATTGAGTAATTACCTCCTACAATTTCCAATGGATTGACAAGCTCGTTATTATTTTTTCAGAGCTCATTATTGGCTCCTGTTAAATAAAGAGCTGCCTGGTCCTCACAGACTTGTGTGTGCTACTCAAGTAGTGCATTAACAACATAAAAAGACATGATTGTACACTAACCGGAGAATGCAAGCAAACAAAGGCAAAATTGTGGTGTAAATTTTCCACAAACATGCTAACTGGGACAGACGCTAACCGAGGTTGTACTGTATAATAATGTACAACCCCCAGGGCATGTCGAGTAACTTCTTGTTGGGGTGTGGCATTCCCAAGCTTGGCAGGTCATTCATTTGTATAAAATAGTATTGTTTTACTGGTACAGTAAACCTTGAATATATCGGATTCAATTGTTCCCACTGGTTTTGTCCTATATATGCGAAATCCGTTATATGCGTATACCGGAAAATGTCCGTTTTACGCATATATCGGATTTATATCCGGTATATGCGTAAATCGGATTTTATCCGTTATAAAAAGGCACTTCCTTGACTATGTTTCCAATGTACCTGGACGCGCAGGCAACGCTGCAAACGCTGCAAATGACGTCGTATAGCGGCCTGTCACGATTCGGCGAATCGGAGCGCCACGATGCGGCCATCCGATATATGCGAGGGAAATTTAATGGAAATGCATTGGAACGGGACTGGAAATTTTGTCTGAAATAGGCGAAATCCATTATAAAAAATCCGATATATATGCAATGAATTTTTATTGGAAATGCATTACAGAAAAATCGGTTCTTTTTTATCTGTCCGTTGTGAGCGAATTTCCGATATATCCGAGTCCAATATATCCGAGGTTTACTGTAGATTTGTTGCCGCACAGTGCCCAAATGGTTAGCATATAGGCCACACAGTCAGGAGATCGGGAAGACCTGGGTTTGATTCTCCACTCGGGCATCTTTGTGTGAAGTTTGCATGTTCTTCCTGTGCGTGCGTGGGTTTTCTCCGGGTACTCCGGTTTCCTCCCACATTCCCAAAACATGCATGTTAGGTTAACTCTAAATTGACCGTAGGTATGAATGTGGTTGTTTGGTTGTTTGTGCCCTGCGAGTGGCTGGCGACTCCGCCTCTCGCCCAAAGACAGCTGGGATAGGCTCCAGCATACAGCGACATAGACAATGGCTGGATGGATGGTATATTTGTGTGTAAGCATCGCGCTCGACCTTGTGTGTTCCATGTGTTACTTTTGGTTGCACCGTGAGTGAGATAGGCATTTAGGTTGATAAGTTCCTGTTGATTTGTGATGGGTATTGATGTGAATATCAAGTCGATTCAATGCATATTAAGAACAACATCTCAAGCAAGATGAAGTTTGCTTCTGACTACTTTCTGTGCAACTCAAACTTTACCAACGCCAGGCAAAGAAAATTGGTTTTCTACTAATAAATTGCCTAATTGTGAAGATTATGTGCACAAAAAGTCAGGTTTCCTCATATATAAAATATCATGTTTTCATCTAAAATTTGCAAGGATCTACAAACCGAGTTTGATTCTTTGCAAATTCTGGTGTAAATTTCACTATTTGCTATTTGAGTTGTGTACTAACCGTGAGGTTCCAGTTGATGTGGGGCACCTTGGTGTGCAGGTTGAGACAGAAAATCACAAGAAGGGTGCCCGTGACCACAAAGGCGCTACAGCTGACAAACTCAAAGAAGTAGACGCCTCCACATGGGGAACACATCATGATGGTTTCTATGCAGATGAATCCGATGAGTGACAGGACCTGATGTGAGAGGGACCAAAGTTTGAAATTATTCACAAGATACAGGTAGACACACTGCCAACAATTTTAAGTAGCTGCACATTCCTGCAAAAACATCAACATGATCAGTTTGAGAGCCGTGTCACAATAAAGATCATTTAATCACTTTAAGGTACAGCATTAGTTTCAATGTCAGCACACAAGTTAAACAAAAAATGCTGAGTTGACGTTTCTTTGAGTTACATTTTCTCCAACATCCGCAACCATTTTTTTCCAGGCTAACCACGGTGACACTAAATCACCTACATGTTAAATGATTGACTTATATTTCATATCAAGGTAATGTTTGCACGGCAAGCCAAGGAGACGGCTCAGGTTTTGCTTGTGAAACCAAGCTAAGTGTATTTTGAAAAGCATTCCAATAGTTATCATTTAATTAGTTTCGACAAAATGTTCTGTGTCCTTTTCATTACTTTTGAAAGCAAACTTTTGCTGAACTTTTGCTTAGTTACAAACGCTGAAGTACATATGATGAAATCAGTGCATGTTTTGAGAAACATTTGCAGCCCATTCTCCATCCGCACTCTTGCAGGGACCATTTACTCACTTGTTTTAGATTACTGAAAAAACTGACGAGGAATGCCATGCACAGATCATCAGCACAAAGACGGCTGTAACATTTTTCAATGTTTGTACAGAAATTCCAGGCTGACCCAATGATGGAGTGATTGTCCTATGAATAGACCAGAGGCCAAGAACCTCCTGAGTCCACTCCTGGCAGCCCCGTGTGGAGGCCTTCCGCCAGGCAAAAGTCATCAACAAACCACAGTATGGCAGGAATTCTCCTATTTAGGTATTCTTTGGCCATCTAAGGCCCGACAAAACCGCATGGAGATTACCACGTGGGCTCAGAGCGGTCCAAAACCTAGAGACTCAACAGAACCAAGAAAAATACTGCAACATCCTGCCTAGACCAGGTCTGCCATTGTGCGAAAGTGGGCTTGAGTTGAAAGTTTAATTGAGGTTAAAACACAGACTAAGTCTGTGTCTGAGGTTCAAATTGATGCATATTTCAAGTTCACCTTTCGCTGTGGTAAATTACATGACTATAACAGTGTACACGTGTACAGGTGTCCAAACCAGGCCTGCATAAAGAGCAATTGACAATAATGATGATACAACCAAACTAGTGTAGGTCAATACATGCTAAGCTATCTGACCAAAATCTCCATATCGTAGCTTTGTGTTGTAGATGACAAACAAAATGTGTACAATAAATAACACTAAGTAATTGAGACGCTTACACGACTCGCTTACCATCGGAAATTGGATTCAGCTCCAAAACTTGATCCCGTTTCTGTTCAATATGGCTCACACAAACATCCATGCATACATTTTCTATGCCGCTTATCCTCAGATTGTCAATTGTGGCCTGTGGAATGTTGGCTGTGCAAAGTTGCTGGATATCAGTGCGAACTGGTACAGGCTGCCATATACGCCGGTCAAGCATATCCCAAACATGCTCAATGGGTGACATGACCGGTGAGTATGCTGGCCATGCAAGTACTGGGACATGTTTAGCTTCTAAGAATTGTGTACAGATCTTTACAACGTGGGGCCGTGCATTATCTTGCTGAAACATGAGGTGATTTTCATGGATGTATGGTACAACAATGGGCCTTAGGATCTCATCAAGGTATCTCTGTGCATTCAAAATGAAATCAATAAAATGCACTTGTGTTTTTCATCCATAACAGATGCCCGTTTGTGGCAGGCCTTTTGCCGTATACCCCCCCCCCTAAAACATGGTATTTTGCCATGTATCAGGAAAAGACTGTTGAATCAGTTAATCTTTTTGACACTGCTGAACAAATGTGCTTTACAGTCTAATTAGCAAACACCCGTTCCTCAACAGCAGACCTTGCTCCTCCAGTTTAATGAGGATTCCTTGCTAAAAAAAAAAAAAAAGTCAATTGTTACGGTGTGTCACTACACTCCCAAGTATATAAATATTTGGTTTTGATATGACACTCAGGAAACGTTTGAGCACACAAGAAATTCACTCTTCGGAGTGAATATGCCACAAAATGAATAGTGGAATGATACAATGTTTTTTCTTGCACTTTTTTCTTTTGCCCTAACTCATTTTCGTCTAAATTTGCAAGTGCTTAGGTGGACAAACACAAGAAAAGAGTGCAGTTTTCCCCCCATAACAAAACCAAAAGGGTTACACCCAAAGAGAAGTGCAAGGTTGCACAGGCTGGAGGGTGATGTCAGGGGGAAGATGTCTCTAAGAGAATACCCCCCACCTCCCACCCCCAAACCCCCACCCTCCAGTTCCTGTGTCGCAGGTGCCAGGCAGACAAACAAGAGGAGGAGGAGGGGCCACAAATATCCATATTGGATAATCTCTTGACGAATAATACAGTCTGTGCAAGTGAACAATCACACACACCACCTATCTATTCTTTTGGAATTATAGCCATTGTGAATTATCATTAAAATACGTACATACACACTTCTGTGCAATGTGAGAATGCAGTGTGAGTGTTGGAAACCTTAATACAAAGAGTACAATATGTATGTGTATACTGTGGCTGTGTATACTTCTGTCTCCCTTCTAAAGCTGAAAAAGTAACATTTCAACCAGGAGCGACCGCAACGTCTCACTGAGCAGGAAGTGCTCACGGACATTGGGGACCATCTGGAAAGTTCATTCCATCCACACTCTGACACATCCCCTTAGCGTAATATTTCATTACGACTCCTCACAACAGTAATAAAAGGTGCTGGGGAAAAAAACCATATAGGATTAATGTAATGATAATTCCAACAGTGATGGAGGGCAGGGCGTGGATTTCATTTGGACTTAACAGGTTTCGTGTAACAGAAGGAAGTTGGTGGCTTGTTAGGTTTTGTTTATGTCGGTACTGGTCCCGTAAAAGCTTGTAAAGTCATTCATCTCTAGAAGCTGACTCTCTCCAGCAAGTGCAAAGTCCTGTAGAGCGCCAAGAGAGCTACAATTAGTGCCAACTGAGTTAACAGAGTTTAGTCGTTAATGATCTGTCCTCCATCCTATTCATTGAGACCTTCATCTGGCACAAAAGATACAGGGCCTCATCCGACACTTTTATTGAAGTATTTACAGAATGAGGCAGTAAAAAGGAAGAAAAACCATCTGGTTGTGAGACTAACATACCAAAGGCAAACTTGGATGGCTCTCGGCTGTCCTTGTTTTGTGAAGGAGACATACTTTATGACTAGCTTTAAATGAATTGTCTGTATCAAAGCAGAAGGGCATTAGCACGCAGAGCTCAGAAAATGCTTACAGTACATGATCCCGTGTTTAATTGTAAACACATTTCTTGAGACTAATTTGGAATCCACAAAAAGCATTGGGACAAGCGGCAATGAAAGCTACAGGGAGTGAAAATGGAGGAAAATAGGACGTTGATACATTAATAAATTACAGTGGATGATAAAGGCAAACATCTAAGTTCAAACTAATGCGAAAACGAAAGTTTTTGGAAATTGTGGAACATTAGGTACTATCCGGTCTGGCTCCCCTAGTAGCCTGGAAATCAATTAGTCTGTGAACCTGCACAATTTCCCTCATGCAGTTGTTTTTGCCATTTGCAACACATCTTAAGCCAATTCCACTTATATTAATGGCCTCCTATTCTATTGCAATGTTCAGTAAAGGAGGCGCCAACTTCCTTATTTTCCCAACAAACATGGCAATTAAAATGGCAGGTGCTACTTCTGACAGTAACACTATGGACGCTCGGTCACTCACACCACCACCGATGCCGTTTCTAGTGTACAGACAATGCAGTGTGATGAAAAGCAGTATTATTCAATCACAAGTTTTATAAAGCTTCTAGTATCCACAAAGTTGACACGTTTTCATCAGATGTGACTCACTTTTACTCTATTTTGAACATAATTTCATCTAAATGTGAAAATATATTTGTTTGAAAAGCAATAACTACAGGTTTATACTGATGGAAATAATGAATATGTTATCAATATTCAAAATCATGACAGCAGGGGTCTCAAACACACTAGTTTGAGGCCCCCGCCTTGATATGAAAGTTTAATGTTAGTGCGACCCGCGCAAGTTAGATATGGATGCTGTATGGTATCATGTACCCAGAAAAAAATATTACGTCTGATTAATGTTCATGTTAAAGGTTAAATAACTGTTAATAGTTATCCTCCCTATCTGTGTGGAAGTGGTAAGTTTTTGGCTATTTAAGTTTAAAGGAAATAACTTGAAGGCTACCGTTTAGGTCGCTAGCTCTCTAGTTTGCGAGTTAGCATGTGTCTCAAGACCCTGCAGTTGCGCAACATGTTGTAAATTTAAAAAAAAAAGAGTATAAATGTGACTATAGTCGTGTTTTGTCATGTCTACAGGGCTCTAATAATGCTTTGTTCATTTTAATCTGAAAAAAATAATTTGTCTATCCACCAACTATATGTGGTTTCTTAAGTTTTTATTATTTGCCATTTTATTATTATTATATTTATTTATTACTGATTGATTTTCTTTCTTCTTGATTTGTTTATTTATTTTTCATCTTATTTTGTGCATAAAAATAAAAATTAAGATATTTGAGAACAGTGGAATGTTTTATCAGAGCTTTTCTTGTAGAAAATCGGAACCAAAGCAAAGTTTATTAATTTTTCTGTTTTTAATAAATGTGTTTTTTTGTTTTTTTTTTGTAAAACCTGATGCGGCCCAGCCTCACCCAGACCCTAGCTCCAGTGGCCCCCAAGTAAATTGAGTTTGAGACCCCTGCATTACAGTAAGAATGAAAAATAATGATCAAATCAACCAAGGAGACAATGATCATGAACTGAATCAGCCTTGACAGTCACTTGAAAACTGAGAAGCTAGCAGCTTAATTCCACGGTGACCATATGTTAGGGTCTAATTAGTGGACACACCGTGCGTCATGTCTGATTAGGACCACTTTGTTGAGCATTAGCTTCTCTTAACAAACACTGAATGACAGCTTACCACTTCGACTCCCTTTAAAATACCAAAGTATGACTTGAGGTAGTCCACATCGCAGCGAATCTCCCCAAAGATACCCCTCGCGTGGACTGGCTCGGTGGTGGGCTGATAGGGGCTGCTCGCCCCGGAGATCATGGAGGTGTTGGAGGCCTCGCCGTCCAAGCCCTCCGCCTCCTCTGTGCTCCTCATTGTGGCTCGGTTGTAATATTAAGTCTAAGTTTTTAAAAAGTTATCTAAAAAAAATTCACGCAATAGAAAGAACACTTTCTTCCATAACCTGGGCAACCGGAACTTCCAATTCTCACAGGATTCCAGCCGGGAGGTCGGTAGCCGGGGTTGTTCTATCCCACATTCCCAACTGAGATGGGTCACTTGTTCGAGTCCCACAGTCACCTCACCACACACGATTCTCGTGGGAAGCGCCAGTCCTTTCTGTCATTAAAAAACACGGAGCCATGAGGGACCAAAAGAGAGTCCTATTGTTAGCTAACTTATTAGCCCTGTCCCAGCAGCGGGAGCCCGTACTGAGGTAGCTCTCCGCGCCGCTCAGCTCAGCTCGCTGTGGATGCAGCCTTGTCTCCGCCCCTTGAGAACTGCACATACTTGGGAACGGAACACTCTCCGCCCGTGTCTAGTTTCCCAGTCTGGTCGGAATCATGCCATCGACACACGGATACTCCAACTCTCCCACATTAATTCATAAAACACATTAACAGAACACAAGACGCAATGTATGTTGTTCATTTAATTACACTGTGGAGTAGTATTCATTATTCATAATTAATATTTTTTAATACTTTATTTATATCTAACTTTTACCATTCATTTTCCCTCATTGATAGTTTTCTTGGAATCTAATTTAACTTTAGCATTTACTGCCCTCCGATGGTTAAAAATGGCACTACACTGTCAGTAGGAAAGGAGAACCTGCATCAACATACACGCACCATATTTGTTGTGTACACTTATCCAGACAGCTTGCCAAACATGCTCAATGGGTGACATGTGGAGTGTGTATGCTGGCCATGCAAATTATGCAAGTACTGAGACCAGAATTTGTGCAGATCATTGTGGGGGGCCATGCTTTATCAGTGGGCCTGTATACCTGTATGAATGGATTTTTATTTTTATCCATTCATTTGTGCTTGAAATTTCTACTTTTCCAAGGATCTATGGTTGTTGTGTAGTTCCTCATTGCAATAAAGTGATTGTTGATTTTAACTGATAAATGTTAAAAGCCGGAAAAATTCAGATTTAGATTGATGATTTCAGTTTTTAAAAATGATTGATATCGGCGATACTGGCCCTGTATTTACTTGGAATCTGATTGATACTAAATCTAGCGGTATGGGGTACCACTTTTGACCACCATTTGATGGAAAATACCACAGCCCCCGTATCAAACTGAGGCCCAGGGGCCAAATATGGCCTGTGCTGCAATTTCATCCGGCCCCCTGAACTGTTAGGAAAATGGCATAGAATTTGCCTGCCTCACAGACCTCATCACACAATGCTTACAGTAATCTAAGCAAGCGATTCCTCCAGTATTTGAAAAGTGGAAACAAGATTGTGTATATATTTAATTGATGCCATAATTAACAGTATCGCACACCACTACTGACCATTTCTGATCATGGCGATGTCTGTTAATATGCACATTGCATTAATTAATTTACTCCCATCACAAACTTTGGGTCATACTGATGACCCAAAAAGTCACCTGGAAAAAGTATGATTCAATTGGTCTACGTACTATTAGAGAAAATAAAGTCAGACAAATCCACTTGTGTGGCGTATTTTAGCTTGATTGACATTCAGTTCATTTGGAGCCCATAATACAAACTATAATAGATCCCATTTATCTGTGTATTCATTAAATACAGTAAATATGGCATACTTCACACAGTTGCTAATGGTGACTCATCATGGTTAATTTGTTAAAAGGGATTAATCTGTGATTAATCCAATTAACACACAAGTCCTATTTGTGCTTTGCAGAAGCTTTGCCCTTACAAAGATAGAAAAGACTTCCATTAATCACAAAACAAACTTACCAACAGGAAAACTTGGATTCTTTGTTTTATTGAAGCCGGGGGTTCATCTTTGTCGGTGCATAAGCTAGAATCCACATGGCAGCTTAGAGGCTACAGAGTTGTGTTAAAAGTCATAACAATCAAATCCTGAATTATTTCAGTACACAAAAAGTAGTCTTTTTTGTTTTTAATAACGTTTTGATATCCTGAATACAAAAGAACTGGAAGCAGAAGCTCGTAGTCTCATACAGATGAAGACCACCATTAGTGGTCGAAGGCAATTCATTAAAGTTGTCGGGCAACAGTTGAATTCAACTGATGCTGGAGTACAAAAGTTACCTCAGCCCAGTATTCAACGTTGGGAAAGACATCCAGTCATCACAAATAAAACGTGCAATTATGGAACCAAGCAGCAGAGAGCACTTTCCTTTTACCAACTGACAATTCTAACAAGTGTGGCCAAAAAGGTGTAAATCAATAAGTTTGGAGTGATATTTGAATGTCCAGAAAACAGAAAACGTCAATGGGCAAAACAGTCGTTAACAAAAAAAAACAAAAAAACAACAATCTATAAGGTTGTAAACACAAGCCAGGAGACATTTCTTGGGCAAAAATGACTAGTTATTCGTCTTCATCATGTCCAAAAATACACATTGCACAAAATCTACAGAATTGGTTTTCAAAGCAGAACAAAAAAAAGAGGGCATTCCATAGTTAACCACAGGGGCAACCTTCTAAAACAACAGCAGCAAATGCAGATAAACAAATGTTATTAAACGGTGCGCACCAAAACGCAAGGCAAAAAGTATGCATTCTGTGTCTTTAACTGTTGCCACAGGAAACTGATACAGGTGTCCAAGGAAAAGTGCTTAGTTCCTGGTTGTTCTTGGAGGTGTGCTTTACCTACTGCAGGGGTGTCCAGGGCTGCATACAGAAAAGTGAAAGGATAATATATTTGATGCATTAAAGACGCAAATGCTCAGCTTTGATGAAAACATTTTCGCTTTTGTGTTATCGTTGACAAATGAAATAGTTATTATTGTAATAACTAATATTTTTGTTTTTAAATAATATGCAGAAGGCCCAGCTTAAAAAAGCTGTGGGGCAAAAATAGCCTCCGGGCCGCACTTTGGACACCCCTGATCTACTGCATATGCCACCCAATCAGTTTTGATTAAACGTAATCATTGTACATTTGTAACTTCTCACGACAATTCCAATCCTCCATTAAGTCATCTCAACAATATGGTTGTTTAGCTATTCCTTCAGAGCAACATTTACAAATATAAATGCTTGGTGTGTGTGCGTAGTCATTTTGAACTTTCTTACTGAAACCCTAAATGCAGCAAAGTAGGATATAAAGTTTTCCTCACATTTGTACAGTTTGTGAAATGGTTCAGTTGGAGGTCCGGGTCATGGGAGGAAAATATGTATGGGTGACTAAAATTACAAAAAGGTCATTTCCATGTCTAATTTACACCATATGTCCTTTCTCTGCTTCTGTTCATCAAATAAGCAGCGGCTCGCTTCACATTAACATGGCGTGTGGGGACAACTACAGAAAAATGGTCGTGGTTTACATACTTGAATTACAGATTAACTGGTGAGGTAAATTAATTTTTAAAAAATGCATCAATTAAGGGCAACTGGTGTGATAAATGTAAATGTACTTTGAAGGCAAATGTCATTTTAGGGCAAAGGGGGTTGGAGGGATTCAACAAAACAGGTCAAACAAGTTTCCTGCAGGGAAAGCCATTATTTGACTAAAATCGGAATGTTTTCAATATGTGAATACCACATGGGAAAGCGGAAAGCAGAGCAGGACCACAGTGATGTTCAACACTGAACGGTACGGGATCCCATTTTGTTCAGACCACAGCAAATTATTGTGTGTTTTGGCTTTGAAGCGAGTGGTTTGGAGCACACTGTACGGGGTACACAAATATTCATTCTTTACAGTTTGTATGAAGGCATTACATCGATGTATTAAATGAGGCCACAGATATTTTTTTTCCAGAAAACAAAACAAAACAAAATAACAGCAACCACAGGCTTGATGTACATTAAGAAAAATGTAAATAGAAATAAATTATTTGGATGACAAGACACAGACTACATCTTTTCAACCAGTGGCGCTACAGTGTTTTTCCTCATGCAGAAAAATGAACAGCTAAGTGTGCGAGGCACTTTTGGGAGTTCTTGTAGGAAAGATGCTGCCCAATCCCCTTCCCAAATATACACACCTGTAGCTAAAGAAGAGATTCTGTTGGAAACTCAAAGCCTGTCAAATGCCAGCTTTGTTAAACAATCGCCAGGATTTGCAACACTTGTATTTGTACACAAAATTCAAACCTGAAGAGATTGTTTTTTTGTTGTATTCATATTTACAAGAATCCTTCGAGATGACTAGGGCAACCATGATATGCTATTAGCTATCCAAATTCATCACATGTCATGCCATCAGTGGCATATGAACATGTTTTATATTGATCATCGTCTTAAACTAAAACGGTGCAAAAATGTCAAATAAAAAAGAGAAACGATGTATAAATACTACGGCATTAATTCCAACATTTTTTACAAACTAAATTTGTTTGCAAAAATCTTAATTATGCTCCATGATGAATACCATTAAAAGTTTAAATAACTTTCCAATCCCGATCCAATTCTTTACATGAGATAAACTGAATTGGAGGCCAGTATGTTTCCACTCTTAAAACTCACTGAGGAGTGTTTATTTTTATTTTATTTTTTTTATACCTTTTATATACCTCAGCTACTGGGAGGCCTGCAACCCAGTGTATCAACCCAATGTGTCTGTGTAAGTGTGCACATTTCCATAGACACTTGGCCACACTGACAACCTTGGCAAATAACATTGAAAGTGGAAGAGAAGACATATATAAAGCCAAATCTTCAGCACTATCGTCCTGCTAACACCTTCTATACCACCTTCTCTATTTCTCCCCCTCTCTCACACCAGAACACCAAAACATCTGATAGCATCTCAAAATTATTTAGCTGATTTTGGTGAAACCTGCTTCGTCTGCTGACCGACATAGACGGACATGGGAATTTGGTCAAATAATTATGCTCACATGTAAATTTCCATTATTAATGCGGTGGATGATGCAGCTCTTTTTGCGGCCTTCATGCTTCATTCTCAGTCTGCGGTGATATGTTGTTAGCTGAAACCATGGGGTCCTGTTTGCGAGTCATTCGGTCCAACTCAGCCTGGACGTCAGTCAAACCCGGCTTCTGTCCTTGTAAACAAAAGGGAGACAAATCCCAAAAGTAACCTCCTGTAGCTTCTGTACAAGTTCATAAAAAGCAGTTTTCTGCAGATGAATGGAGGTTGGAAGGTGACGCATTCCCATGCTCAAAGGCTGGTGGCTCACTGCCATACTTAAGACATGCTAAATAAATCATCATGCCAAAAGTACGCATGCGCATGCATTATCCTTTCAGCTATGTCAGTGCTGGAAAAAGAGGTACATTTTAGTGGTCTCATATACAAAATAAATGTTAAGGATGTAAAAAGGACTATCAGCAACTGATAAAAAAAAAGGTTAGGTTAGTTGAGCAATTAAGTGGTACACCATAACACAAAATGTCAACTTCATTAAATGGTAACTCCTACTATGAATGGAGGTGTCGCGTACTTTGTTCTTTACATGTCAGACGTTTCAGTGTTTGTACCTGTTTTCTTGGCAGAGCCTTGCACTCCAGCTCCAACAGCTCCACTTCCAGGGCTCCCTGGTGAACCTGTCTTTTTACTCAACAGGCTGTTGAAGAAGTTGGCCAGTACGCCCTCATTGGCAGCCCCTGCTGTGGCAGAAATATGGAGCGGGACATCATTACCAACACCAATGCCTTCCTACATTATATCAGCATTAAATGTTGTATGATGTTGAATAAATTTTAACAATATGATTGTCAGTGACAGGAGAGAAAACAGTTACCTTTTCAATGGTAATTAATAAATGACTAAATCTGTTGTAAGTTCACATTATTTCATACTCATTCTAAAATAAGTATCCCATAAGTATCCCTGAAAAGGATGTAGTATGCATAAAGGCACAATTTGTCAACATTAATGACGCTTGAATGATTATATTCCTTACCGCTTGGGGGCAGTATTTAAACCACAGTGAGAAATAAGCAAATCAGGAAACGTTTATATAGAGCATTTCAGGTTTTAAGGATAACATTTCATGTTGGCATACCTTTCATGTTGGCATCAGGTTTTTTGACAGCAGCCATTGGAGAGCCACTGGTCAGTGTGGGCTGGCCAGCACGTCCTGCAGGCCTTGGAGAACCTGATGCTGTCCTCCCTGGAGACTCCTGCAACACAGAAATCAGAGAGACATAATGTAATCATGAATTTATAGCTACAATTATTCGACTGACAAAGTGACTGTATGCAATATAGTGTTTCAAAACCTCCAAGCCGTGACACTTACAGTTGCTCCTCTTGTTGGCGTGGCTGGCTGTTTGGCTAACAAAGACTGTCAAAACAAGGAACAAAATATTTCAGATGAGGCACATTAAGAGGAGTCACTTTCACACCAAACAAGTCATTTCAAGCATTGTAGATCATAACCTGTTTGTGCTCGACAAGAACACTTGCTTCTGTGCCTAATTATGTTTCGTGATCAAATTTTCAATAGGACTTGCCAGTCAGCACAGTTTCAAGTATTATAAGAGATATAAGAAAATTGTGTCTTAATTCAAGCTTCTTCTCTTTAACTGAAAACTGTACTTTTTAAAATTGCCCATCATCGTCAATCATTATGTGATACATAAACATATTTATTTTTTCTGTGCATTCTGAATATATAAAGAGAGAGCTAAAAAGACACAGCTAAAATGCACGTAATGAGAAACAACGATAAAGCCTTCTGAAAAAAAAATCATAAAATCACCAACAACTCAACATATAAATGGTGTGCTGACAACTTACCACACCACACAGACGAAAGCAAATAGCTTCACCACATACTCGCCCGCAGTGCTTGAGACCACTACCAAAAGGTAATGTTACATATTGAAGCTGTCGCTGTATTTGTTTTGGAGTTTGGAAAAGTAGACTAGTTGTAGACATTCATTTCTATGTTGCTATGTGAAATAAATGCATCCAGCGTCCGGTAAAATACTATTAAGTATTACACTTTATCAAGTGTGCCTGTTACTACATGGTCACACCATGTATATAAAACCATAAAATCTTGTTGGGAGGTTTTTGGTGGTGATTTAATAGCAGTCTTTGTAGGAGACATAGGTATGTCCCATTATATGCAGTAAATTCCAAAAAAACATACCTGCTGCTTCATCAGGAACACCTGCTCATCCTCAGCATTTATTTCTTTGTCATGAACCAGCTGTTGGGAACATAATAATGAAACACCAAGGTATCAGTGGTGACATACATTTAGGACTGTATTAATCGATTGTCATACCTTTCGTATTGGAGGTTTAGTGATAAAATCTTCAAATGGATCTTCAGGTCTGACTGTTGTAATGTTTTCATGCAAAATGCAGATTTTCTTCTCATTATCCCATCCCGATGGACTACAAAAGTATAATACAAAATTAATTTTTAGTGTATCATTAGTTTAATGAAGCTCATCCAATTATCACCAGTGCCATGTGAGCCAATGACGAGACAACCCAGTGAAATATAAATGTAACTTACATGAACACTGCATCCTTCTCCACTACTAGGGCTGGATTGGTAAAATGGAAGTCATACAACTTATGTACAATATATTTGTAAAGTAGATCCAGATTCTTTTCCTCCTTTACTGAGGTGTAGATTAGGCCAGCTCCATCTGTTTGATTGGGTTAAGATTATAAAGTAGGTGGAAATAGACGTTACAAGGTAAATGTTCTTATCATAAGTGACATTTCAAATATCAAGGACAACATAAATAGAAAATGTTTGAAGGATACATTGTAAGCAAAATCGCCTAATGTGGGACTGGATGAAGTCAAAGTGCTCTTCTCTGTAGTCATGTTCCTTTTCCAATATGCTGACTGAGTCACACTGTAGATTAGAAAGAGAATGAATGCAGGTGAGAAAATATCACAACTAATACATTAACATTTTAAATAAAATGAGTCACTTACAGTTATGTGTGTTACAGTAAAGTTTAATTAACAGTTACTTGACATATTGCACATTTGTTGCACTAGGTATAACAACAGTGGTAAAATGAATGTAGTCGCATCTGGGATTAATACTGTTTTTAGTGTAATTACTGTAACAACAGTTTAAAAGAAAAATACGCCTTTAAAAGGGAGCATAATACTTCCCATGTTAATGAAATGTGTGTAAGAAAAGCTGGACTGGTTTTAAGTAGCCCAAAATTTGGTGACCAGTGCTAGGGATTTACTGTCCACATTGCCACGCCCACATGGAACGATCTCCAATCTTCCTCTTGTAAGCTGATTTTGCTTCTCAGGAGCCCCTGTTGAGCTCATTCTGGCAAAGTTCTATGGTACAGACCTGAAGGCATTATTGCAGTCCTTAAGGAGGATTAGGACATCTGCAGTCATATGTGGCTTCTGGGTGGTTTACACGGATGTTTGTAATGACACAGAATATAACTGAAGTGTTGTGTGTGATAAAATGTCAGAGTTTCAAAGCATTTCTACAATTAGAGTGGAACTTCCACCAATGCTTTTTCTTCAAGGGCAAAGAACACAGCAAATCACACTAACCAAGATAATATCATTATGTTGACGTGTAGTAATATGACTATTTAGTCACGTAATTGTTCCCCTGGTAACAAAAACATGCATTCTTTTGTGTACAAGCAAAAATAACTGTAGTGAAAGTAGTATTTTTTATACTAAAAAAAACATACTGAACAGACAATGCTTGATTTCATATTCCAGCACAGGGCCACTTATACCTTTAAATGTGGGTGAGGAAAACATTTAAAAGAAGCTGGAGCAGTGTTTCATACTGAGCATATTGCTCCTTGAAACATCTCATCACTTGCATGTTGATGTCATTTTCGGCAGAAAAAAACAATACTGATATGATTTGATATCTCAGTCAGCTCATGATGAGACAGCATAGTATTGGTGGAGATCAGAGGAATTATCACATAAAAAGAAAATGCACAAATACTGTATATACTTATAACACGACGGCTATAACAATATCACAAAATATGAAAGAGATCTTGATGTTGAGAATCTTTCTGGAAAACTATCAGAGCCCACACACAGAAAGGGCATATTCACTATTTAATGGTCACATCTATCATGTGAAGCACAGCTGATAACAAGGCACTTTCAGCAGAGGTCTTTGCCCAGAGGCTTGCCAGGAAAGCATTTTTTATCACATGAGAGTCTGTGAAAAACCACACTACCAAAGTAAAAGCTTGTATAAAAAGGTATTTCACATCGGCGAGTGAGAGACTACTTGCTTCTTGAGGATTGCAGGGCAGATCAGTAAAATCCAGCAATGGAATAAGTTGCCTAGATAGTAAAGTATTTTGGTGAAACTCAGAGAGACATGGCAGATGTTCCAGGAGAACCTCAGGGAAATTATTTTATGGAGTGAAGGGAGGCTAGGCATCACTAAGGACATGAATTTGACAATATACTGCATTGCAAATTATATTTGTTTCTAATTTTGCCAGATAGTCAATGTCAATTATAGTCATAATTTTCAAGTCATCAAACTTTAAAGTACAATTTTTTCTTTGGAATAACCTCCACAATTCTTATATTGAACTTGTGAGTTTTTGGAATTTTATCAGAATAGCTTCCTACAGCTGCTGTTTTGTTGTGATTTTGTTTTGTTGTGACACAATGCCATCCATGAATTTGATTAAAAAACAAAAAAATATATGTTTATGATACTAAAACTGTTTTTGCTGGAACTGTTAACCTTAAAGGGGACCAATTATGCTCATTTTTCAGCCCTTTGTATTGAGTTGTGGATTCCTATAGAGCAGCTACACACAATAACCAACACAGAAAACATTTTAGATTTTACAGAATCTGCACCTATTCCAGCTGTATTTCCTTGGATTTGTGCTTTCTGCCAAAACACGCCATTTTAATATACAGTATTCCCCCAAACAGCCCACCTCCGGGCATGCGGTGGAGCTCAGAAGTTGTAAGTGATGTCGCCGCATGGACACACAGTGTGTCCGAAACTAATGCACCTTTCCTGGAAAGCGTGCGCTACTTCTGGCTCCAGCAACAGTTTGGCGGATATTTCATGAAAATATTTTTTCTCTTACTGGGAATCACCAAATACAACAACTTCTGCCTGAGCTTGTTTGTAAACAAGATTAGCAGAGCTTGGGGGGAGGGCGAGGAAAGCAGAGCATACATATATTTGAGACAAAGATATTCAGTGGTTCTGACTGTGAGAGGAAATTATAGAATAATTTGACAAGTTTACATTTAGCCATCGCTGAGTACACATTTAAATGTCTTTAAGCTATATCCTTCAGGAATAGCTTACCTTTGTGCAAACTATTAGCACTGGAATGCCCAGGTTGTGTGTGAGTGTGTTGTCTCCAAGTGGTAGCACAACAGCTTCATCTTCCCCTGCTGTCGTGGCCCGTCTCTGTGGAGAGCCTGGCATGGCATCCTCTGGTTCTGTGTACTCCTGGAATGCTTTCACCACTAACACAAAGACAAGGGGAAGAAAACATGAGCTATGAAACACACCGCTGAAAGATCCATCCCTCAGTAGGCAATAGAAAAGTTGGGGAAAAGTTCTTACATGTCTCCTCTTAATCTGTAATACACATTATGAACATTATCTGAGCAAAATATTTGAAAACATTTGTGAATTTCTAGATCTGTGTTGTTGTTGTATGGGCATAAAGGAAAAACAAACATGACCAAGTAGTGTTGTTGATGTCTGCATCCTTATAGATCTCTGCATCCCTTAACCATCCCTTAATCCCTTAACCCACTTAACCTCTTTGGGATGTTGGTCCTTTCAGGTGAAGTCACTACAAAACTATATTGCATGACCATAATTTCATTTTTAGTGTCTGGAAAAGTGCTAACTAAAATGCTGAGAGATAACATTGACACTATTTAAAATGTCAACGCAAAAACTTAAATTAAAGCTAAAGAAATATGGAATCCTTTCTTTGCAACTCCAGCTGTTAAAAACCATTAAGGGTGTGTGTATCTGCTTAGTTGCAGGAAGCTTTGGCCTACTTCCTCGGGAGCTTGAGAATGTAGCAAGGGAGAGGCCACAACATCAGATTAACTTGCACTTTGGAGCCAATCCTTGATTTAAAGATGGGATTTAGTACATGGGGCAACAAATAGGAAAATATCCCAGCCTGGAAGGATGCCTCCTTGGTTCTGAAGCGAATATATAGAAACATTCAGCACAAATTAGACTTCACTCGCTGTAAATGTTGGCATGTGGAACTCAATTATTGTGGAATAAATGTGGATGGAAAACTCACCCGAGGCCAATACATTTTTTGATCATTTCCTTGCCTTGACCCCCACTCTCTCCAAGGCAGAATAGCTGACAAACTATTTACCAAGGACTCTAGAGTTAAAACTGACGTATGGACATCATCCTTTGGTCCATACCAAATTTATCGCATAATTGCATCCATGACTGTAATTTAAGTACTTTTAAATCAAATTTCTGTTCTTTGAAAAAATAACCAGACTTTTTTAAAATCAACTTACTGGAATTCTAATGAGGCTATATGTGGGCCTACTCACACTTTGTGGTTATTTTATTACTTTATTATTGAATTATATACATACTGAATAAAATATAATAATCTGGTGATTTCTGTGAAAAAGCATGGTATCGGTATATCCCAATACTTGCTTTGAAACACTGATCACCTCGCCCAATTGCAGCATCCAGCCTATAGTGACCATCCCCCACCAACATTCCATTCACAAAGCCAAGACAGGCATGACTGCCATGTGGGACTTGTCTCTAGTGAGTAATTTAAGTTTTGCACCTTACAAAACATGCCACGAAAATGTCTCGCCAGGATGACGAGTTGCGTGGCACTTTGGGGGGGGTCATCAGAAGGGTGGCGGCTCATATGCGTGTGTGGCACTCGGCGGTCTAACGGGCGCCACACACGGGGTGCAACAAACAATCGCGACTGTCGAAATCCATTGCTATACTGGCGAGCAACGCAACCACATCAAGAGTGAACAGTACCACCACAGTCTACCATTGTGAAATACAAAATGTGAGTTATGGATACCAGCATTTTGTTAACGTTCTGGTAGAACAAGCACATTTGCTTTTGTTTGCCTTATAATAAGCTATGAAATAAATGTTACAAAATGAGTAGCTCTTGGTCATTTTCGTTTTGTAAATGTAGCACTCACCGGAAAAATGGTTGGTGACCCCTGATATAGCTAATAGTACAGTTAAACATTTCCACTGAAATTGATGTGACAGCCGGTAAACATGGTTGATGCAGCCTTTATACAGCAACCTTTATACCGCCTTTTTTTGCTGTTCACTATGTCTATGCAGCCTCCTCTCCTCCATATCTCCGCGGGGATATCCGATCGTTCGGCATAGCAAAGGGATGCTCAAAGCTAATAGCTACTCCCGAGTGTAAACAATGGCTACAAATGTAACAAGATAAACATTCATAGCTGCACACTTACTTCAGGGGTCAGTATGGCACGAAAACAATAAAGTAATAAATAAAGCACTATTAAACACGGCGTCTTCTTGAAAAATGAGACCTCCGCATCAAATCTAGTCTATATCGATATGAACGATAAGCTTGTTTTTTATGTCGTGCCCAGTCCTACAGGGTTTGAATGGTTATGTAGTCGTAATCCTCAATATTGTGTGTCTTGAAAGTTCAGCAAAAATGCCCCAAAATTCTGGCATCCCTGAAAATGACTGGCGGTGAATGAGTTAAAAAATGCTGTTCCAAATGTAGAATAAACTGTTACTGGATATCCCTAAAAAAATGAAATATTTATTTCTCCGTAATATTTACTCAGCTGCTAAGAACGCAACACATAGATCCTCATCAGGATATTTTTGTTTTATATTTTCTTATTTCATTCGGCTTTTTTGGTCTTATAAGATGCGTGTAACTTATAAGTGTGTGTAGCCGAACTGTAATTTTAAGGTGAGAAAAGTTGGCAATTTCAATAAAATTCCGTGTTCATATAATAAAGATGACACGCTTCAGTGCTTTCATTAAAAGGTTAAATCCGATTACTTAAATATTTCATTCGAGCTTTCAAATACTGTAAGTTTCCTTTCAGTCTTCTCAAAACAAAATTCCCCAACATATCATTCCTAAGGCTTCATTGCTTAACATTGTGGCAGAAAATGTCCACTGTACTTTTTTTCCTGTCACTGTAGGGCTGGACTTGTAATTTAACTCCAGCATCCACTTTCAGAAGATTCAGCCCACAGACTGAATACTCTGCTGCAGTAGGGGAGGAGAACCATGATGCAAGAGGGCTGCAAGATCCCTTGGATTGCCGCCACTCACACAGAGTTCCAAGTTCCTGCCTGTCTCTCATACACATCCACAAATATAATCTGAATCGTTCTCACTAGAAATCCAAATGTCACGCAGGGAAACAACTTATCTGGATGATTATCTCACCAAGGGTGGGTAGGGTTGCAGCATTGAAATACATAGACAAGTCAACGTGAACTGAATATGGCTGCCTCAAAGAAAGACTACTTAGAATACAAAGTTAAACAATATGAAGGCAGATAATGATGTATAAGACACGGTTACTATGCTTGTTTTTGCTGGAAATATCAGTATCTACATTTCAGTGCCTGGTAGGAAGTATCTAACTATTATTGTTCCATTAAGTGACTTCTTCAAGAAACACCATCAAACTTGAACCCATTTAATATTATGGATATTTGCACAAAATGCACAACGTAATAAACATGTGCTTTGCTCTTCTGTATCACAAGCCCACAGAATAGATGAGTGTTATGATCTCATTTTAATCCTTTAGTTAATCAACACAACCCACTAGATTTAACTGCTCTGCAATTAATTAATTAGGGGAAATGAACTCTGATCAGTCACTGTTTAGATGTCCGTGTCAAACCCAAAAAATAATAAAAATTCCTGGTGTCTTCAATGTCCCTTCTCAGCTGCCATACCATGCGCAGTAGAGTTGTGCAGTGTTGTTCAATAAAGAAAGTGGCTACCACCCGAAATTCACACAAGTTGTGAAGTCTGTAATACACATTATTTTACAGCACCAAAAAAAAAAAAACACTGAAATCTCTGACAACGTGGCTGTTTAGGCAAATGCAGCTATTGTTTACAATAACTTCCTGTATACAAGGCTAGTTATCGCGTAGACATCTGCTCTCGCGAGCAAAATTTTCACAGTCAGATCGGATGCTCCCCGCAGTGCCTACCGGTTCCTGTCTAAGTGGCATTTTGGCGGCAAGATGGATAGGACCAGGACCACTGCAGCGACGGATCCACTGTGATCGCGACGTTATATACAGGTGAAACCAACAGCTGGAAAAATCTTTGTTTATAAATTTAATAGGTGTGGCTAATATCTGCTACGCTTATAATATGGTCGTCTGCACCTGATCATGTAAATCTTAGTTCCAAACCGCTGGCTGCTAGCTAGTTGATGCCACCAATGATTTTTCTGCCTCATACTGAAACGCATTCATTAATGTAAAAACAAGCACACCATCTAATTCCGTAAAGTAAAAAAAAAATTTATTGGATATCTTTGGTAAAAAAAATTTATAGATTTTTTACATTTTATTTTGTTCTGCCTAATAAAAAAAACACTTCAACATGAAAGGCAGACAAAAACAGCCTTTAAAACCACACCGGCTGGACTAAAACGTATAAAAAGCCTCATCTGTTCTGAACACAAGATAGCTCTCCGTGAGCTAGACATGACCACATCTAAATTTAACTGGAGAACATCATCTGCGCATGTCTCATTCATTCATCTGGAGAACCTGCCCACAGTCGGAACACACTGCTGAGGATCATGAGCCTCTGACAATAATCAGTCTTATCAACATATTGTATAATATTATGCAATTCTTGACTCCCATTCTCCAATAGCTATTCCTTACAACCTTTTGATAATGATTTATTTGAACATTTATTTTTTCCTCACATTCTTTCACATCAGTATACATCTCCTATCACAATTCCATGAAGCTGAGCGTATTCAAATCTATCTTTGTTTCACAACCAATAGCTAATAAAGGTCACAATTACTGATACATTTCACATCAAGTGCTGATACATTTGTTTATTTCCCATTCAAAATGTTCCCTTGACTAATTGTAAAACACATTACAAGCTTTTAATTTTGGTCTGCTTAAAATTGACTAGCGTTTGTTTGCTTCGTCAAGTGTGAACACAGTCTAGCACCAACCAGATGGGCCGAGACTGACTACAAAATGGGTCTCAGTCCGCCCAATCCAGATTCTAGTCCAGACTGAAAGCCGACTGCACCAATGGACCAAAACACATGACATGATGTCACCAAATGTGACCACAACCAAGCAATGTGATGCAAAGCCCAATTGAAAACTGTCTGAAAATCATCCAAAAAATAAGAGCTAACTGTAATCCCAGAAGCGTAAATACAGTAGTTAAACACACATGACTCTTCTCAACAAAAGGTAATTTTAATCATTACAGTTAGTCCTGTTAGCTGAGGCTAATAGGACTATAGCCATGGATTCGATCTTCAATACAATGAAGTCGAGATTGTGTAAGATGACAATTCAAAACACAGTTAGATGAAGTCAGCCATTACTTACTCTTGAGCTCCATTTCTCTCATATCCTCAGGAGAGATCTTCAGTTTGTCCACATGATCACGGAGCACACTAGCCCACTTCTGCAGTGACTCCATGATGGTCCAGGGTCGTGACATATCCGCAACAAACACGGCAAGGCAATCAGGTAGGGACTGAGCAGAAATCGCAAACTTAAGCAAGCCCTTGTGGTACAGGTCACCATCCAAGATCCACACATTACACCGCGTAAGGTCTGCAAAAGAAAAATAATCAGCAAGTACAACTAACATGAACATGAACAAAGCTAAATTATAGTTATAAACATAGGAATTCACCATCCCGGTCTTCATCATGGACATTTAAGTATTGATATTCCAGTCCTCTCCCTTTCTTGTTGTGTTCAGATCCTTGAAGTTTGGACAGAAGTGTAGTTTTTCCTGATCCATCCTCCCCTTAAAAAAAAACACCACACACATTTAGCTGTACTACTTTACAAGATGAATGAAAAATCAGAGTATGGACCATAGCTGCACCAATTAATCGATGGTTGAATCGATTACTCGATTAATTTTGGTAATCAATTCATTGTTTTTATTTAAATATGTTAATATTCTCTGATTTCAGCCTCTGACATGTAAATGTTTTTTTTTTTTAATTTCCATAGTCATCCATGAAAACAGACCTATTACTCTTGTATTTTGGCCAAAACAATATTTCATTCATTCAGATCTTACTTTAGTGTCCCCTTTATTTTTTAGCAGTGTATATATTGCAAACCAAACCACTAACTGTGGGTGTTAGCTTCATATTAATTTGGTCCATCTAAGTCCTAACCGACTCCATTAACTGAAACAATAAGCTTTAACATTATTTTAACAGAACATTCAAGTGGCAACCTGATGTTAGTGTAGTTATTTGCTTTCAGTTGAAATTTTCTGAATCAAGAGGCTGAAATAAAAATTGATTAAATAAAAACTCTGATTCATTGATTAATCCAAAAATATAAATGACCAAGAATCAGTTCTTAAAATAATCATTAGTTGCAACCCTTGTAGAGACTCAATATACGTTCTCCATTTTCAAACTATCTCCTGATCTTATTGTCATCAGCTACAATAGCTCACAATGTTAATTAGACAAGCCTTTTGTGCCAAATATCACTCCACATATGTTCCTCTTCCCGACCGCCACCACTTCTGAGTATATATTATTCATTATGTACCCTACTTGTATGGAAGGAAATGCAGTTGACAAAAATAGTTTTGCAGTCCAATGTGCTCCACTCCCGTCAGATTTGACAACCACAAACAAGATTGCAAGCACTGCAAAATCTCAGTCTTCCACAAAGTGTTTTATAAACACTTACCAAATACCAGAATATTTTTTCCTGACGGCAATTTAGAACTGGAACGTGTAGAAACTTCACTCAATATTGAGGTCCTGGAAAACAGGAGTGGGTCGCATTATTGATTGTCAATAAAAACAGAATTGAATGGTGATACAAACTCTTTTTGACATTATACGTGATACAGGCCCGTTTCCAGTCTGTTCTCTGCTGAAAGTGATGTCATCTCTACTGGCTGACATAAGTACTTAAACAGCTAGTTAGCTTGGATATGCACGTTAGCTTCTTGTATCCTATACAAAAGTGACAGCACTTAGCTTAGCTGTGACTCCACACAGACTAGGAAAAACAAGTGATAGCAATGGTAGTTCTCGGAATTGACCTGGTGTTTAAAAAGTTTTCATTATATTAGCTATGATTTAAAATGTACAAGGTCCAAACTATGCAGAAGCGTTAAACAGGTAGCTGTCACAAGTAAGGCTAGCATACGCCCAGCTTCAGTCTGTGCTAATGCTACTGTTAGCCGGGCCGGTGTTTGCTGTGAAGCAAACAGTAGTGACAAAGCAAGAGTATAGCGGCTGTACATTTTCCGACAGAACCTAACAGCCATTACACTGCTAAAAGGATAGCAGAACTTGCCAAAGGTCTAGTCCTTCTTCCTCCTCGTTGTTGTTGTCTGCTGCCCCGGCAGCGCCCGGGTGTTGCTTCTCCAAAACGGGAGCCATCTTCTCTCTGTACGAGCACAAAGGCAAGGCCCTGCTGCTTGGCCACCACTAGCACCGCCCTAGTCCAAGTGGCCACGGGTACGTTTCATTCTTTGACAGACACTCCGCGCCACTGCCAGGGCCTGGGCGGGAGCAACTAACGACAGTCGAAACTTGCTGTAGACGTCGTAAAAACGTCGTCGTAAAAAAATATCATGTGAACAACTTCTGAATTGTGTTTTTCGTTTGTATCTTTTTGTACTTTATACATCCATACATATATTTTCTATGCCGCTTATCCTTACTAGAGTGGTGGGGGTATGCTGGAGCCTATCCCAGCTGACTTCGGGGGACAGACGGAGTACACCCTGGACTGGTCGCCAGCCAATCACAGGGCACATATAGACAAACAACCATTCACACTCACATTCATACCTATGGACAATTTAGTCGGCAACATAACTAAACCTAACTAACTTTTTACATGTCATATAATAATTTTTTTTTGTTATTTTCCTTTTTATTTTATTTGTATTTTGTTTATTTTTCGTTACTGTTTATGTCTATGTACGATTTGAATTAGCCTTTTTAATTGGGAAATTACATTATTTTAACTGTTGTACTACCATCTTCCAGTAGGTGGTGGTGTTGGGTTTTGTTAGAAAAAACTGCGAGTGCTGGAGTTTTTTTTCTCTTTAAAGGGAATCTGTTGTTCCCTCATTTTCTACAAAACAAAAGAAACATAAAAACATAAGAAACATCGTCAAACAACATCGTGATTGTTGTTTAGAATACTTCTCTGAGTCTCAGCAAAAACTGATAGCGTATTCAATTCCACATTAGTTTAAGATGTAACAGGTTACAATTTTCTGAGAAAGAAAACAAAAAGGATATAGAATGTATTATGGTAAAATAGACAGGATGTGTAGATTGCTTATTCAACAATACAAAATTTTGTTTGTTTGGGTTGAAATACACTATCAAAATAAATGTTACAAAAATGAGTATCTTGGTCATTTTCATTTAGTAAAACTAAACCTGTGGAGACAGGGCCGTTCTTGCAAAGATCACTGCTGCAGTAAGTTATTGGTTCAAACAGTGCAGCAACATATTATTTTGTTTTCACTAGATCTTACTTATAGTGTGCTATGGGCATTTGGTTGGTGTAGGGGACTTCTAAGGCACCCCCATGTTGATTCCCATGTCTTGGGAAGCAGGGTAGCAGACGAGGATTGTGGTCCAACTCTTGGGAATGCATTCCAGAGCTTTTGTATCATGTGAAACTCGGCCTTTCCTGCTGCCCCCTTGTCACAGTGTCGCTCTGCTGCCAGTAAAGAAAAACATGCCAGATTTATCTTGTTTTGTTTTGCTGACAAACAAAATGTGTCATCCTTAATACAGACCCACACATATATGTAACCAGCCCAACACCCAAGGTTGACAAGATGAGGCAATAATACAGTTTAGGTTTTCAATATTCAAATTATAGTCATGCTTGTTGTTTCTGCAAGAGAATGCAACCAAAACAATCTACTGTGTGTTGTACTGAGCTTACAGGGAGAGGGTGCTATGTCCCAAAGAATGTTACCTGACTGCTGACTTCTAATTTGTGGTGCGCATGTGCCTGAGAAAACAAGGCAAATGTTGCATACATTCAATAGGGAACATGCAAAACTGTAGTTTCTGACCGGTTTACTGCTACCTGAATGTCACTCAAGTTATATAACTATGTGGCTGTCCTTTTACATTGGTACAAACAAGGCATTAGTTTTGTTTTGACAGGTAGCTTAAGTTAGGGTTCTGAAGATCCTGAGAAGAACCAAACTGAATTATTACCATTATTATTATTATTATTATTATTATTATTATTATTATTATTATTATTATTATTATTATTATTATTATTATTATTATTCATTAATTCCTTTTCAACCGTTTTTCCTCACGAGGGTCGCGGGGGTGCTGGAGCCTATCCCAGCTGTCTTCGGGCGAGAGGCAGGGTACACCCCGGACTGGTCGCCAGCCAATCACAGGGCACATATAGACAAACAACCATTCACACTCACATTCATACCTATGGACAATTTGGAGTCGCCAATTAACCTAGCATGTTTTTGGAATGTGGGAGGAAACCGGAGTACCCGGAGAAAACCCACGCATGCACGGGGAGAACATGCAAACTCCACACAGAGATGGCCGAGGGTGGAATTGAACCCTAGCTGTGAGGTCTGCGCGCTAACCACTCGACCACCGTGCTGCCCTATTATTATTATTATTATTATTATTATTATTATTATTATTATTATTATTATTATTATTATTATTATTATTATTATTATTATTATTATCGGCTTGTGTGATTAGTGTGTCTGCAACATTGTCTGGATAACATTTCAGTGGCTTTTTCAGCCCAACTGTCATGTTAATGTTATTAACATGTTATTTTTTGCATATTTAGGCATAAT
Source organism: Doryrhamphus excisus (assembly GCF_030265055.1). NCBI lineage: Eukaryota > Metazoa > Chordata > Actinopteri > Syngnathiformes > Syngnathidae > Doryrhamphus > Doryrhamphus excisus. The sequence goes on from NC_080477.1 coordinate 7,034,422, forward strand.
AATGAGAAATGCAACCATGCAATGATTAATTGTTTACTTTACAAGTGAAAATGATGCCTGTATGCATAATTCATCTTACAATGATACTCCCCTAGTGGGACCCCATATTTCTCATATGACTTTCTTCTTTTTTTGTGCAGTTAACATTGTTTTATATAATCATATTTGGTCCCCAGATGTACTATTGATTCAGGAAAAGAAATGTGCAGTGGAGAGGTTGTCTGCAGGAGAGGAGGAGTTAAACATTGTGAGGGTATAGATTGCAGTGGGAGCCCTGGTGGGCCAGGCTGGATTGTGATAGCGACAGATGTCTGAGGGGCACTCCTCCTCACCAGTCTCACACCGCACCTCGGAGAGCCTGCAGCTGTCACTCGCAAGGCTTTCACCTCCATTATCACATTCAAGCGGAGTCTGGAGACCATCTGAGAACTCTCCTCGAATACAGGTTGGTCGCACTGATGCTTTATTCATTTTTTTGTTGAAATACGTCGATTTTTTTAAATTCCTTTTGAAGAAAGAAAAAAAAAAGAAATACCAGCGCATCTGCAGTTTTTCTATTGTTCTCTGCATGTTCTTTTTTTTTTCAAATTATGCAAATATAATCATTTAAATAATAAAGGCAGCGAGTTTCCCCCTTTTCATAGCAGTCCACAGTGGTATTCAGTGTGTGTGTGTGTCTTTACAAGCAGGGGCACTGATTTTTTTTTTTTCAAGTCGGCCATGCAATGAATTAAAAATGCATTAAAAAGAAACCGGAACAAAAGTCCACAAGTTGCTGTTGTGTTATGCACTCGGTGTGAAAACGCTAAAAAGATTATTTGTTAAAGATTGTATTTGAGGAGACATTTTTTTTGTTCAAAGCGGTGAACAAAAAGAGCAGGGAGTGGGTGAGTGGGTGGGTGGGTTTTAGGTGGGGGATGGACAGTGGTTGAAAAGTGCACAGTCTTATCTCCCTGTATTTTAAGTCTACAATCACAGAGCTTCAGACAGCCTCAGTTCGTCGTCCAAATCCCATTTCCCCAAGTAGCAGTGATGGTGACTCTCATTCTTTTGTTAGAAGCCGGCCGGCACATGCTGCTCTAGTCTTTGCATTGTTATAGCTCTGTTGTGTCGATATTTGTCTACTTGTATGGATATAAAATGTCCTCGAAGTCAATATTTGATTTTCAGTAAAAATGAAATATGTGTAAAAAACACCAGACAAGGAATAAATCATCAAAATTAGAAGTGAACTCTGTTGAGGCATTGTGGTTTGTAAGCAGAATTGAGTCAGTTTTACAGTAATGGCGTATTGGAGAATCCATTTAGACTACTCATAGATTTCCTGCCTAACCCAGCATGGTGGTGTGTGTGGCCACAGTGTGGCTTAATGGCTTCACTGCAGCACTACGGACAGTTCCCCGTTTTTGCACTTTGGTGCCCATACCCACATGCTGCCCTGGTCTGGGGTTCTGTTTCAGTCCACCAAGGGCAGCATACAGAAAAAAATGAAGGATGGCGGGGCGCTTTGATACATTGTGTGCATTAAAGATGCTAAAAAAAAAAAAAATTAAACATAGGTCAGTATATGTATATGTGTTATAAGTGACAAAGGAAATTAGTGTAATATCTGATAATATTTATTTCATTTCATTTTCTACCGCTTTTCCTCATGAGGTTCACGGGGGTGCTGGAGCCTATCCCAGCTGTCTTCGGGCAAGAGGCGGGGTACACCCTGGACTGGTCACCAGCCAATCACAGATATCTAATAATATATCTTATTAATAATGAATAGATTGTCATTCATTCATTCATTTCATTTTCTACCGCTTTTCCTCATGAGGGTCGCGGGGGGTGCTGGAGCCTATCACAGCTGTTTTCAGGCGAGAAGCGGGGTACACCCTGGATTGGTCACCAGCCAATCACAGATATCTAATAATATATCTTATTAATAATGAATAGATTGTATTTTTAGAATATGCAGAAGGACAATAAAAATGTGAGTTTCAGGCAGAAAATGGCCCCCGGACACCTTTAGACATTGTGTCTTAAAAGATGGTTGCATATTCTTGACATTTTCTGTTGGAATTACGCCAAACAAAACGTAGTATCACGTAGTATCACGTAGTATCGAGACCATTTTCAAACATGCTGGCTTCTACAAACTCAGCTGAGACAATGTCCTTCCAAAACATACAGTTCTTTTTTTTTTTTTACTCTGAAAGGAAGTCAAACTGTGTGCTTTGTGTACATCCTCAATTTACTTCTTTTTTTTTAACTCAAAGACAATTCTGTTGTGTACTTACTGTATCTGTATTCCCCAATGAATATTAGTTAGATATATATTATTATCGGCTGCACGGTGGTGGGGGGTTAGTGCGCAGACCTCACAGCTAGGAGACCAGGGTTCAATTCCACCCTCGGCCATCTCTGTGTGGAGTTTGCATGTTCTCCCCGTGCATGCGTGGGTTTTCTCCGGGTACTCCGGTTTCGTCCCACATTCCAAAAACATGCTAGGTTAATTGGCGACTCCAAATTGTCCATAGGTATGAATGTGAGTGTGAATGGTTGTTTGTCTATATGTGCCCTGTGATTGGCTGGCGACCAGTCCAGGGTGTACCCCGCCTCTCGCCCGAAGACAGCTGGGATAGGCTCCAGCACCCCCGCGACCCTCGTGAGGAAAAGCGGTAGAAAATGAATGAATGAATATATTATTATCATATTTATGCATGAACATCCATATTCATGCGAATATACATCCAGCCTTAAGTAGAAGACAATAACATTTGGAAGAACAAAATGATATCCCAAACGTATGTTGTCTCATTCAAGGTATCTCAAATATCTTACTTTTTATTTTTCTACACAAAATAAGATGAAAAATAAATAAACAAATCAAGAATAAAGAAAATCAATCAATCAGTAATAAATAAATATAATAATAATAATAAAACACCAAATAATAAAAACTTAAGAAACCACATATAGTTGGTGGGTAGACAAATTATTTTTTTCAGATTAAAATGAACAAAGCATTATTAGAGCCCTGTAGACATGACAAAACACGACTATAGTCACATTTATACTCTTTTTATTTACAACATATTGCGCAGCTGCAGGGTCTTGAGACACATGCTAACTCGCAAACTAGAGAGCTAGCGACCAAAACGGTAGCCTTCAAGTTATTTCCTTTAAACTTAAATAGCCAAAAACTTACCACTTCCACACGGATAGGGAGGATAACTATTAACAGTTATTTAACCTTTAACATGAACATTAATCAAACGTAATAATTTTTTCTGGGTACATGATACCATACAGCATCCATATCAAACTTGCGCGGGCCGCACTAACATTAAACTTTCATATCAAGGCGGGGGCCTCAAACTAGTGTCCTGCGGGCCACATTTGGTCCACGGGCCGCGTGTTTGAGACCCCTGGTATAGACAATGTATCCAAATCGTCTTTATGAATGAAGTGAAGTGTTTGGCTACAGACCCTTGGTAATATCCAGTGTATGTAACAAAACCAATTGCCTGTTTATGATGACCATTAGTATCTGGGTACATGATACAATGAAAAAATTACATGAGTAACATGTGTCATGCTTCTCTAGTTATATGTCTTACATGAAGAGGAACATGGGTCTAAACTTATGTCAGATAGATTCAATTAGGTAACCGGATTTGCCCGTGGAAATGAACATGATTATCCATGTCATGCTCAAGATTTATTGAATTAAGATCAAATAAAGGCATCTTCCAATGTTACCTAATGTATTCATTTCTATCACGTCTTCTCATAGGTGACACCATGGGAGGGAAACTGAGCAAGAAGAAGAAGGGTTATGATGTGAGTGACCCCAAAGAGAAGAAGGACGATGCTGCAGCACCAACTGCAAGTGCAGAAGAGTCTGGCAAAGTGGAGGATGCGGCGCCATCAGCAGAAGCTCAGGTGACAACCGAATCCGGCAACTTGGAAGAGGATGCTGCGGGATCCGCTGTTGCAGCAGTAAAAGAAGCAGAGCAAGCTCCAGAAGAGCCAAAATCTGCCCCGCCTGAAGAACAAGCAGCTGTGTCAGCTCCAGCACCAGAAGAATCAGTCGCAGTCACGGAAGAAGCAGCTCCAGAAGAATCGGTCGCCGTTAAGGCAGAAACAACTCCAGTTCTAGAAGAACCAGTCACAGTGAAAGAAGAAGCACCACCTGCTCAAGAAGAACCCGTCACCGTCAAGGAAGAAACGGTTCCAGTATCAGAGGAACCAGTGGCAGTCAAAGAAGAAGCAGATCCAGTTCCAGAAGAACTAGTTAAAGAAGAAGCTGCTCCAGTATCAAAAGAACCAACCACTGTCAAAGAAGAAGAAGCACCAGAAGAACCTTCCGTTACGGAGCAAGCATCTGTCACACCAAACGAGCCGGCAGTTATGTCAGAAGAAGCAGTTGCAGTACCAGAGGAACCAGTTGCTGTACCAGAGGAACCAGTTGCTGTACCAGAGGAACCAGTTGCAGTACCAGAGGAAGCTTCTCCAGTTCTTGAAGAAGCACCTGCGGTATCAGAGGAGGCATCCCCAGTACCAGAAGAACCAATAGTGTGCTGCACTGTTGTAACAACTGAGGCACAACCAGAGTCTACAACTTGTCCAGTAGAAGAACCAGAACCTGTGGAAGAGAAAGAAGCAGAGGTCATTCCTGTGAGTCCCGAGGAGCTACCCGAAGAACCGGAACCCATTCCAGTGACTGTTACTGAGCCAGAGGCCATTTTGGAGGAAACAGCCCCACCGGCATCTTCTCAGGAAGCTAAACCAGTCTCGGAGCCAGATCCAGAACCAGAGGAAATCACTGAGCCTGAACCAGAGCCAGTTGCAGAACCCATGCCGGAACCAGTGCCAGAAAAGAACCTTGCCACAGAGGAACCTGTGCCTGAGGAACAAGACCAAGAAAATGAACCTGAACCAACGGTTACCATCGATGAACTTGAGACTGCGAATGCAGAGGAGGTCCAAAACGAATGTCTGCCTTCAGAGGAGGAATCAGCTACAGAAGGAGATTCTTGCACCGAAGCTGTGGTTGCTGAAGCTTCTGTGGAAGACGTGCCTTGCTCAGAGAGTCCAGTAAAAACACAGATGGAAAACGGTAATATTGAGATCTCTCCTCTTCCAGAGGACGTCATGGAAGTGGCGTCTCTCCCGGTTCTAAACGGAGAACGTACACACCCCGAGGGGTGTGTTAACGGTATTGAAAAGTCAGTGGAGTCGCCTGTCAAGAAGCAGAGTGACTTTGAACTGAAAATGGACGTTAATCTGAGTGGGGATGTCCTGGAAGCCCCGGACGGTGTCTCTGACATGGTGGAGACTCTCAGCACTGAGGTCACACAGGAAGTGTGATGAAGCTGCAGTACCTTTCAAATTAATGTGAATTTTGATGCGAAAGAGTAAACACAACATTGTTGTGTTTTTCAAGGCAATTATATATTTTGCTTTGATTCACCAAAACACGATCACTTGTTGACAGAGGGATCAAACGTAGATAGTAAGTAACATAGAAGTACAGCGGACAGACCTGAGCTATTAATTTGAAGGGTGAGTGGACACATACAGCTGAGTAAAAAATACTGGACAAGCATAAATATGTTATTAATGAATGAAATGATAAATTCTGTGTGTGTGTGAGCCCAATTAATATGACTTTCATATATTCTTTCTATTACTATGTGCAGAGGCACACACATTTTGGCCTTTTATAAACAATTACACATGTGAGATCTGTTAATTTCAAAATGATTGCTTTGGAAGAATAAAAAGATTGTTACCGCCCACATTGATGGTCTTGTTTTTCCATACATTCCCATGACTAATTGTATTTAATGCACATATATTCATACTTGGTGACATCAACAACCCAATATAAGCTGGACTGATTATTCACATGTGCTATGGGTGACTGCTCACACATCAAATATTTTTATTTATGCAACATGAAAAAAGGAAAATATGACATTACTTACTATTTTTATGTTAACCGGTATCATTTTTTATTCTTCTGTCTTGTACTGTAAGTCATCATGCTTATAGTTGGGACCCCATATTAGTGTTGGCAGCTCACTACTCCATACTGGCAAAGATCTAAAGGAGACAGGGCAAGAATGCTTGCTGGAGAAATTGAGAAAGGAGGGGTGTGGGGGGGTTGTTTCAATGATGAAAGGAAGGCCTCTCATTCTTCAAGCAGCCAGAAAAAAAAACACTGTGGTTGACACTCTGGAGACACATTCGGACTTTATAGATTTTAAATAAGGCATTTGATTTTGTAAGCAATCCTTTTTCATAGCGTTTTAGAATGCTGCTGCTCACGCTATTGTCAGAAGTCCTACGGCGGGGGTCTCAAACATGCGGCCCGCGGGCCAAATGTGGCCCGCAGGACACTAGTTTGCTGTATGGTATCATGTACCCAGAAAATATGACTATGTTTGATTAATGTTCATGTTAAAGGTTAAATAACTGTTAATAGTTATCCTCCCTATCCGTGTGGAAGTGGTAAGTTTTTTGCTATTTAAGTTTAAGGGAAATAACTTGAAGGCTACCGTTTAGGTCGCTGGGTCTCTAGTCTCTAGTTAGTTTTTTTTTTAATAAATGCGTTTTTGTGGGGTTTTTTTTGGAAAACCTGATACGACCCAGTCTCACCCAGACCCGAGCTCCAGTAGCCCCCAAGTAAATTGAGTTTGAGACCCCTGTCCTACGGTGTTTGTCACGTCGATGCAAAAAGGGAGTTAAATGAAACCGGTCTCGTATGTGCACGCGTGCAAGGAGGCAAGCAAGCACGTGTGTGTGAAGTAGAGTGGAGATGTGAGGTGAGGGGTGGTCACTCAACCTTGCTCAAAACCACTGGAGCGTGGGTTTGCACATACATGATGATAGTGATCATGAAGACCTCCCTTGGCTTCTTTCTAAGCCCACTCACATACCAGCTCTCTCCTGTTTCTTAAAAAAAATACTCCAGCGCTGCATATTTATGAAAGGAATGTTGTGGAGAGGCTTTGCATGGGGCTGGGAAAAATGAACTTGCTGAGATTCAATACTTTATTTTGGTTACTTTTTCAAACATGTAACTCTGGTTACAAATTCTGGTTAAGCTTTGCAGTCGGAATACTTAAAGTGCATTCATTATTTCAGTCATGGCTAAAATCCACCTTTTAACTGAAAGAACCGATTTCTACATTTCCTTGTATTTTTGCTTTCATATATGTTTCCGAGGGGGTGAAGAAGACCCTTGTCCTTTGGATCTTTATTTAAAGTAGCTGTTGTGAGAGGCCAAAAGGCCAGCTGCACTGCCTGGTTATACCCCAACACTATGTGCTCTATATGCAAAGGTCTGCACAAAGCGCAGACTGTGTTCCAGCTTCTTTTTCAGCCTGCAGGCTTTAGCTAACTCTGACGGATGCTCTGAGTAGCAAACTGAAAAAAAAGAGCCTTGAACCAAATCCAAAGCAGCTATTTGATGAAGGAGCGTACGAGGCATCAATCCACCAGGGCTTCTTTTTTTTCATGTGTGCTTTTCTTCTTGAAGCAAGAATATAGAACGTTTGTTCAAGTATTTTTAACACTCATTGTTGGAGGAGCGGTTTAATGATTGAGTCCCTTGTCAATATGTAAACAAGTATGAATGGGAAATAGGTGGAAACCAACATTAATGAACAGTAATTTTATATCCTGTAGAAAATTCCTGCCAATAGGAAGTAACAATGGCGTCATTGTAGAAAGCCACTATTTGTGTCGGAATGGCTGACAAACAGTTAACCACAAGATTGTACAGCAGCGGCTGTGTGTGTAGGAATAGAATTACTATGCCAGATTCACCAAATTTCCTCAATAAAGCAGCTAAAATTGAGTGCATGTTTTACATTGTTTTGCATATTCTTCATTTCAAAGCAGAATCATGTGTATGAGCTTTAAAGGTAAAAGTAATAGTTCCCCGCAGTCTGAATTCTTTAGTTTACCAAGACATTTTGGACAATTGTAGGCTTCATTGTGGGAACAATTTAGGGAAAAATCTTTTTCTGTGCCTGGGTGCACAAAGCAAGGTCATTTCTTTGGTGGAAGAACTCAACTTTGGGATAAACAACAAGGTTTTTACAGAGTGGTAAAAAAAGGAACTGCGCATTGTCTGCCATTTCCACTTCCTGTAGGTGTAATGGCTGGGTGTCCCTATAGCATTTCACATAGTGTGTGATTTTTTTTTTTCTAAATGAGCATGTCAAAGTTGCCAGATGGTACAAGCAATAGAAAAATACCCCAAAATACACAAAAATAGAACTTCTTACAAGACAATCCCAGTCAGAGAAGAAACAGGGAAATAAAAGTGAAGCCTTGCAGACATAAAAATTATTATTATTATTATTATTATTCATTTTCTACCGCTTATCCTCACGAGGGTCGCGGGGGTTGCTGGAGCCTATCCCAGCTGTCTTCGGGTGAGAGGCGGTGTACACCCTGGACTGGTCGCCAGCCAATCACAGGGCACATATAGACAAACAACCATTCACACTCACATTCATACCTATGGACAATTTGGAGTCGCCAATTAACCTAGCATGTTTTTGGAATGTGGGAGGAAACCGGAGTACCCGGAGAAAACCCACGCATGCACGGGGAGAACATGCAAACTCCACCCAGAGATGGCCGAGGGGCGGGAAAGACAAAATAAGAAGCCAAAAAGTTACCACTTCCACACAAAATAGGAGGAGAACTCAGTCCTTCATTCATTTTCTACAGCTTATCCTCACAAGGGTCGCGGGGGTTGCTGGAGCCTATCCCAGCTGTCTTCGGGCGAGAGGCGGTGTACACCCTGGACTAGTCGCCAGCCAATCACAGGGCACATATAGACAAACAACCATTCACACTCACATTCATACCTATGGACAATTTGGAGTCGCCAATTAACCTAGCATGTTTTTGGAATGTGGGAGGAAACCGGAGTACCCGGAGAAAACCCACGCATGCACGGGGAGAACATGCAAACTCCATACAGAGATGCTCAATGGTGGAATTGAACCCTGGTCTACATAAAAACTAATTCTAAATAAATATTTTCTGAAGTAATATTTGACATGACGTGTTTTAAACAACTCTTCAGGGTAGTGAGTGTGTCAGGCAAGAAGGATCACCCTGAAGAAACCCCTTCCCTCCTTCTGTCTATCCCAGTACTTAATAAGATTCAGGTGGCTGAATAACACCCACAGCTGATCACTGTTTGTTATTCAAGCAAGAGGATGTCGGATGAGACGTACAAACAAGCAAGGCCAAAAAAAAAAACCCAAACAACAGACACAGCGCACATACTCAGATTTAAAGCTCTCATTATGAGAGCTTTGCGGTGACTTCCTTTCACTGCATTTATGTTTACTAGAAGAATGAGTCAGGAGAGGATGCACAAAAAAGCTGACACTGCTGGAAGACCTCTGATGGTGTCTTGTGTTGTCTGTCTCTTACACATCCAACATTATCGTATCCCCTCCTTTGCACCTAAATCCTTTTAACCTCTTTATCACTTGTTCTCTTACATTGTGACTGCGTTTCACACTAGCACCCCAGAGTCCATCCATCTGGACATGTTGCACTAATGCTCCGTCATCGAACCACAGCATGCAGAAGCCTATTAGGACAGAGCTAGTGGTACTAAGGATCAATATTGATCTGCAGAGTTGGTCTAATGGATGCTGAGTGTAGCTGTGATTCCCCCTCTTTGTCTGCTCCGAGACCCCATCACCCTTAATTCCTCACATGTGCTCTCTCTTTTTCTTAACCACACACACACACACACACACACACAAACAAAGACACTGCTTTCTATTCTGTCTCACTCTGCTGATGCAGCTGCTACCCTGACTAAGCACTTTATAGCTTGCTCATTTTCTTTCTGCACAGTGAGTGTGTGTGAGTAATAGTAAAAGGTCTCTTCTTAAACATGTTGGGGCCAGTATTTTGTGTTTATTTCAGAAAATGCTCCAAGTCTTCATAATACAGCTAAACAAACACACACAAATTAAGAAGCTTCGTTTTGGTGTTTATTTACCAAAGTATTTTTCTAGACAGATATTTTAGATTTGAAATACAATAAAGCAAAATGATGCCATCTCATGTTTCAGAGCAAGAATTGACCGCTATTTTAGTACCTCAAGGTTGTATAAAATAAAATTTGGGACTGGTTGCAACCAGCCTACTTTATTCATTCATTAATTCATTTTCTACCGCTTTTCCTTACGAGGGTGCTGGAGCCTATCCCAGCTGTCTTCGGGCGAGAGGCGGGGTACACACATTGGTCGCCAGCCAATCACAGGGCACATATAGACAAACAACCATTCACACTCACATTCATACCTATGGACAATTTGGAGTCGCCAATTAACCTAGCATGTTTTTGGAATGTGGGAGGAAACCGGAGTACCCGGAGAAAACCACGCATGCACAGGGAGAGCATGCAAACTCCACACAGAGATGCCCGAGGGTGGAATTGAACCCTGGTCTCCTAGCTGTGAGGTCTGCGCGCTAACCACTTGGATGGCCGTGCCACCCCCTTTTTAATGCCAAAATATGTCGTTACGAATAAGTTAATACTGGAAATACAGTTTTTCTTTTCTATAACCTCTAGAGAACCTTTATATAACCTTGATATAACCTCTCGCAATTGAATTTAGACCAAGTGCGTAATTTGCACGGAGGATACGGGGGTCATGACCCCGGCAAAAATCAGATCCAGCCAATATAACATAGAAAATGAATGGATGGAGCATCTTGTGGTGTTTGGTATGATTTTGTCTCCTTGATCTAGCTGGAAAATGGCCAGATCAACATCTTGCATGAATTGTAAGAATCCTGTCATGTGGCATCAAAACAGAAGATTTGAGTATAAAACATGGAAGGAAAAAGTCATCACAAAGTGTGCTGACTCAACCAACAGCTAATAGTGACATTGTGGTGTTCAAAGAAAGTCGGACTTCATAAAGTAAAAAGCCTTGCCACAACTGACTTGATAAATTCACTAATAACGCAACTAGTGGTCTGCCAATTAATGATATCAGTGACTATCTTCCAGTGTTTATAATTGACAGAAACTGCTGGATTTCCTCATGTACTACGTCGCACTCTCAGCACCCAATTCCCCAACTTCTGTCTTCTTCATATCCAAGTTGTTGCTGCCAATCGGAGGAAAATAGTACTATTGCCCCCAAGTTTGAAATTCACATACAAGATGTATGAGTTTGATCTGTACCTCACAAGAAAAAACAAAAAAAAGTGTTGATAGACGTCGCTAGACGGCAGTCAGCGTTTGTTTCAGCAAAGACATCCATAGACCATAGTATTTGGCAGTCCATTAATTACTAAAGAAGTATAATTTACCTGTACTGGGTTCCCAATCCCTGCATTCTGAAGTCATCGCAATATTATACTATGCCGAGACGTGACACTGTCTACATATTTATATGAAGCTCTACAATAAGCACTGTCCACTGAGAGAAGTGTCTAATAAGAAAAAAGAAGAGAAATCAGCCATGGATGAAAAAGGGTCTGCAAAATGTCTGTAAGAAGAAAAACACATTAAATGGAGATATATTATACAAAGCAGAAAAACGTATAAAATGTATAAAAACAACGTAAACATTTTGAGAATGCATAAAAAAGGATGTTGCACTTACTCATTGGACAAAAATAAATGGCAGTCAATTACCGGATAGGAAAAATATTTTATGCATATTACCTGCATTATTTCACACACAGAAATGCCAAAAATTATATGAAAATGGTTCAATAACTACTTTGTAAATATTGGACCAAACCTGGAAGAAAGGATCCCAAATATCTTGTCAGTGGAGGAAGGGAATTAAACTATAGACAGGAAGCTCAACTCCTGCCTTGCGACCAGTCCGGGGTGTACCCCGCCTCTCGCCCGAAGACAGCTGGGATAGGCTCCAGCATTCCCGCGACCCTCGTGAGGAAAAAGCGGTAGAAAATGAATGAATGATTATAAACCTTGATTGTTACTGTATATTGCCTTGTCATTTTCCTGTGTATTTAATATTGGCAAAGAGTACATTTGGAATACAGGAAGTGGACAAATGTATTGTAATGGATGTGACATTGGGTAGTATTGCTTCTTCCTACTCCTTTTTGGACATGTGGAACTGTGAATAAACAGTCGATAAGGATAGATGTCTGCCTCAAAACAAGGCGTTCAAATCAGACCTTTCTGTGTCGTGTTGTTCTCCCTAACATTTGTCACCACATGGCTTTTTCCAAGCCAGTAAGTTCCACTCTGAGTGTTTTGTCCTAAAAAGGCATATAATCTACGGTGCCTCCCAAACAACATTCCTGTGGTACATTGTTTCAGCTGTGGCCACCATAACTGCAGAGGAGTGTCCATGAGGAATAGATGACCTTCACTGTTCCTCCGGTGACAAAGCTCTATCAAAGTTGCTGCTTGCTTTGAAGACAGCCAGTATGCACTTGCAGCACAAGCCCTGGTGAATTATTTATACGTGAAATGAAATGACCTCTTGTAACGGGGAGGGCAAAGAACAATGGATGGAATGAAAACACGCACAAGGCAAAGAGGAAGTTACAAAATGATTGTTGCCTGTGTGTACTCTACATGTTCATACTTCCTTCTATGAACATGTGGAGTTCATAGAAGGACACTGATGCAAAGGCACATAATAAGAAAGGATGCATTTTTAAGACAACAACCTAGCTGAAAACCACACATTATTTCTGTGTATTTCTGTAAAGTGTAAATGTGACCCACAGGTAGCTAGTTTAGGCCCCCGCCTTGATATGAAAGTTTAATGTAAATGTAATGTAAAGTTTGATATAGATGCTGTATGGTATCATGTACCCAGAAAAAATTATTACGTTTGATTAATGTTCATGTTAAAGGTTAAATAACTGTTAATAGTTATCCTCCCTATCCGTGTGGAAGTGGTAAGTTTTTGGCTTTTTAAGTTTAAAGGAAATGACTTGGAGGCTACCGTTTAGGTCGCTAGCTCTCTAGTTTGCGAGTTAGCATGTGTCTCAAGACCCTGCAGTTGCGCAATATGTTGTAAATAAAAAAAGTATAAATGTGACTATAGTTGTGTTTTGTCATGTCTACAGGGCTCTAATAATAATAATAATATTTTTTTAATTTTTTTTATTTTAATAATAATAATAAAATGGCAAATAATAAAAAACTTAAGAAACCACATACAGTTGGTGGGTAGAGAAATTATTTTTTTCAGATTATAATTAACAAAGTATTATTATATATTTTTGTGTATTTGTATTGGTCAAATCCAATCTATATGCTATCTGGGGCATTCCACTTTGTACTGTACTTTGGTATGGACATTGTTTAATTACATCTCACAATTCTCATGAAAGCCTGAAATCACAAAAGAGCAGGTGCTCGGTTTAATATGCATGGAATGCTTTTTCTCAGCTGTTTACATTCGGAATCTTACCTGAGCTGATATGGGAATGTGACTAGCCTGGTGTTCAAACTCAATAAAGTAGGTAGACAAACATGGAAAAAATCACGCTGCTGGAACCAGGGACATTATTACTGTTAGCTACTCACTGGTACGAAAGCTTGGAATGCTATATTCCTTCTAAACACCTGATGACACATTCACTGACATACAATACAATCTGGATTTCCTATTTTTTGTTTGTCACACTTAGTTTTAGACAAAAAAAACCTTAAACTGTATTATGGAAAGCAGGAAGTGAACAAATGTAACAGTTACTGATTGTAAAAGTACCAGATGGGGGGGTAGGATTTAATAAGCTTTGCTTCTTCCTACTCCTTTTGGACATGTGGAACTGTGAACTGATTATGGGATGCATTCAATTGTAATCTGATGCATGTTCAAATGAAATAAACCATTACCATTACCATTACCATTACCATTACCATTTCCATTACCATTACCATTACCATTACCATTACCATTACCATTACCACCATCAGACCAGCTTGTCAATGACAATACAGCTGAACACAAAATGCAGTTTTTCAATGAAAATTTTTGTCGTTAAAGGGGGCCTATTATGCTCATTTTAAGTTGTGGACTCCTATAGAGCAGCTACACACAATAACCAGCACAGAAAGCATTTTGTTCTTCCAGAATCTGCACCTATTCAGTTGTATTTCTTTGGATTTTGTGGTTCCTGTGAAAATGATCTGTTTTAATGTATTCAAAAATGGTAATGCATACAAAAACTGCATTTTTTGTTCAGTTGTGTCGTCAATGACTAATATTTAAATTTGTTTAATGGTCTGAAATATTGAACAAAACATTTGACAAACATGCATCAGCGAGGGGGAAAACACTTTTTCACACCATTGTATGATTAATCTACAATTTTAATTTTAATACATTTTAATTTGATTAATCTATCTGTGATTAATCTTCACACAAGAAGCTCCCATGCATTTTCTATACTATTATGTTTGTCCATTTCAGTCCATTTGCTGCTTATCCAGATCACGGGGGCAGCAGTCTCAGTAGGGAAGCCCAGGCTTCCCGGTCCCCGGCCACCTCCTCCAGCTCTACTGGGAGGACACCAAGGCGTTCCAAGGACAGCTGTGAGACATAATCCCTCCAGGGTGTTTTAGGTCTGCTTAGGTTGGCCTTCTCCTGGCTGGGCATATCCGGAACACCTCACCAGGGAGGCATCCGGACTAGATGGCTCTTCTCTAAGCACCTCTGACTGAGCTCTTAGGGTGAGTCCAGCTAAGCTACCGATGGAGGAAATTTGTATCTGCAATCTTTCTTTTGGTTACGGCCCATAGCTCATGACCATAGGTGAAGGCGGGAACATAGTAAACATCGACCAGTAAATTGAGAGCTTTGCATTCCAGCTCTTTTTTTTCACCATGACGGTCCGATGCTGGTTCAATTTGACTGTCGACCCCACGTTCCCACCTTTACTCATGAACAAGACCCCAAGATACTTCAACTGCTCCACCTGGGGCAGGACCTCATTCCCAACCTGAAGAGAGCATGCCACCCTTTTCCGACTATGCAAAGTGACAATTCCAAGACTAGGATATGAGACAGGTTGGCGGGAAATATGTCTTTCATTACATTCCAGAATAGAAAATAAAATAAAGAATGACTCAGTAGATGCATTCCAGAAGGTCTAAAGTGCCAAAAAATGGCAAGATGTATAAGCCAATCCAATAGATTTGACTCAGGATGTTGTTCTAAATCAGCGGATGGGTGTTCATTGTGTGCACCTTGTCATGCCGTGTCAACTGCGGAGGACATTAAAGTCCTACGACAGATCACCACCTCAGCTTTTCTGGTCCAGTTGTGTCAACATTGTCAAGGAGAATGCAACAGACACAACATTTCAATTCAAATAGAGGCAATTTGTCTAAAAGGTACCATATTTACATTTATAACACCCTTCTTTTATGTTACAACAGCCTTTCAATCAGGGGTCTCAAACTCAATTTACCTGGGGGCCACCGGAGCTAGGTTCTGGGTGAAGCCGGGCCGCATCAGGTTTAAAAAAAAAACCCCAAAACACATTTATTTAAAACTGGAAAAAAAAAATCAATAAAAAAACTATCTTCAATGTTTTTGCTTCTGCTATACCCTACACTTTTTCAGTACTTTGGTTCCGGTTTTCCACACCAAAATATCTGATAAAACATTCCACTGTTCTCAAATATCTTAATTTTTATTTTTCTATACACAAAATAAGATTAAAAAAAAAAAACAAATTAAGAATAAAGACAATAAATCAATCAATCAGTAATAAATAAGTAAAATAATAATAAACAGCAAATAAGAAAAAGGTAAGAAACAACATACAGTTGGTAGAGAAATTATTTTTTTCAGATTCAAATGTACAGTATTAACAGTTATTTAACCTTTAACATGAACATTAATGAAACTTAATAATTTGACCCAATTAGCAAGTTAGCATCGTACTCAGTTCCATCTGGGAGCAGCGTCGTAACTTTAACAACATGTTTGATGAGATGCTTTATCTTGACGTGTATTTTCCCTTTTATTCCAAATCATTTCCTGCATTTATTTGTACCCAGCGTCATAAGCCTTTAGCTTCATTGCTAATCCAAAGCAAAACAGGGCGGGGTAACAGGGTAGGGTAACAGTATGGGCGGGGCAAAATCATGTTAATTGTGTCCGGTGTGCACACAGCTTTAAGCTGTCATTTCAACATTAAACTTTGGTATCAAGGTGGGGGCCTCAAACTAGCGTCTCCACAAGTTTGAGACCCCTGCTTTCAATAGTACCACACTTACACATAACTACATTTACCCTACAACTACCCAGTTAATCCCCCCCTCCTCCTCCAGGTGAAACTTGGGAGAGTCCAATCAAGGTGATTAGCCTCTGGCCTGCACTCACATGGGCGCACCTCCATGCTTGTGCCCCGGCCAATGAGAAATTAGTAACAAAACCAATGACATCTAAATGAAAAACTAACTAACTAGTGGCAATTAAACAACTTAAATGGCAAACAAATATAATTAAAGTACTAACCAGAATATATGTGAAATAAATAACAAAAGCCAGCTATATACACAAATAGAAACATGACAGCGGGGGGTGTAGGTGGGGCATACACCTGATCAGTGAGGGACGATTGGCAGTCCCCTCACAGTCGGTATAGTAGCCTTAGTGAATAATTAGACTGATCGAACGATCAACGAATATTTTTGTTGGGCCTGTTGTGTGTGTTGTGTGTATTAAACACAATCTTATGTCAATTTCAAATTGTTTTTTGTGTCACAAAACGATGGAACGTCCGTTTAGTACACTTCAAATGTATTTTACTTTGTTTTTCACATCATATTTCTGCAAAAGGGGAAGTTTGTTACCACGGTGCAAACTTAAAATTTCAGTTTCAAGCAGGGTCAATCCGTTTTATGAGCAAGATACGTCACCATTTTGGTGTATGTTTGTTGTTAAAGCATTTTACTGTTCTTTCATTAATATATATATGTTCAGTAAACACTGATTGGTTAACAAGAATTTAAACAAATGTAACTTTCCCTTACACACGAAGAAACACTTCCTGGGTGACATTAGTAACACTGTTAACAGAAAAGCAGAGCTTGGGGGGAGAGCAAAGAGCGTATCTGGCTTACAGTGCACGCCCATATAAGGAAGTTTGCCAATCTGTGACATCACCAAGCGGTTCCACATTGTGCTTCTAGAGCTAATTTTTGGTCTCCATAGAAGAATAAGTACAGAGAACGCCGATAACGAAGGAGATTATGGAAAGTGGAGATCAGAGAAAAGTAGGGGGCGGGGTCCGGGTGGTTATTATAGTGGAGGACTTCAAACTGTCTCGTCCCTCCCATGCACTTACAGAGGATCACTGAGCGAGTGCCGGGACCGCCTTCTGTTGCTGACCCCCATGCATGCCTCATTAAACCCCTTAAATTTGTCACAGACTCATCCCAACACACATATGGACGCACACAAAGTGAAACACATAGCGCACCCGTGCCTCTAATCCCTGCTTCCCAAATGACACCCCAGGCCACGGCGTTGCCAGATGTCCACCTAAAAAGCACTGCAAGCTTCTTGCTGCTTACACTCCAACTCAATGCAACATGTAAGACACTCACATTAACTTTGTATGTGCAATGGAGATTCAGTTAATACAATGTTGCAATGATTGAGGGAAAAAAATATCACACAGTGTTTTTCTGAAGTCTGTTGGTTCTTTTCTTTATCCGCACAAGTTTTACATTCTCATCATGACATTTTCAACAGCATTCAAAACAAAGCTCGCAGCTAGAAGTACTTCTTGATTTATTTCTGGAGGGAAAAAACTTTGACAAACGTGTCAATTGTTACACACTTGTAGAAAAAAAATGTAAATGAAAAAGGTAATGATTTAACAAAGAGGTTTTCTATCATGTAGGTCATGAAAACCATTGACAAGACTCAATAACATATACACTTGTCCAGGGGCCGCCCCTGGCAAAATTAGAGTCCTATAAGCAGGCTCACTTGGTTCTTTATGCCTCACGGCAACGATTTGCCCCTAAACCTTCCCTGAGCCCCAAACCGCACCGCCTACAAGACCTCATATAATACCCACAATCCCGCCCCCCCATGGATCATGGGGCCCTATGCGCAGTGCGTGTTCTGCACTTGTCACTATGGATCTTGTTCTAAAGTAGGGTTCATTTGTAGTTGGTGATTATGTTGGTTAAGGGCAGCACTAAAACAGAGAGAGAAAAGATAACACTACAATATTTGTCAATTCTGGAAAATCAATAATAATAATAATAATAATAATAATAATAATAATAATAATAATAATAATAATAATAATAATAATAATAATAATAATAATAATAATAATAATAATAATAATAATAATAATAATAATAATAATAATAATAATAATAATAATTCATTAATTCATTCATTTTGTACCGCTTTTTCCTCACGAGGGGCACAGGGGTGCTGGAGCCTATCCCAGCTGTCTTCAGGCGAGAGGCGGGGTACACCCTGGACTGGTGGCCAGCCAATCACAGGGCACATATAGACAAACAACCATTCACACTCACATTCATACCTATGGACAATTTGGAGTGGCCAATTAACCTAGCATGTTTTTGGAATGTGGGAGGAAACCGGAGTACCCGGAGAAAACCCACGCATGCACGGGGAGAACATGCAAACTCCACACAGAGATGGCCGAGGGTGGAATTGAACCCTGGTCTCCTAGCTGTGAGGTCTGTGCGCTAATCACTAGACCGCCGTGCCGCCCAGAGAGAGAATTCAATTCTGGAAAATAAATAATAATAATAATAATAATAATAATAACAATAACAATAGCAATAACAATAATAATAATAATAATAATAATAATAATAATAATAATAATAATAATAATAATAATAATGATAATGATAATAATAATAATAATAATAATAATAATAATAATAATAATAATAATAATAATAATAATAATAATAATAATAATAATAATAATAATAATAATAATAATAATAATAATAATAATAATAATGGGTTGTTTGTCTATATGTGCCCTGTGATTGGCTGGTGACCAGTCCAGGGTCTACCCTGCCTCTCGCCCGAAGACAGCTGGGATAGGCTCCAGCACCCCCGCGACCCTCGTGAGAAAAAGTGGTAGAAAATGAATGAATGAATTAATAATAATAATAATAATAATAATAATAATAATAATAATAATAATAATAATAATAATAATAATAATAATAATAATAATAATAATAATAATAATAATAAACAATAAAGCCGAGCCTCGATACCAGGTAGGTTCTTCTCAGTGACTCAGCACTGAATGTGACTGAGATCCTAGCTTTGAATTTGTGATGCTACGTCAGGCAAAGCAGGTCAAGGCTCCATCACTCCAAACTCCTACTGACATATCGGAGGCAAAGAAGAAACTGCTTCCCATGGCACTACTTATCCAAAAAAGCAAACTCAGCTGATGTTCAGTGGAAAGCCGAGAGGAAGTGAGAGAGAACTGTCGTGATGGTGTGCCCAGACATGTGAGGAACTACTGAACCTCCCACAAAGCTTCTCAATAAAAGTTGCTCCAAAAAAACAACAACAAGGAGTTATCCTTCATAAATGTGCTGTGTGGTTACCTGCTGACTTTGCCGTGACCCCATCAGATGGGCTTAAGAAGAAGGTACACAAAAAAAACACCGGTAATTGTACACATGTACAATGAGCTTTTGTTGAAAATTGGACATGGTCAGCTGTCAAACATTGAATTTGACACACTTCTTTGAGGTGAATTCTTCAAAATGTATGAGACAAAAAATACTCGTGAAGGCTGAAGGAGACCGGTATGTTTTTTTAGTATGTATGAAATAAGGAAAAACCCGAAAGAAACATGGTGGTACTGAAAATTAGACCATGGTATCCAAAACATAATCATTACATAGTTCTTATCGATATATCTATTATTTACTGTTCAACTTGTACATCAATGATATCTCCAAAGTTACAAAAGACTTAAACCTGGTATTATTTGCGGATAATACCACTGCTTTTTGTTCTGGAGGGAGTACAGCCGAAATCATTAGAAAAGTCAGAGAAGAAATCGTCACACTAAAACGATGGTTTGATGATAATAGATTGTCCTTGAACCTAAGTAAAACTAAAATCATGCTGTTTGGTAACAGCAGACAGGACACACACCAGCAAATACAAATAGACGGTGTGGACATTGAAAGGGTGAACGAAAATACATTTCTAGGGATCACAATAGATGAAAATATGAGCTGGAAACCTCATATTACAAATATACAACATAAGGTGGCCAGAAATATTTCAGTATTGAATAAAGCAAATTTTTTTCTAAAATCAGAAATCACTCCACACTCTTTATTGCTCTCTGGTTCTACCATATCTTACTTATTGTGTGGAAATATGGGCTAATAACTATAAAAGCAATCTTCACTCACTAAATGTACTGCAAAAAAGGTCAGTAAGGATAATTCATAATACCGCCTACAGAGAACATACTAACTCCTTATTTCTAAAATCACAAATACTTCAACTTGCTGATATAGTTCATGTTCAAACAGCTAAAATAATGCATAAGGCTAAAAACAACCAATTATGTGCTATATATATCACTATATTGACACTTACTATGGTACCCATTATGTCATTGGATGCTCATATCACCTCGTACTTCGGTATGAAGTACATTATTAAAAAAATAATAATAAAAAATGTAAAAAAAATTTAAAACCTTAAACTGTATTATGGAAAGCAGGAAGTGAACAAATGTAACAGTTACTGATTGTAAAAGTACCAGATGGAGGGGTAGGATTTAATAAGCTTTGCTTCTTCCTACTCCTTTTGGACATGTGGAACTGTGAACTGATTATGTGATGCATTCAATTGTAATCTGATGCATGTTCAAATGAAATAAAACCATTACCATTACCATTACCATTACCATTACCATTACCATTACCATTACCATTACCATTACCATTACCATTACCATAACAAAACAGACATTGTTTGGCTCCGGTTGGTCTTTACAACAAATCCCTTTTGAGGTATTAGCTATTGAAGAAAGGTATGTTGTGGAGACTGGACCGACAAGGAAATCAACCATTGTTAAGAAATGGTTTTGCAGATAGTATCCATATCAACCTCCCCACCTCCTCATTTTTCTGGATGATTTCTGTGTGGTTTGCTCAATCAACAATTGGTATCATGAAGCAGTATCTGAAGCCCATTTATGACCATAAGGTCTACGAGCATTGTGTCAAGACCATGGACGATATACCAGACTGTCAAGTATGCCAGGGAATTGGAGGCAGAAGACACAGTAGGACCACTGCCTGCTCCTTAGGACAATGAGGAACAGGGGTAGCACTATCTGCAAGTTAACTTGCAGATAGTCATTTGTGTGAAACTTTCTTCCCAGAAAAAAAAGTGGGTTTTTGTTTGCCGTGGAAACTCGGTTAGCAGGTTAATATTTCAACTGTAAAAGTGACCCCTGCTGTGATTATTGGAGTTATGTTTGTATTAATTGAAAAACTATGTGTTTGTGTGCAAAGGGCTGAAAGTAATGTACTGTGAAGGAAAGTGGGCAGAGGACGCTACACTGCACACAGGTATTTCGGAAGGCTGCAGGCTGCAATGAAACTAGCCAGAGATGATACTGATCAGTGGCCGATCAATCGGAGCATCCTTAGTTTAATTCAAAGTAAAAAAAAATCAATAATCGCTTTTTATGAGACGTTTGGGAGCACTTGGCAATCATGGGGCCCTAGAGAAAATTAGTCATGGAAAAGATAATTGGACCATCCTTGTTTCTTCACTTTAATGCCTGATACTGTGTGGAGTTTGCATGTTTTCTGTGTGCATGCGTGGGTTTTCTCCGGGTACTCCGGTTTCCTCCCACATTCCAAAAACATGCTAGGTTAATTGGCAACTCCAAATTGTCCATAGGTATGAATGTGAGTGTGAATGGTTGTTTGTCTATATGTGCCCTGTGATTGGCTGGAGGAGGAGTGAGGATAAGTAGCATAGAAAATGGATGAATGGACAACCTTCCCCATGTCAGGCAGCCATTAAAAAGCTAACTGTTTTTAGCATTTAGCTTCAAAGCTAGCACTAATAAAAGACATCAAATTAAACTAGAGAAACTACTACTTCAGCTTATGGAAGTCAAATACTATGCAAAAAATGTTTGTGATGAAAATGAGACCAGGGTTCAATTCCACCCTCAGGCATCTCTGTGTGGAGTTTGTATGTTCTCCCCGTGCATGCGTGGGTTTTCTCCGGGTACTCCGGTTTCCTCCCACATTCCAAAAACATGCTAGGTTAATTGGCGACTCCAAATTGTCCATAGGTATGAATGTGAGTGTGAATGGTTGTTTGTCTATATGTGCCCTGTGATTGGCCGGCCATCAGTCCAGGGTGTACCCCGCCTCACGCCCGAAGACAGCTGGGATAGGCTCCAGTGACCCTCGTGAGGAGAAAGCGGTAGAAAATGAATGAATGAATGAATGAATGCTGAGGTGATACAAACGTATTGGCATGTGTGTCAGCGTTACACCTTAATCTTTTTTGTCCCAGACATCTAGGAGACCTAACTCACCAAACAAAGTAGCTAAACAGTCATCTCCAATCCCAGTGCAGCACACCCCCTGCAGTCTAATGAGAGGATAAGACTCAACATATTTGCTAGAATCCCTTGGTGAGGTTTTCACTTCCTCTACATTTTCCCTCTCTCTATTTCACCACTGTGCTGCTTTTATGGCTCTCAACACAAACACACATAAATGCACATATAAACACCTCTATGTAGGGATACATACATAGCTTTAACATACTGGAATTATATTTTTTTATTTAAATGTTCTGCTTGTGGCTTACTGTACATGTTCAATGAGAGGTGTCCTATAAATAAAGGCAAGACTCTAAAGCAGGGGTCTCAAACATGTGGCCCGCCCACAGGACACTAGTTTGAGGCCCCCGCCTTGATACGAAAGTTTAATATTAGTGCGGCCCGCGCAAGTTTGATATGGATGCTGTATGGTATCATGTACCCAGAAAAAATTATTACGTTTGATTAATGTTCATGTTAAAGGTTAAATAACTGTTAATAGTTATCCTCCCTATCCGTGTGGAAGTGGTACGTTTTTGGCTATTTAAGTTTAAAGGAAATAACTTGAAGGCTACCGTTTAGGTCGCTAGTTTTTCTAGTTTGCGAGTTAGCATGTGTCTCAAGACCCTGCAGTTGCGCAATATGTTGTAAAAAAAAAAAAGAGTATAAATGTGACTATAGTCGTGTTTTGTCATGTCTACAGGGCTCTAATAATGCTTTGTTCATTTTAATCTGAAAAAAATAATTTGTCTACCCACCAACTATATGTGGTTTCTTAAGTTTTTATTATTTGCTGTTTTATTATTATTATTATATTTATTTATTACTGATTGATTGATTTTCTTTATTCTTGATTTGTTTATTTGTTAATTTATTTATTATAGAAAAATAAAAAGTAAGATATTTGAGAACAGTGGAATGTTTTATCAGAGCTTTTCTTGTAGAAAATCGAAACCAAAGCAAAGTTTATTCATTTTTCTGTTTTTTTTTTTTTTTTTTTTGGAAAACATGATGCGGCCCAGTCTCGCCCAGACCCTAGCTCCAGTGGCCCCCAAGTAAATTGAGTTTGAGACCCCTGCTCTAAAGAATGCTGTGGTGTGAACGGTACCTAATATGCAGCTGATTTACCCAGTGTGTGTGATGTGTTTGATAGACTTTGACCTTAGGGGTTCTGTTTGTTGACTGGTTTTCTAACATCCAACATTGTGTAATACAAACACTGGAATTTAGTGCTTTTGCAGTTCAAACATCCTTACTCACTTTTTAGTGGCTAAGCCTTCTGTGAGCTATGGTTTTTCCACAGTTCTCCATATAGGGAGGTGCTGTGCTACTTTTCATCTACAACAGACATCGTGTCACTTATCTGAGGAATTCACCCTGAGCATCTCCTCTTCATAAACACTCCCATGTGGAGCGCATCACTCTGTCTCTCAACACACACACACATTACTTCTCTGGATGGTTAAGCAGCATAAAAAACAGGAATAAAATAATACCAATATCCATGATGTGATTCCTCCCGATTTGGAACTTCCTTAAACACGCTCACATTGTTGACATAGTTGTGTCTTCATGTTTGAATGGCAAGACTCCACCCGACAGACAGGTGGTCTTCATTAATGCCGCTCTTGAAAAATGAGACCAGACAAAAGAATAACACATGCAAGTGAGTCATTCCAGAGTGTAATGTCAATGTTAATATACCCAAAATTAACAGTGCAAATGAAATTTATTATTTATCATAAAACTTCATGTAGATGTAAACAATTTTACTTAAGTGTTTTTCAAAGGCATTTTTCAAATTGAATTCCCACCGCCTGTGTTGGACTGATCTCAGTGACTGGGCAAATGCCAGAGAGGGGCGACAGAGATAAGAATGGAACCTGGGGAATGTAAGTAAATGGTTCTATAAGCGAGCAAGCAAGCATACACTCACATTCAAGCATGTTGGCAAATCCCGATTTTAAAGAAAATTGATCATTTATTCAAAATGATGGTCTTACTGAAGCTGGACATTGCAGACTGGTTTGACATTCAACATGGTAATAATCAACTTTAATCAGGGTGAGAATTTATTCATTCATTCATTCATTCTCTACCGCTTATCCTCACGGGGGTCGCGAGGGTGCTGGAGCCTATCCCAGCTGTCTTCCGGCGAGAGGCGGGGTACACCCTGGACTGGTCGCCAGCCAATCACAGGACACAATATAGACAAACAACCATTCACACTCACATTCATACCTATGGACAATTTGGAGTCGCTAATTAACCTAGCTAATTTTTGGAATGTGCACGGGGAAAACATGCAAACTCCACACAGAGATGGCCGAGGGTGGAATTGAACCCGGGTCTCTTAGCTGTGAGGTCTGCGCACTAACCACTAGAACACCGTGCAGCCCGGATTTATTTTTCAGGGAAAAATATTCCAAGAATTCTTTGTTGATAACACTATTCATTCATGTTCTACTGCTTTTTCCTCACGAGGGTCGTGGGGGTGCTGGAGCCTATCCCAGCTGTCTTCCAGCGAGAGGCGGAGTACACCCCTGACTGGTCGCCAGCCAATCACAGGGCACATATAGACAAACAACCATTCACACTCACATTCATACCTATGGACAATTTGGAGTCGCCAATTAACCTAGCATGTTTTTGGAATGCAAACTCCACACAGAGATGACCAAGGGTGGAATTGAACCAATTGAACAAATGTAACAGTTACTGATTGTAAAAGTACCAGATGGAGGGGTAGGATTTAATAAGCTTTGCTTCTTCCTACTCCTTTTGGACATGTGGAACTGTGAACTGATTATGGGATGCACTCAATTATAATTGTAATTATTATAATATTATAAATATTATTAATATTATATTATAAAACAATGACTTGTGGGCTCAAGGCCTGTGACGATAATTAATGAATGAAAATGAACTTGATCATTTTGCCGACCTCCATATATTGCCATGTGGATGCATGTCTGTTTTACTCATCTCTCACCTCCAAACAGGCAGGAAGAGTATTCACTCTGTGTATTGGTTTCACCACCTATAGGTGCCTTTGTTCCATGTAACAGCGACATGAATGGAGTGTGCTCTTTAGTCAGTCACACAGTCTCTTTGTCTCGTGGAAGCATGCACACACTACAGAAGAGTGTAACGTAGTAGGAATGACATTAGTAGATTAAAAACTACCTTGTATTTTAGTACAACCCATTAGTGAAAGATCTAGACTAAATAAATTGACAATAAAAGACAAATAATGCGGATTTCAGAAAACAACAGATACTCTACAAGAAGTAATGAAGTCTGTAAAATTAAATAATTAAAAAAAAATCAAAAAATTGTTACAACTATAATGATGAAAATGGTAATATTAATGATGATTATAATAATGGTGATAATAATAACAATAATAATGGTAATAATGATAATGAAAATAACAATAATGATAATAACAATAATAATATTACAATGATAATAATAACAGGAGAAAACATGAACATGATTATATCTTGCAAAAAGGAGTAGGCATTTATAAGCTTTTGTTTCAGCCTACTCCTTTTGGGCTTGGCATCAGATAGTTGAATACAAATGTAAATAATGGAAAGTTATATTTTGATTGATGTAAGAAATGCACTGTAATGATTCATATATTTGCCCAAATTAAAAAAAAAAAAAAAGATCTAGACTAAAGTGAGCTCTGAGGCTGGTATGCCCACTAAGTTCCATGTAACAAATGCATGTGTGTGTGTGTGTGTGTGTGTGTCAACCAGACAGACAGACCAATGGCAATGTCAACATAACCTCCGACTATTCATCTGGATCCATGTTCTATTAGCAGCTACGCCTGCAGAGTCAAAAAGTCAGTATACCCAAGATGGGGTCAGAGGCACACTCCTCCCCGTAAGACCATGGTGTTGCATTACACCCACCCCAAACACATTCACACACACACACACACACACACACACACACACGGACCATCATTCACATGTTCACACACTGTACACTCTCAGGGGATGTAAACACTCACAGCCACATTAGCCTGATAAATGGTTCAGAAACATTCACGCAGCTGTCTTCTTTTAAATGCTCTGTTTACGTTGTATTTATTTTCTCGCATCCACCCGCTGTTCCCTTCTTCCAGTATGTTCATTTGTTTTCAGGGAAGTGCAGGAAATGAGTGAATGCCCTTTTAAAATAAGGTATGATATCGGAATCTATGGATTAGCTGTAATATTAATGATTAACTATAAAAACTGCTCTATTGATTTAAGGACCAATATAGTATTATCAACAAAGAATTCTTGGAATATTTTTTCCTGAAAAATAAATCCGGGCTGCACGGTGGTCGAGTGGTTAGCGCGCAGACCTCACAGCTAGGAGACCAGGGTTCAATTCCACCCTCGGCTATATCTGTGTGGAGTTTGCATGTTCTCCCCGTGCATGCGTGGGTTTTTTCCGGGTACTCCGGTTTCCTCCCACATTCCAAAAACATGCTAGGTTAATTGTCAACTCCAAATTGTCCATAGGTATGAATGTGAGTGTGAATGGTTGTTTGTCTATATGTGCCCTGTGATTGGTTGGGGACCAGTCCAGGGTGTACCCCGCCTCTCGCCCGAAGACATCTGGGATAGGCTCCAGCAGGTAGCGGTAGAAAATGAATGCATGAAAGCAGTGTAACATTTCAGCCTTTTATGTGTATAACATTGCTATCTGATTACCACAGTCAATGTAATGTACTTTTTGCAATGATAATAAACTGAATAAAGGAGTTGATTTCTATAGCCCAATGCATGGATTGGATGGTCTGCTGTCACCTCATTAACAATGCATCTGGAAAGGATATAACCATTAAGAATGTTGAGGCTGCTCTACCCTCAGACTTTGTCTAGCTTGCATTGTTTTTAAGTGCAGCTGCTGACATGCAGGCTTAACGTTGGGTTTAACAATGTGCTGTGGTATTTTAGCCTAATTATAGACTAATCAACCATAGTGTACAATTTAAAAGTTTTATTGTGATTAGTTTGTGGCAAAATGCATTTTGTTCATTTCCATATGGGTTTGTGTGTATAGTACTTTCACATTCCAGTGTCACAGCTCCATCTGTTTGTAGGAAGAATGGAGAGGCCCTCTGTCGACCCCTGAGAGGTTTAAAGTATGCTGGCCTCCTGCAGTCTCCCGGCAAACACTGAACATTCTGCTCTGCTTTTGGCAAGCCGCTTTCCATTCAGCTTGGGTCTTATGAGGAGGTGAGGGCTGAACTAGTTGGACCACAGCCAGGCCAATGGTCCGAAGTAGCAGCGATGAGCCATCAGGAAACAAGTTTTTAATCGTTGACACTGAAGTCTTTAGTCCTTCAGGCGCAGGTAAAGCAGACCGCTTTTATTGCACGATTTCCCTTTATGTTTGCAGCTGACTCATGTTGCCGCCTACATTTCCTCTATTTTTATTGCTGGTAGCCACCAGTGAGACTCATTGGCCGCCATGTTGCTCTTCTGCAGGCGGTGCTTCTGATTTACGGATTGATTTTTTTGCATTAATGGCCCCACCCCCGCTGCACACATCCACTGGTCTCTCTTGCTGCTTGAAGATAAATACAGGACTCATCATAGCCATGAAATGTTGACAATGTACAGAAGCAACACAGCGTGAGAAAATAAAACCAAAGCAATTTTAAGTCTAGCCTTATTCCAGGTTCACATTGAAGCATTCCGCAAGATTGAAATCCTGTCGTAGGCACACATTAGGTCCGTTCAGTTCTGGATCCGGCGGATGTACTGCACAATGGAAAGAATCTGTTTGGGGCCCAACTTTTTTTTCCCCGGATGCTGGAGCACTATCATATATCATATCATATCATCATATACCAATACAAGAAATTATTAGTGACAATATCTGTCAACAATGTACCCTCAAGAACAAACAACAATACAAAGTAATTAAACAGCATTTACTAATAATACATATGAAAAAAAAGCAAATACAACTATTGTTTACAACAGGGGTCTCAAACTCCATTTACCTGGGGGCCACCGGAGCTAGGTTCTGGGTGAATCCGGGCCGCATCAGGTTTTTTAAAAAAACAAAACAAAACACATTTATTAAAAACTGGAAAAAAAATCAATAAAAACTATCTTCAATGCTTTTGCTTCTGCTATACCCTACACTTTTTCAGTACTTTGGTTCCGGTTTTCCACACCAAAATATCTGATAAAACATTCCACTGTTCTCAAATATCTTAATTTTTATTTTTATATACACAAAATAAGATAAAAAATAAATAAATAAACAAATTAGGAATAAAGACAATAAATCAACAATCAGTAATAAATAAGTAAAATAATAAAACAGCAAATAAGAAAAAGGTAAGAAAGCACATACAGTTGGTAGAGAGATTATTTTTTTCAGATTCAAATGTACAGTATTAACAGTTATTTAACCTTCAACATGAACATTAATGAAACTTAATAATTTTTACCCAATTAGCAAGTTAGCATCGTACTCAGTTCCATCTGGGAGCAGCGTGGTAACTTTAACAACATGTTTGATGAGATGCTTTATCTTGACGTGTATTTTCACGTTTTATTCCAAATCATTTCCTGCATTTATTTGTACCCAGCGTCATAAGCCTTTAGCTTCATTGCTAATCCAAAGCAAAACAGGGCGGGGTAACAGGGTAGGGTAACAGTATGGGCGGGGCAAAATCATGTTAATTGTGTCCGGTGTGCACACACATTTCAACATTAAACTTTGGTATCAAGGTGGGGGCCTCAAACTAGCGTCTCATTTGGCCCGCGGGCCGCGAGTTTGAGACCCCTAGTTTACAAGAACTTCCTGTCAGTGTGATCTCTGCCTTAAGATGCGCATTGAGCTGTATTTCAATCAAAGACGCTAGGAGGGCAGGTACCCTTTTGGCTGATCTTTAGATGATGCAGATGACGTGTCAGTGTTTTGAGTTTTCTTTTTAAATCCTATCTATAAATAGCACTTTTCAGTGGGTATTTTTAATCAATGTATAATATGCAGGTTAGTTGTAAGAAAAAATGCGTTTAATGCATCTATAGATTCTAAAAATGACATTCAACTTCCACTTTTACTTGATTACAATTTGATTTAGCTTTGACATCACGTAATAAGCTACTTTGCCATATTTGTAAATCACCTCACTATAATCAAATGCTAGCTTATGTAGAAACAGCAGATTCCTCATCATTCTATTTATTCTGGCACAGAAATGTACAACTACATTATCCAGCCGCAGTATCCATATGTAATTGTATTATTACAAAAATGATGAATGTAGCAGCGATGGAAAGCAAACAGCCAATTTCAGTTATGTTCAATTAGATGCAAATTAACAGAAAGTAATACATAAATTACTGTATTATGAACAGCAGGAAGTGAACAAATGTAACAGTACCAGATGAAGGGGTAGGATTTAATAAGCTTTGCTTCTTCCTACTCCTTTTGGACATGTGGAACTGTGAACTGATTATGTGATGCATTCAATTGTAATCTGATGCATGTTCAAATGAAATTAAACCATTACCATTACCATAAATCCATAGCAGAAAAGTGTCAAATTAAAAAGGCCATACAACACATGAAGGATTTTACATACTATATTTAAATATTGATGTTTGATAAGCCAATAGCTGTCCTAATGTTTATTAATGGGTGTGGTTACATTGGTCAAATGACAATGCTTGAACGCTTTTCTTCTTAATGCAGATTGCACATAAAGCATAAGCAAAGCAAATAAAGTTTTAACAATGACATATATCAAGTGTGATTTAATCCATGGAGACATATACGGCGGTCAATGAACTCTTACAGAAATAACTCTGAATAAAAGAAGGAACTGATCCAGCAGATTAATGAAGTTAGAAAGTACGTGACAAAGTGTTCATGACAATGCTGTTAGCATCACATTTCAGTGTGTACTGTACTGTACCTAATCTGTTAGGCAACAATGTACTTTGAACTGAATGCTGAGCTGTCAATGAAAGTGTGCCACCTACTGGTGAAAAGCAGACCTTCAATGCTTATGCTATTTGCATTTATGAGGACATTTAAAACACTTGGGCTAAAGCCTGACCGAGTAGAAAATCACAACAATTTGGACAGTTGTCCAAAGCATACAGAAATACTTTTATGTCACAATTGACTGAAAGAAGAAAATATTGGGTAAAAATGTGAGTGTTTGAAAGAATGTGGCATTAGTTTTAGAAAAAAAAAATCCACCTTGCTCTATCCATAGTGCAGTAAAATTAAAAATTAAAAAAGTCACGATATATACTGCAGTAATCCCTCATTTATATGGTTAATTAGCTCCAGACACGTTCCAGACTGAATTAATTAATTGTTAGAGCCATCTAGACATGAAATAACATTATTATTACCAAATAGTGTATACAATTCAGCCATTTAATTTACCTTGTACGGGGAGCAGAGTTGACTTTTAGCTTGTTATGGGTTATGATCGCAACAGTAAGCCATGTTATAATGGCGTTAGTATTATTGTGCAGATTGTGAGGTGATTTAAACCTGCAATAAAAGTCAGCTGTTCAAAACTGGTGCTTCAATGGTTGTCTCACCAAACAACTACTGACACCTAGTGACCAATGTAGACTACTACATCCACAAGTTGTGGTTATAAAGGGGACCTATTATGTTCATTTTTCAATCCTGTGTATTATACTACTATAGAGCAGCTACACACAATAACCAGCACAGAAAATGTTTTAGATTTTGCAGAATCTGCAACTATTCCAGCTGTATTTGCTATTTATTCCACCCACAGCCCGTCTCCGGGCATGCCCACTTCACTGATAGGAGGAAGTGACAGCTTTACCACACCTTTTGAAACAGAGCGCTTTGAACCATCACAATATTCAAACATCGCAATCACTTCCAAATGCACAAGCCTCATTATCTGAAACTTTGGCATCGTATAGCATGAGAATAAAACATTCCAACTGCATTTATAGGTCAGAAAAGTATAAAAAGCATAATAGGTCCCCTTTAATGGATTGTACTGTACATTTTTATGCTTGAAAATGCGTAATTTGACCCAAACAAGATTTACAATTTGCTTAAATCTGCACATTTATAAGTAATAATAGGCCGTAGTCAAGCAGAAAACAGTGACCATTTATTAATTGTTTGAAAAACCGCTGTAGAGTGACAAAGTGATGCTCAAACTGCAATATAATGAGGGTCGACCATATTGTTAAATAACCATATTGAATATCCATCTCAGTGGGTTCTACATGATTACATCCGGTTCATGTTGTCTACTTGTTCGGGTTGACGTTTAAGTTTAAGTGCACGTGTTTAACAGTAAAAGAATCCCCAAAAAGCATTTAAAAAAAGCACTTATGTACAGTTGACAATTTCCATTCAATCTGTTAATAAATGCTACATCTTCTCGCTGTGTCTGTAAATTAGGTCAGAATGAGTACCTCACAGCTGTAAAGTAGCAGAGGTCTGTGACATGGCATTATAGATGAAAGTGTTGTTGAAGGGCACAAACTGGTGGCTGATGATCTTAATGGCTTCTTGTGCAGCTGAGCCTGAACAATCACAATGTATTAAATAAACAATGAAACAGACAAAACTATACATTCCGTGAATCTGTATGTTTTTGGTATTACCTCCCATAAATGCAGCAACTGTATGCGGCTCTGCTGCACCATACCGACAGCTGCAGTTGGAAAAAAAAAGTTATTTGAAAGCCTGAACGACAAAAGCAGATTAATGTCAATCAGCGAAAAAGAATAAGTAACAGTAACAAAAACTTACAACTCATGTACATAATCATCCTTAATGTTGACATTGAGGTTGTACTCTTGCAGCAGGCTGGTGACGCACAGTTTCAGCTTGCTGATGTCTTCTTCTACTTGGTAGTTATACACTCCTGGAACATGTGACACATAAAACTGATACCATATCTACTATTCTACGAAACAGGATTAAGTGGGTTATATCCGAAGTACCAGGGTAGCGGGAGTGCTGTTGGTAGAAGCGATCGACAGCTCGAAGCATCAGGTAGAACACCATCTCACTATCAGGATTGTCCATGCACGAGGCTGGGGACGTACATCAATAGTTAATACATTATCATGCTTTCTGGTAAGAGACGATGCAATATAAAATGCAATATGCACATGGGTACCATCGAGGGGTTGCTTACTTATTTCATCTCTGTTAACTGAATCCACACTGTGCTCTGCTGCTAGAGATCTGCAGTGCACCACGCGAAGGAAGGACGCATTCTTGCCTGTACATAAGTCATGCAGTAATCAAATTAACAAGAAACAACCAACCACTGTTATGTGCAAAATTGTGCGACATTGTGAGATTTGTCCTACTTGGAGAATTATTTTAGTTGGGTGACTTAACCTCAATCTCACTTTTACACTGTGTAGCTTTGTCTGAATTTATGTTATTAAATTATTACATTTCCAACATAATGTATGAGTTGCTTACAGAAGAGTCTGATGTCTTTGTCAGTTATGCTTTCAGGTGCCTGGTGGGGAAAAAAAGGCATCATTTGAATCTAATGCATTATAATAACATTGTGCCATTCATTTATCCATCCATTCACTTTCCATACAAGCCGATGGCCAAACATATGTATTTGGACAGTGGAAGAAAGCCAGAGTACTCAGATGCCACAATGGAATCATCCACTCCCAATGGGGTCACTCCATCACCCCGTATATGTTTTTTAATCAGTGTCACCACAAGCATGTACTGTATAGTATTAGGTGTAGCAATCAGGGATAATTTCTGTTAACTGTTAACCATCATCTCCCTCAACAAGACCATGTAACCAAAGCAACCAATTGTCCTCTACAATGTAGACCAGGGCCCCGTTTCAAGAAGCAGGTTCAACCAACTCTGGAGTCTAACCCTGAACTCTGAGTTGATCTACTCTGAGACAGGAAACTCTGACTTACGGGTTTCAGAACAGGTGATTTCAATTGGTTCAATCAACACAGAGTTTGTTCACTCTGAGTTAAGCGCGTGCACCACGACTTTAAAAAGCCCTGATCAATGGAGCCCTGTTCCCTCGATTCACCATGGCAACGAGTGAGAAGAAAAGATCGTCGTATTTCAGTCCTCTGGAACTGGATATATTAATGCGGTCATACGGCAAATTTGAAAGCGTTTTTAAAAAGAAAAGCAACATTGAAAGCGTTTTTAAAAAGAAAAGCAACATTGAAAGCGTTTTTAAAAAGAAAAGCAACACGGCTGCAGCAGCGAAAGAACGCGAGTCGGTGTGGGAGAAGATTAGTGCTCGAGTCAATGCGTAAGTTTAAATTTATTATATACATTTATGCAATCACAATAATATTAGGCTACAGATGCAAACAAGTAGAATGGTGTTACAGCTACAATTTATGTCACTTAGATGTAATCCCACCGGCGAAAAAAGAACGTGGAAGCAGCTGAAGATGAAATATAAAAACATTGTTCAAACAGGTAAGCCCTCAGCATAACACTCAGGGTGCCTTTTTTAATCGTGTTTACCACTAAATATCATTCAGCAGCTGTTTCAGTGTGCATTATCTCCAATATAATATTGTTTTCACACACATAAATGTCCTCGCCTGTATACAGTTAAATCAGACATATGAAAAGCAACATCTAACTTCTACTCAGCCAACAGAAAGCGGGCATCTGCCCGCAAAACTGGCGGAGGACCACCCCCACCACGTCTGACCGAGGCAGAGGAGCTGGCCATGAGTCAGACTGTCGGGAGGCCAGTCGCAGAGGGGATCCCTGGAGGAACCTCATCCTCGGACATGATTACACAGGAGCCACCAGCCTTGATAAGATGCAATAGGCCTAGGCCTCAAACTTCTTTTGGGCCTATAGTTCAATGTTAATTTCCCTTTCATGTGTTTTTCTTTTGTCTCAACAGATTCTGAAGACGTACTTGGTCTAGTGGATCCATGTGCCACTTTAACTGTAAGTAGCCAATAGTCCAGAGATTATGCCATATTTAAAGTATAGCATAGTGAAACACAACACTCTAAACAGGATGATGAAGATGATGGGACCACAATGTCTGCTGCCTTCTCTGTGGTGTCTGAGAGGGAGCCTGAGAGGCCTACAGAGGTAAAATCTTGATGTTACTGATTTCCTCTCCATTCACATGTGTTTACATGTGGATTATAGTGACTTTTAGCCTACACTGAAGTATTAACGGATTCTTATCCATTTTAGCAGAGCATGGCTGGGCAGCAGGAAGAGGGTCCCTCAACCTCCACAGCACAGATTGACACAGTGAGATATTCAGTAAATTCCAGAGGTTAATTCAGTGGAATTCATGTGCAACTGTATAATGTCATCCTTATGTGTTCCCAGCTACCACTAAAAGAAATCTACAAAGTGCATTTATTAAAAACAGTACAAAAAACAGAAAAAGAAATGGTGCTGCTGGACCGCCAGATAACTAAAACGGATCTGGAAATTGAATTATTAAAACACAAGTTAGAGGTGGGTGCATGGTCATAGGTGAATTGTGTTGATGATTGTAACAATTAAAAAGTAAGAAACCATTTTTTTTCTTATTTGTAGGAAATAAAGAAGACCAAATAAATTTTTTTTTGTCTTTCTGTTTATTTTACTGCTGTTGGTGATGGTGATTATGAAAAACGACCAAACTGGCTTTAAACAGGCGCGACAATGAATGAATCACACCGGAGACAGAAAGAAACTCGAGGTTCATTGAAGAAAACCTGGTCCCGACCAGGTTATGTTCACAGAGTCTGTTGCCATAGTAACTGACACCGAGGTTAAGTTACCTCTCTCTGTGAAACAGGCTGGAGTTACTCCTCTGTCTCTGGTTTGACTTACCTCCCTTTTTGAAACGGAAAACTCAGAGTTTCCCTCATTTCAGGGTTAACATACTCCGAGTTTTCACTAAACCTGCTTCGTGAAACGGGGCCCAGGGGTCTCAAACACGTGGCCCGCAGGACACTAGTTTGAAAGTTTAATGTTAGTGCGGCACGTTTGATTAATGTTCATGTTAAAGGTCAAATAACTGTTAATAGTTATCCTCCCTATCCGTGCGGAAGTGGTAAGTTTTTGGCTATTTAAGTTTAAAGGAAATAACTTGGAGGCTACCGTTTAGGTCGCTAGCTCTCTAGTTTGCGAGTTAGCATGTGTCTCAAGACCCTGCAGTTGCGCAATATGTTGTAAATAAAAAGAGTATAAATGTGACTATAGTCGTGTATTGTCATGTCTACAGGGCTCTAATAATGCTTTGTTCATTTTAATCTGAAAAAAATAATTTGTCTACCCACCAACTATATGTGGTTTCTTAAGTTTTTATTATTTGCCGTTTTATTATTATTATTATTATATTTATTTATTTATTACTGATTGATTGATTTTCTTTATTCTTGATTTGTTTATTTATTTTACATCTTATTTTGTGTAGAAAAATAAAAAGTAAGATATTTGACAACAGTGGAATGTTTTATCAGAGCTTTTCTTGTAGAAAATTGGAACCAAAGCGAAATTTTAAAATAAATTTTGTTTTTAATAAATGCTTTTTTTTTTTTTTTGCGGCCCAGTCTCACCCAGATCCGAGCTCCAGTGGCCCCCAAGTAAATTGAGTTTGAGACCGCTGATGTAGACCCTTTGTTATTTATTCTTCTAATTTCTATATTTTGTACTGTCATACTGTCTTGCACTGAAAATGGAGCTGCTGCAATGTCATTCTACTATATGTAAAATGACAATAAAGGGCATTCTGATTCTGATTCTAATTATTGTTGCTTTAATGGGAAACAGTTGAAACTAAGAAAGTAAGTTTAGTACAGTACAGTAGTCATCAGTAGAGTATTAAACCTTCAATCATGCATAGTTTCACAGCATACCTTTCCAACAGACTGCATCAGACTTTCAACATATCCGGCAACAGTTTCTGCATCCTGCAGAGCCTTTTCCCGGTAACTGTGAGAAAACACAAACATCTGACACTGCAGAAACAATAACTCATGCAACAAACACACACGGAATAATAGTATTTTGCAGTTTGGTTTTGTAAATTAATAGTAATGGCAATACTATGAGGTTAGGTTCAATTGCCAGTAGAGGGCGCTGTTACACAAGATATGAAATTATCTTGCTTGAGAGCAACTGTAAACAGTGGAGAGTTAAATTGAAAGGACATAAATAAGCATCATATCTGGTAATTAAATGTTTGCCCTGTTATTAACATGTTCACTTTCCTGTTACTTTTCTAAATATATATGTTCTTACACATTCTGAAGTTTGATAAACTTCTGCGAGTCTGCAATCATATCTGGTATGGTCCCCCGCACAGGTAGACTGCCTTGGCCTTCATTGTGTACAAACTCCCTCACAGCTCGCAGCATCACCCAGAAGGATGTAGTCTGTATATGAAAAAAAAACAACAGAATGTAAGCATTTTGCTCAATGTCACACAGGAATATGTGTATATTTTATTGATCAAGCGTAAAGTCCAAAACCTGTGATGTTATGTTGTTACACTGATCGTTATTGAATAGGTCTTTAACACCACTAGGGATCTGCAGAAACAAAGAAGAACCAATAGATAAGACTCCAGGGAGAATTCATAACAAAAATACAACCAGTGTAGTACTGGCACTGAGATGAAAACTGGCACCTTGGTAGGATTTAAAGCAGTATTGACATTCTTAATGGCTTCCTCAAAGTTTTCCTCATCCTCTGGGACACCATTCTCATTCTTCAGGGTACCTGACATGGAACAGAATGAATTGCATGGCGTGGAGATTATATTTAACCTAACAATTAAAAAAAAAAGTACCCATACATACCTTCCCGAATAATTTGTCTGAAGGCCTCTTTCTCCTTGTAATTTCTGGGGGGCTGAGAGTCATTCTAAAAAGGTGAATTATATTTAATTGCTTAGTGCTGATATGCTTTTCAGTTACATAATACTTGACAAATTTTACTATACCTCACTGAGCCATTTTTCAAGGTATTTAGCAACAATGACAATCCAAGGTGTGTGACTGTGATCCTATAGAGAGAAAATAGAAAGATTATTATCCAACTGAAGCAGATACTACTGAGCCAATAATCGCTACATACATACAAGATATACACCTTTTTATCCATGCTGTCAAGGTCATAGGACTGAATGTGCTTCTGGAATTCAGCAAAGGGCTGGTCTAACCTCAGGTCCTCCAAAGCATTGTCGGGGTGTGACTCGATCACTGTGTAGATTAGTCAAATGTACATCATATGAATCTAAAATGCAAGCCACAGTGACGTAATGTGTTCATGCAAAACAACCAAAGGCTACTAACCTGTGTGCTCCTGCACCACAAGCCTCATGTAGCCAATAAGGCCATATGTTTTACAAAGCAAGAAAGGTACTGATGCACTCCACAGAACTGAACCTAGCCTTAAACATGTGCTATTGGATTTCAAGAAAAAAAAGGATATTATCAGTTTCTATCACAACTTCAGTGCATACTATATAAAAATGTGTAAACAATACTACATTTTAAATACCTTTCAGGCAACTGCACACCGATAACGATGGTAAATCTATGGAAGAACTCTGGATTGTTATCCAGGAGCATGTCAGGACTCTACAAGTAAACACAACAGAGAACAGAATCATGGTCAAAATACATACAGTATCAATCAGCTTTGTGCTCGAGCATGTGTTGTACATCTGAATTTGTTGTCACTGTTGCAATCTAAACAAACAAATAAACAAACACCAACCTCCTCAACAAAGTTACCCGATACATCATTGTTCAGTTCTTGGAGCAGCTCTGTGGCAGCCTGTGCTCTATTCTAAAACAAATTATTAAATAAATTAAAACTAATGCAAGTACATACGTAAACATAAATGCATATATTCAGCCTAAGTGTACCTTGCCGATGCTGTTGCTGCTCAGGAAAAAACTGCAAGACACGATAGCACAGTGGTGAAAAAGACAAAATAATAATTCTAACGGACAAAAAAAAATAAAACATGTTTTACTTGTTTCCGACATCTTCCCCAGAAACTGTGTTTCCATCAACTATGGTGAACGCTCCAATGCCTGATGATGAGATTCAGGTTATTTAAAGAAAACCCATTTATTACCTGCTACATTTAAACATCAAGATCATTTATTTACCAGGAAGCACAAGGTTTTTGAGTATCTCTGTCCCAGTTGCTGTAGCATTTATAAGACACACATGGGCATTCTCAAGAGCTTCTTGACCATGGTCACCCCACAACCTGTGTAAACAAAAAACACACACAAGATGTGGTCTGCTGTGTCTGGTGATTACTTCGAACCCATAACTGTGAACAGCTAATAGGTTGAGTTAGCAGGTGAAAGAGTACCATAAAACTAGTTTAATTGTCAGTCAACACATTTGTGAGATGGTCGGAAAGCAAAAACAAGCTAGTCATTGCACATCTGTTGTATGAGCCGATGCTATTTGAAAGCTAGCATACGTAGCAAAGCAGCAAAAGCTAGCAACTTTATGTTAGCCTTCCCTATTACCATTGCTTTTATGGACATTGACATACAATCCAATACAACACAAACATAGTTTCGCAGCAGGTACGATATAAATCGCAGTTTCAATACCTGAGCTGCCTGTCGTATTTCTGTTCTTTAGCGGCTTTTGTGGCTGCCATGGTATCGGTCACTGCAATGGAAACACAAATTACATTTCGCAACGTCAGATTCGACACGACCTTTACACGCACACACAGAGTAAGATTCACACTCGCATTTTCGGCACAACAATCAAGCGATCACAGCTTGCGTTCACGTTTGAAATGATTGCATATCTTAACCAATACATCCGATATATGTATATATATTTATTATTATAATAGCTGTGGATAAAAAATGCAATCAAATGAAGCAACCCGTATTGCTAAAACAGGGAACCTGGTGAGCAATAAAGAAGTTTCAATTTATTTTTTATTATTATATTATTTTTTTTTATTTATTATGTATTTAATTTTATTATAGAACAATAAAACGGATTTTTGTTAGTTAGTGGAATGGCGTATGAAGTGAATTATCCTAAAAAAGTTCCTTGTTATGTTGCAGTAGTCTAGTCAATTTTAATGCATAATTTATATTATTGTGTTATCCATGCCATTTGAATTCATAATGTAGATTGAATTATCTTCTGATATAGACATGAAAAGGGTTTATCTTTCCTCAAAAAATACCGTATATTTTCAGTTGCAAACAGCAGCGGGTGCGCGCACGCGTGCTCGTGTGTATATGTGTGTGTGTGAAGGGGGTGTGTCCAAAGAGAATACAGCCTTGCTTCATCATGCCAGCACTCCTCAAGCACACTTGATCCAAACGTTGTAATTGCAATCTTACTGTGTGAAGCCACAAGATGACGGGGAATAACTGGGGATACGGAAAAGAAGACGGTAAGACGTGACAGTAGCATCTCCTCTTTGCTGCTGTTCATTCATTCATTGCAGGACATTGTGACGTGTATAATTGCACGCGTTTATGCTGTTGAGGATGAAGTGCCAGATTATCTGCACGTTTAAATTGATCATTTACTTCCTAAACATTATTTTTCATGTCATTTGTCCTGCATAGTTAGTTGAACAAGACAATTTGCTTATTTCATATCTTACTTTTTCATTTTATTTTGATGTTTTTTTTTTTTTTTTTTTTACAGCTATTGTACTGCAAGGTTGTCCAAAGTATGGTCCTTGGGACATTTTTTTTGCCTGTAGCTCATTTATTAATTGGCCTTTGGCATTTAGTACTCCTGATCAAACTTTTAAAGACCAGTTGAAAAATTATTAAATTAAGAATTTACATTTTCCACTGTTGGTTTGAAGGAGGTTCTAAAGCTCAATAGAGTTCTAGAGCTTAAAAATGCAAAAGAAGAAATGGGGGTGAGAAAAAAAAATTGGGCGGCACGGCGGTCCAGTGGTTAGCGTGCAGACCTCACAGCTAGGAGGCCAGGGTTCAATTCCACCCTCGGCCATCTCTGTGTGGGGTTTGCATGTTCTCCCCGTGCATGCGTGGGTTTTCTCCGGGTACTCCGGTTTCCTCCCACATTCCAAAAACATGCTAGGTTAATTGGCGACTCCAAATTGTCCATAGGTATGAATGTGAGTGTGAATGGTTGTTTGTCTATATGTGCGCTGTGATTGGCTGGCGACCAGTCCAGGCTGTACCCTGCCTCTCGCCCGAAGACAGCTGGGATAGGCTCCCAACTCTGCGACCCTCGTGAGGAAAAAGAGGTAGAAAATGAATGAATGAATGAGTTCCAAACAGTGGATGTCCACTCCTCATTCCCACATTATTCCCACTCGTCTCCTGGTCATTAAGCATATCAACCAGTTTTTGAGGTGGTTAACAAAAATGTAAATAATTTTTCATGGCAGTGCAAGATGTAGTTTTTCAACTGCTCTTCATATTCTGATCAGGAATGTATATTGACCATCATTTAATTGGTTTTAGCATTTTTTTTGTACAAAATGAGCCAAAGTCGGCCCTGCATCCTCCCGTTTTTCTCTATGTAGCCGTTATTGGAAAAGTTTTGGACATCCCAGTCATACTGTATGTTGTGGTCAATTGAAGTTTTAAATTCCATTGCTTGTGGTCTTTGTTTATGCAAAGGTCCTTCAGTATGGTACAAAAACTTCCCGGTTGCCAAGGGGAGTAGGCAGTCTCCCATCGATATCGTCCCACATCAGACTTCACATGACCCCAGTCTGGGACCCATCCTCCTCAACTATGATCACTGTTCCTCCATAAACATCTCCAACAATGGGCACTCTGTTGCGGTCATCTTTGATGACTCGGATGACCGTTCAGGTAAGGGAAAGTG
This sequence comes from Doryrhamphus excisus, assembly GCF_030265055.1. NCBI lineage: Eukaryota > Metazoa > Chordata > Actinopteri > Syngnathiformes > Syngnathidae > Doryrhamphus > Doryrhamphus excisus. Next base: position 7,075,924 of record NC_080477.1, read on the forward strand.
TGCCTTGATTTATTTACTTTATAGTTAATATTTAATGAGTGCAAATTGATTCCTTATTGATTACAGAAATGGCTAATTCAAAGACTGTATGATTTACAGTCTGCACTTTTTTTTTACATACCACATTAGTTATTAGCAAATTCCATTAATCATTTGTCATTCAACCTTGACAGAAGTATTAAAACATTTTATAAACTAGTTTAATTTGGTCATAGTTCAAGTATTGTCGGCAGCACTTGTGATAAATATGTGATAAGTATACATCTGTGGTAACCTACCACAAATGTTTGCAGATACAGTATATAGAGTATTGATATACAGGTACTTGTGTACTGTAAGTGTACAGTGTCTGTCTAGTGGAAAAAAAGAGTATAATAAACCTCGCTAACCTCTGTGGTTTTTATGATCCTACAGTATATGGGTGGCACCCTGTACCACCCCATTGTTACCATCCGTAGAGACAGAAACATGGGGCTGTATGTCATAGATTTCGTCCACACAACAAACAACAAAGGCGTTTCTCAGCAGCAATATAAATAAGGTGCATAAATCCCTCAAAGTACCTGTTTTTGTTTCAGGTGTGGCTCAGTTTGTGGGTAGCGTACTATGTCAACATATTGTACATTGCTGTCAAAAATAGTTCTGAACAGCATACAGGTAAATGTTTTATTGCATTAAATTAAGTGGTGTGTTGTTTTCTGGGGAATAAAATATATTCATAATTTAATAAAAAGGGTTCACTATAATTCAAAGTTGAAAAGCTTACAGCGAAATGAGATACAAAATGTTTGGATTATTGTTTTTTTTTAAATTCTACCCTAAAGCAGTATTTTTTTCTTGCAAGTTCACCTTTTCATAGTACATAGTACAGGTAACACACGACACAGTCTGTACCAGGGGTCTCAAACTCAATTTACTTGGGGGCCACTGGAGCTCGGGTCTGGGTGAGACTGGGCCGCATCAGGTTTTCCAAAAAAAAACCAAACAAAAAAACGCATTTATTAAAAACAAAAAAAATAAAATAAAAAACTTTGCTTTGGTTCCAATTTTCTACAAGAAAAGCTCTGATAAAACATTCCACTGTTCTCAAATATCTTACTTTTTATTTTTCTACACAAAAAAAAAATCAAGAATAAAGAAAATCAATCAATCAGTAATAAATAAATATAATAATGACAATAAAACGGCAAATAATAAAAACTTAAGAAACCACATATAGTTGGTGGGTAGACAAATTATTTTTTTCAGATTAAAATGAACAAAGCATTATTAGAGCCCTGTAGACATGACAAAACACGACTATAGTCACATTTATACTCTTTTTATTTACAACATATTGCGCAACTGCAGGGTCTTGAGACACATGCTAACTCGCAAACTAGAGAGCTAGCGACCTAAACGGTAGCCTTCAAGTTATTTCCTTTAAACTTAAATAGCCAAAAACTTACCACTTCCACACGGATAGGGAGGATAACTATTAACAGTTATTTAACCTTTAACATGAACATTAATCAAACGTAATAATTTTTTCTGGGTACATGATACCATACAGCATCCATATCAAACTTGCGCGGGCCGCACTAACATTAAACTTTCATATCAATGCGGGCCACATTTGGCCTGCGGGCTGCGTGTTTGAGACCCCTGGTCTGTACCATTTTTGTGTCTGAAGAGTGCAACTTCTTTTGTCTGCTCAGCTATATACTCGGCCATTAAAGTAAGTTATAAACTTTGGTCACTTCTGATTTACAGTGTTTTTTTTTGTTTTTTTGTTTAGGAAATGTGCGTTTGAAAGGTGCATGATTGCATGGCTATTTTATTTTTTGTTAAGTTCCTTACCTGAAGTGCAGCGTTAAGAGTTGCAGTGTGCAGAACCGTTCTCGTACTGAATGATAGCAGAGGGCTGCTTTCATCTTTTGCACTCATGCATTCAAAACAGGCATTCAAAAAAACCTTCAAGACGAGGCAAGGAGGCAGGGGGCAAGGAGACGGGCACATAGCGGAAGAGATCCGCTGTGTCGCCTTTGCACATGCTGCCACATGGGGCACGGCCATGTGGCTGTTGTCGCCTATACTATCTGATATATACTTTTCCTGTACTCTGGATGTTAGAATGTCACAGGCATCATGACAAATAATAATCAGATTAGTGAAGTGTAGAAGTCCAAGCCCATCAGTCTAGGCCAAAGGCACACATAAAACAGTCTGCACTTTCCGACATGAAAGCTCGGTGTATTAATGGCTGGGTTGGCCAGTTGACAGAAATAGAAATTTCATCACCGCTTAGCCATATTTGACTTCGCTTTGTCATTTTGTTTCTCTCCCTGAATCCTATGCGTGAAAAGAACGATGATAGATGTGTTGGTAAAGAAGCTTCTCTGTCACTGCTCTCATCCCATTGATGAGTGAGAATAGCATTGACTTACTTCTACCAAGCTTCCTGGATCATCGTTGTTGTTGTTACTGTTTTACAATACTCCTCTTCTCTTGCAGTGATCCAGGAAGGCCCTCTGGACAATCCATACAGACTAAAACAGTTTCACTTCCACTGGGGTGAAAAAGGCTGTCACGGCTCCGAGCACACCGTTGCAGCAAACGGATATGCGTCAGAGGTCAGTGGTATTTGGTCTTTTAAGATACCTGTACCGTTCCTGTGCTGACTCTGCAGCTGCTTATCCTGCATCAATCTAAATGTGTGTTGAATAAAGCTTTATTGAAATCGACAAAACCATACATTTCTATTCTTCTCTTCCAGCTTCATTTGGTTCATTGGAATGCAGTTAAGTACAAGACATTTGAGGAGGCGGCAGATGCTCCAGATGGACTTGCTGTCCTTGGTATCTTTTTGGAAGTAAGACTCTTGTTTTTTAGTTATTATGTTTTTTTTTTTATTTGAGCGTTGTTCTTCAGCGGCGTTATAAACTTTAGCGGTAGCTTGTAAAGAATGTCTTTTTTTTTAAGCTGGTAGGGGTGACACGATACACTCGATTCATGAAACGAGACAATACACGAGAACAAGATAAGATGTGATTATGTGACAAATATTGCAATATCTGTTTAAATTTCTGCACCAACTGAAACCGGCTCCGCCTCCACCCACCGAGACAATGAGACTGTATGAGGCTCACTCCATTCATGCTGTTGTTCTATGGAACACACGCAGGTGTGAAAACCAATGCACTAAACCAGATGTAGGGAACCTATGGCTCGGGAGCCAGGTAGGGCTCTTTTGATGACTGTATCTGGCTCTCAAGCATTTCTTACCACAATAAAAATGTATGTTTGCTAACATTTTAAAGTAAACCATCACAAAAATGACTGTTAAAAATAATATTCAAAACTTTCTTATGCATTTTAATTCATCCATCTATATTCTACTGCAATACGGCCGACCATATCTATCTTTCCTGATGATATTTTCCAGGTCAAACACCAAAACTTGATTATTACTGGGTAATGCGGTAGTCTACCTCGGTCATTGAGATGTCAAAAAAACATGTAAATGTAAACTTTCCTCCTTTAGTCAAATAGTCACCTAACTAAAGCTGCAGAACCAAGCCTTCTGACGAAGATGGCCAAAAGAATGAAATATGTGTACGGAGTACGGTGCAAAACCATGCAGCAGCAGAAGTTGCATTAATGGCAGCAAGTATTTGATTTATTATTAGACACTGCTAGTGTAAGTATGCTGGCCACACCCCATTGGCGTGGGGTAGTGTGCCTGGTCTACATAATTAAAGCCCATTATATCCAAAACTGTTGGTCTTACATAAAAATGCACACATTTTATTGCATTCAAAATGTATATGGCTCTCACAGATACACATTTTAAAATATCTGGCCTTCATGGCTCTCTTAGCCAAAAAGGTTCCCGACCCCTGCACTAAACCCTGTTCCTGCCTGTTATTTAATTTATTTATTGATCGTCCCAGACCTAGTACCCACTATACATTTTTTTTTTTACTGAATGAGAAATGCTGCCATGTTTTAATCTCATGAGATCTTGTGACAACCATAGTAGCTACAAACTGAATATTATAGTTTATTTATATAGTTTAGTTTTATTTAGTAGTGGTGTTGCATTCCATTCATTCATTTTCTAACCACTTATCCTCACGAGGGTCGCTGGCGTGCTGGAGCCTATCCCGGCTGTCTTCGGGCCAGAGGCGGGGTACACCCTGGACTGGTTGCCAGCCAATCACAGGGCACATATAGACAAACAACCATTCACACTCACATTCATACCTATGGACCATTTGGAGTCAGTAAAGTGAAAACAGCATCTACAATAACCCATTGGCTACTTGTGATAGTGTTTATAGTATGTTGTGTTGTGCAAAAAAGGTCAGTAAGGATAATTCATAATGCCGCCTACAGAGAACATACTAACTCCTTATTTCTAAAATCACAAATACCTCAACTTGGCCGGAGAAAACCGACGCACGCACGGGGAGAACATGCAAACTCCACACAGAGATGGCCGATGGTGGAATTGAACTCGGGTCACCTTGCTGTGTGGCCTACACACAAACCACTTTCCACCGTGTTGCATTTATTTCAGGTTATTTTCCTCTCCAATTGAAACACAATAGCATGTCTGCAATATAATTACGAAGGCAGAATAGGATGTGGCAGTGCTCATTTTCATTAGATAACATGTGATCTTGCATTGGTAATGTAGTAGTGCTAATGTTTTTGATGTGAACTCTAACTCAAAATCAATTGCCCCGTTGTACAAGACTGGTGATGAACACAGATGGCTCCACACAATTACAGATGCACTCTACATGGTAAAGTTCAAGGTGAGTAACACATTTTATTACGTCGTGCAATGCGTTCTCATGTCCTCTGCAGTCGTGCACGCGGCCATGTGTTTCTTGCCTATTGTGTTGGTCATAGGGGACTGTCACAGATTTCAAAGGTTTCAACCCAAAGTGCCTCCTGCCCAGCAGCCTCCACTACTGGACCTACCTCGGATCACTGACCACACCCCCACTTAATGAAAGTGTCATCTGGATTGTCCTGAAGGAGCCAATCACAGTATCTGAAAAACAGGTACTATATGTGTTTGACATAAAAATAAAACCTTTGTTGTATAATAAATACAATATTTTAAATATAATATATTTATTAATGGGCGGCACGAGTTTGCATGTTCTCCCCGTGCATGCGTGGGTTTTCTCCGGGTACTCCGGTTTCCTCCCACATTCCAAAAACATGCTAGGTTAATTGGCGACTCCAAATTGTCCATAGGTATGAATGTGAGTGTGAATGGTTGTGATTGGCTGGCGACCAGTCCAGGGTGTACCCTGCCTCTCGCCCAAAGACAGCTGGGATAGGCTCCAGCACCCCCGCGACCCTCGCGAGGAAAAAGCGGTAGAAAATGAATGAATGAATGAATGAATATTTATTAATATATATTTAGTATGTGTGCATCGCTTGAAGCTTTCCAATGTTATACTTTAATTCCAGGTCACTGAGCGCCTTTTAATAGCTAATAGCTAACTTGCCATTTTTCCCTTCTGGCATTAGATCAAGTATACATTACATCTATATCTCTGCTTTTTGCAGCGGTTACCTTGTGGGACCACCGGCGAATGCCGAAAAATTTATATCAGTAATTGACACAGCCATAAAAATGTCTGTGGTATGTCTATTTGTGTTACATCTCCCCCCTCCAAACCCTCCTGCTAGCTTGACATGAATTCAGATCACCATTTGCAATAAAAGTGTCTGTTGTGTTTAGATTAGATTCAGCTCCATAAACTCCCTATTCTCTGTTCAGTTGCCATTGTTCACAACAGAATCCAGATTTAAGTCCTATATATGCCTCACACATGTATTAAATAGAACTGAACAAAGTGTGAAATCTTGACACTGAATGAAGCATAAAAACATAAATATAAACTGAAAAATCTGCAGATTTGTGTGGCTGTGAATGCCACATCACAAAAGTTCATGGAGCCACTGTATTTTATTACTAGAACCACAGGATGCGCTCACATTGTCTTTTACGCAAAATATAATGAAAACAGCATCTACAATAACCCATTGGCTATTTGTGGGAGTGTTTATAGTATGTTGTGTTGTGCAAAAAAGGTCAGTAAGGATAATTCATAATGCCGCCTATAGAGAACATACTAACTCCTTATTTCTAAAATAAAAAAAAAACATTAAACTGTATTATGGAAAGCAGGAAGTGAACAAATGTAACAGTTACTGATTGTAAAAGTACCAGATGGAGGGGTAGGATTTAATAAGCTTTGCTTCTTCCTACTCCTTTTGGACATGTGGAACTGTGAACTGATTATGTGATGCATTCAATTGTAATCTGATGCATGTTCAAATGAAATAAAACCATTACCATTACCAAATTTGGATAAACTGACAACTCAAATGCAACAGTTTTCCTAAAATAAAGTGACACCAATGAAATGCCACAGTTCCACAGACATTCTCAAATTCATCAGTAAGTCATCAAGCGGTTAAAGCATTCAAATGAAGGCCATAGTTGACCAGTCTGTTCTGAAATCTGCTCTGCTATGCTTCACCATTGTTCTCACTGTACCACTGCTTCCTTGGTCAAACTGCAGTTCAGCACCACCAGATATGTTTACCAAGATTTAGGGGTTTAAAAGGGTTTTCCACAAAAGTACTGTTGACTGTGATGCTATATTTAAAGAGCAATACCTCTGTCATGAGCTGCCATGTCATAGGGTTGACATTGGGCCCTGTTTAGCTCTGCAAATAATCACAACGTATAGGTGGTAACCCCACCTTGCTGATACTTTAAGCTGACTAACTGTGTAACCTTATGAGCCGTCCTTGCAACCTTGCTGTATACCATCCTCTCTGGTGATCTTTCCCTTTCCTGCATATGGAAGTGGAAATATGTTTCTTGTGCAGCAATTCACAATTTATGAGTTTAGTCGTCAGTTTATTGATCCTCTCCAAATTAGTACCACAGATGGATCACCATCACTTCATGGAGACACTGTTCAAAAATATTTATTACAAACATGTGACCTCAACGAGGTAAAAATATGAAAAAAAATACAACGGAAAATGAAGAAAAAACAAGGCAAGAGCGACAGACGCAGATCATGACAGTACCCCCCAACATCTTATAAGGCGCAAATGAGAGTCGGATCAAGGATGCAGAAGCGGGGCAGCCAAGAACACTCCTTTTGGTCCATATCCCTCCCAGTCGACAAGTTATTGCACCCCCCTAACCCGTCCTCTGACATCTAAAATTTCTTTCACCATATAAGCAGGCTGACCATCGATCAGGCGCGGCAGAGGCGGAGGCTCAGATCATGACAGACAGGGCTTTTATTGTGAAATGCATACATGGAGACCCATAGAAGCACTAATGACTGCACTGTAAAACATCCCATAGATGTTGATCCCCTGCAATATGTCAAAGTATCTCTATATGTAGTACTGAAATTCTTTACATGTAAAGTATTATAATATTTAATTTATATATAATGTTCATAATAATAAATTCCCAGATTCAGGACATTGTACTTCCAGACATTTACGCTTGGCCGTATACTCATTTCAAATATTCCATTTATTTCCCCAGTGTCACGCATGAACTACAGTACGCTGCCAGTTATATATAGCCAAAAATAATAACAATAATAATACAAACAATAAATAAATAATAATAATTCTACCGCTTGTCCTCACGAGGGTGCTGGAGCCTATCCCAGCTGTCTTCGGGCGAGAGGCGGGATACACCCTGGACTGGTCGCCAGCCAATCACAGGGCGCATATAGACAAACAACCATTCACACTCACATTCATACCTATGGACAATTTGGAGTCGACAATTAACCTAGCATGTTTTTGGAATGTGGGAGGAAACCGGAGTACCCGGAGAAAATCCACGCATGCACGGGGAGAACCTGCAAACTCCACACAGAGATGGCCGAGGGTGGGATTGAACTCGGGTTTCCTAGCTGTGAGGTCTGCGCGCTAACCACTTGACCGCCATGCAGCCTGGGTGGAAACATTTATTTTTGCATTTATTTTGGATTTTCTACGAAATTCTACGAACCTTCAGAGATCTTTACAAAGGTTTTCTATTCTATGTCTATTTAGAAATTGTTAGTATCAGAAAAATGGAAATTCCATGATTTTAATTGTTACATAATTGAGGTGTGTATATATAACCTTTGGTTGATGATGTAATCCTGGATATTGGAGGGGAGAAAACCTGACATCAATATTGTGGTTTTGAGTGGGCTTTGATATGAACTGTAATTCCATCCATCCATTTTCCATACCGCTTTTCCTCATGAGGGTTACAGGCTTGTTGGAACCTATCCAAGCTGTCTTCGGGCGAGAGGCAGGGTACACCCTGGACTGGTCGCCAGCCAATCACAGGGCACATATAGACAAACAACCATTCACACTCACATTCATACTTATGGACAATTTGGGGTGTCTTCTATTTTGCTTCAGACATCAACTGCAAAGCAAGAAGCTATAGTTTTGGGGCCATTTTTCATCAACTTAACATCTTTTTACTGTTTTTGTTTATGATGTGAGGGTGACTGCACACAAAAAAAAACACATTTTGGGTGCAGCTGAACTTTAAATTTTGACTCCCTTAGCCAAGGCTAAAGCTCTCGTTAGTGACCATGATTGACTTTAGCTGTTGATCGCATTTTGTCTTTGCCACCATAAAGAGGATTTGTTTGGATCAACCAGTGTTCTGAACAAGAGGGAAGCTCAAGGAACTCAGCTAAGCTCTAAGAAGGAGAATTGTAGATTGACACAAATGGGAAACATTTTTGGAAGAAAAAAAGTCAAGTTTTATACAATTTGACTGCACTTGTTTTTGTCTCTGAAGCAGATGCTTTATAAAACATTTCAATTTTATTTCAGCTGGGCAAGTTCCGAATGCTTCTGTCCACTGGAGAAGAAGAGGACCAGAGGATACGTATGGAAAACAACTACAGGACTCCTCAACCCCTGAAAGACCGAAAAGTGCGTTCATCCAATTAATGGAACTTCAAGATCCTATAATATAACTCTTAAGGAGACGACAGAGTGGATGCAACAATATGGGAATATTTTCACTGCCAAAACTCTAAGATATGTTTTGCATAATATAATTACTAACAACTGATTTTATCAATGAAAAATTAATTTTTGGTCAGGTGCTATGCACTGTATGTCGTTTGTCATGGTTACATTTAACTGGCTATTGTTGGCACTGGAGCTGTTTGTCGGTTGGTATCAAACACTTGTGCTGTTGATGGCGTCCTAAATGGTGTCCAAATATCCTTCTATCCAGCCTATTGTAGCCGTTGAGCTTTGCGATTTAACAATCCTAACTATAGCTGAAATTGGATTAGTGCTGTGTTTTCCTAAGTGCGCTGCTTGGCCGTGACGGACTAGTCCCAGGATCTGTTACAGGTCAGGAGTGGGTTTTATATTTAGCATGCCATTAACATTTTATTTAAAGTGTTTACAATGAATTATTGTGTACGGTTTTCAGTTTGACCTTCCCACCCTCGCATTACCGGCTGCACTTTTATTTTCCCTTACATAAAAGTTTGAGTGCACACAGTTATTAATATGCAATTCCTAAACATGCATGCACAGCCTATATGTATGTATGTATCTATGTATGTATGTATGTATGTGACACCTGACCAGACTGTTGAGCTGTGGCAGCTTTGTGTGACGCCAGTCTTCATGTTGAGGAGAACTACCGCTGGGCAATGGTTGCAATAATTTAGTTTTATGCTCCCATACCACAAATTGCATATTAGAAGAATTCACCTCATGTATGATTTATAGGTGGTTTGAAATACTTTGTAATATGCTTATTCACTGAAATAAAATGTAACAAACATTTGATTGGTTTCACTAATTCATTTGCTGGAATACACAATAAAAACAATGAAACTATTCATTCAACTAGTATAAAAATCTGCTGTTAAGGTTGCAACAACTACACTTTGGTAATGGTAATGGTTTTATTTCATTTGAACATGCATCAGATTACAATTGAATGCATCACATAATCAGTTCACAGTTCCACATGTCCAAAAGGAGTAGGAAGAAGCAAAGCTTATTAAATCCTACCCCTCCATCTGGTACTTTTACAATCAGTAACTGTTACATTTGTTCACTTCCTGCTTTCCATAATACAGTTTAAGGTTTGTTTGTTTGTTTTTTTTAAATAATGCATCTCGTACCAAAGTACAAGGTGATATGACCATACAATGACATAATGTGTACCATAGTAACAATAGTAGTCAATATAGTGATATGTACCTGGAATCGACATTTATATTATTTTTTGGAGGACGTCATTCAAAGAAATGTTTAAAAACAAAGTCGCAAATTAGAGAAAGACCTCATGGTGGCTTTGGAGGTAATTAGTAGCCAGACCGAAGCAGAGCATGCAGACTACAATCACAGTCAATTTTTAACCTTCTTTGAGGAAGTTTAACTAACTAATTCAGTTCTTCTTTCTCTTTGGGCTTTTCCCTTCAGGGGTCACCACAGCAAATCAATCTCCTCCATCCAACGATGTCTTCTGCATCTCTCTCTCTCACACCAACTACCCTCATGTCCTCCTTCACTACATCCATAAACCTCCTCTTTGGTCTTTCTTTATACCTCCTACCTGGCAGCTCTAAATGCAGCATCCATATTCTACCAATATATTTACCATCTCTCCTCTGGACATGTCCCAACCATCTCAGTCTGACCTCTGTGACTTTATCTCCAAGGCCTCTAACATGTAATGTCCCTCTGATGTACTTGTTCCTGATCCTATCCATCCTGGTCACTCCCAATGAGAACCTCAGCATCCTCATCTCTGCTACCGACAGTTCTGCTTCCTGTCTTTTCCTCAGTGGCACTGTCTCTAGACCAAACAACATGGCTGGTCTCACCACAGTTTTGTATACCTTTCATTTCATTCCCTTTCATTTTAGCTGAAACTCTTCTATCACACATCATGACTGACACTTTTCTCCACCCGTTCCATCCTACCACACACTTCTTCACCTCCTTTTCACAATCTCCATTGTTCTGAACTGTTGACCCCAGGTACTTCAAATTCTCTACCTTCTGTATCTCTTCTCCCTGTAACCTCACTCTTCCACTTGGGTCCCTCTCATTCACACATATACACTCTGTCTTGCTGCTGCTCATCTAGTTTTCTTTGAGATAGTTTAACCAACTAACTAATTCAGTAAGTCCAGCAAATAAACTATAACAAACCATGATTTGGGGCTGCATGGGGGTCGAGTGGTTAGCGCACAGACCTCACAGCTAGGAGACCTGAGTTCAATCCCACCCTCGGCCATCTCTGTGTGGAGTTTGCATGTTCTCCCCGTGCATGCGTGGGTTTTCTCCGGGTACTCCGGTTTCCTCCCACATTCCAAAAACATGCTAGGTTAATTGGCGACTCCAAATTGTCCATAGGTATGAATGTGAGTGTGAATGGTTGTTTGTCTATATGTGCCCTGTGATTGGCTGGCGACCAGTTCAGTTTGTACCCGTCCTCTCGCCGGAAGACAGCTGGGATAGGCTCCAGCACCCTCTGCGACCCTCGTGAGGATAAGCGATAGAAAATGAATGAATGAAACCATGTTTTGGGGCTGTATGTCATTTTTGTTTGCTTGTGTGTTACAATTTGAAAAGTGTGATAAAAATTCACAGTGGAATTGTCGTCAGCAACTTAACAGTCTGGAGAACCAGGTTCAAATTTCTGTTGGACCATCCTTATGTGGAGTTTGCACGCTCTCTGCATGTGCGTGTGGATGAGACTCTAAATTAAGCGTGACTGTGATTGATTGTTTGTCTATATGTGCCCTTTGTTAGGCTGGTGACCAGTCCAAGGTCAACCCCTCTTTAGATGAGGACAAGTGGTATAGATTAGAAAATGGATGTGTGGATGGTGATAGATGGTGAAAGTTTAAATGACTCAAGTCAGAGCTTTTTGCTTGTGTCTTCCTGTAGATGGCAGCCTCTACCATCTAAAGATGCTGTTAGTTTGAATTGTTTACCTTTTACACAGATGTACTGCAATGTGAAGTTGTTTATGATATTTATAAAATGATTAACTATAGATTTCTGTAGTTTAAAAATAAAATGATGTGATATAAAAATTATGAATAACATTTAAGTTGAAGTCTTGGAAAATGAAAATCTTACATTTGACCTTGCCACCTTATTATTGTGTATTATATGAGGCAAAATTAAGATTGCATATAAATGCTGATATCTGTGGAAACAAATCAGTTAACAGGCTAATAAATAAAGAATGAGAGAGTGGGCGTGTGTGGCAATTATATTTAACACACATTCTCAAATAACCCTTCCAAAATAGCACCAGGAAGCTTTATCGAGACTGCAAATACCCGAGTAGGCTCATCATCCCCAGCCACAATCGATGGACTGTTATAAGATACTACGGTCAGTCATCAGAAATAGAGTCTGCCACATGTATACAGTATTTAGCGCAAGGTCTTTGTGTACGTTGGAGTGATACTTCCTCAGTTATTATAACCTGGTCAACTTGTTAATGTACAAATAATATGATAATACTGGTAGGACAGATATATAAGTATCAAGGTATTTCTTAGTGTTTGTTTTATACAATATATGTTATTGCAAATAATAGTTTTCCCACAGAAACATGAAAAACAATGCTCATTTTGATATAAATGCAGGGTATAAAAATATTAAAATAAATTACATGTATTATTATTTTTATTTTATTATTATAATTATATGTATTATACATTAAAACAAGAAACTTTCAGTAGTTTCTCTTAGTAAATACTCTCAGTATTGGTGAGGACTGCAAATCTTTCTGACACCCAGGAGAAATGGACACTGCAGTTGCCGTGGTTACAAACAACACATCTAACACACCACGGGGCGACTCATATCTCCCTACTTGTCTTTGAGCCCGTGATCCATCTGCATCACCTTGTCAGGAAATAAAACATCTAACAAAAATATCCAACGCTTGTTTCCCCTAAAACTCCTGAGCTGACACGTGTTCCTGTTTTTGTTGGGAGGCTTAATTTAGCAAAGCGTTATCTATTTTGTTTGGATGTCCAGTAAAGGCCTTCGGAAGGTTCCTGTGCTAGCAGTCATGTAACCCTCATACCTCATGGATGCTGACATTGGTTCTCAGCCAGGTTCAGGGTCAAGTTTAAGGTAAAGCGATAACAACTTGTGACATTAAGTGGCTGTGTATTAACAGCAAATAGCATGAACGTTGACAGGCAAGGCCTTGGTTGACTGGCTGTATTATAAATCACAGCTTAAGGCAGGGGTCTCAAACTCAATTTACTTGGGGGCCACTGGAGCTAGGGTCTGGGCGAGACTGGGCCGCATCAGGTTTTCAAAAAAAAACGCATTTATTAAAAACAGAAAAATATCTTAAATTTTATTTTTGTTAATTTTTAAAAAAATATCTTAATTTTTATTTTTCTGCACAAAATAAGATGAAACATAAATAAACAAATCAAGAATAAAGAAAATCAATCAATCAGTAATAAATAAATATAATAATAATAATAAAACGGCAAATAATAAAAACTTAAGAAACCACATATAGTTGGTGGGTAGACAAATGATTTTTTTCAGATTAAAATGAACAAAGCATTATTAGAGCCCTGTAGACATGACAAAACACGACTATAGTCACATTTATACTCTTTTTATTTACAACATATTGCGCAACTGCAGGGTCTTGAGACACATGCTAACTCGCAAACTAGAGAGCTAGCGACCTAAACGGTAGCCTTCAAGTTATTTCCTTTAAACTTAAATAGCCAAAAACTTACCACTTCCACACGGATAGGGAGGATAACTATTAACAGTTATTTAACCTTTAACATGAACATTAATCAAACGTAATAATTTTTTCTGGGTACATGATACCATACAGCATCCATATCAAACTTGCGCGGGCCGCACTAACATTAAACTTTCATATCAAGGCGGGGGCCTCAAACTAGTGTCCTGCGGGCCACATTTGGCCCGCGGGCCGCGTGTTTGAGACCCCTGGCTTAAGCACTTCCGAGTGATGGGGCCAAGGTCACAATCTTATAGTGACTGCCGTTTCATACACTTTATTTTTCTCAGAAAATATGACCTTGGTGTTTTATTTGACCTCTTTAGTGGTTGCTCAAACACACAGTGTTGATGAGACACTGTTGATTGAGTCATAGGCTTACAACATACGTATGTATGACATGTATGATCCCTACCGGGTCCGGTTACATGGAGTACAAGCATAACATATTTGTGGACCACGTACAGTAATATGGTCTTCAGAGAACTCCAGCGACTTCATTGAGTGAACGTTAAACCCCTCTGAAGTCGAAACGCTGGTGTTTGTTCCAGGTCGCTATGGCAACACACACTCACCACTGCATCACAGCATATTCATTTCATACATGTCTGCTTAAAATCACTGTCAGAGATATTTAGATTATGGATTTGACATATGAAACTACATTCAGGAGGCTCTACTGCCAGATGTATTTACATTCTTGACTAATTCTGTTAATGCAGCATTGGCACCAGAGGGCACATTATTGCAATAAACAGTGTTAAAGATGCTATATAAACTTTATTTTGTTTGTTTGTTTGTTTTCTTGTCCTGTGTGTACAAAACTGCACTCTAATTTCCTGTTATTTACTTTGTCTTACTTGTAAAATTGTATTTTCCACCAATAATAAGGCAGTAATTCCAATGTGTAATATGCTCAATTTTTTTTAATTATATTTTTGTTATTACATTTTAAACATTTCGCCTAAGCCTTTTATTGTATCCCTTTTTAAAAAGCGACTGGAACCTTCACTTGGATTATAATTAAGTACATCTAACAAAATATTGTACCAGCATACCCGTGCCCCTAGTGAGGATAAGTGGCATAGAAAATGGGTGGATGGATATAAATCAGGGGTCTCAAACACGCGGCCCGCGGGCCAAATGTGGCCCGCAGGACACAAGTTTGAGGCCCCCGCCTTGATATGAAAGTTTAATGTTAAAGCCCGCGCAAGTTTGATATGGATGCTGTATGGTATCATGTACCCAGAAAAAATTATTACGTTTGATTAATGTTCATGTTAAAGGTTAAATAACTGTTAATAGTTATCCTCCCTATCCGTGTGGAAGTGGTAAGTTTTTGGCTATTTAACTTAAAAGGAAATAACTTGAAGGCTACCGTTTAGGTCGAGTTAGCATGTGTCTCAAGACCCTGCAGTTGCGCAATATGTTGTAAATAAAAAGAGTATAAATGTGACTATAGTCGTGTTTTGTCATGTCTACAGGGCTCTAATAATGCTTTGTTCATTTTAATCTGAAAAAAATAATTTGTCTACCCACCAACTATATGTGGTTTCTTAAGTTTTTTATTATTTGCCGTTTTATTATTATTATTATATTTATTTATTACTGATTGATTGATTTTCTTTATTCTTGAATTGTTTTGATTTATTTTTCATCTTATTTTGTGCAGAAAAATAAAAATTAAGATATTTGAGAACAGTGGAATGTTTTATCAGAGCTTTTATTGTAGAAAATCGGAACCAAAGCACTGAAAAAGTTTGTATATTTTTCGGTTTTTAATAAATGTTTTTTTTTTTTTTTTTGGAAAACCTGATGTGGCCCAGCCTTGCCCAGACCCTAGATCCAGTGGCCCCCAGGTAAATTGAGTTTGAGACCCCTGATATAAATGATGAATGAAAGGGATGCATGAATATTTAAGATTAGTTTTACCATCACTGAAGATGTGAGACAAAGACAGCGAGACAGCAAAATTAACGTGGATTGAATTGAATTCAAAAGTCCCGGCTGCAAAATAACTCAAAACGTAACTTTATCATTCCCAGACATTCCCATAAAGACGTGATATGATGTATAAATAGGTCTAACAAGGAGAAACCCTTGTGATCACCTCTCTTGGTTCTTCTCCAGCACATCACAGGCTTCTGGCTCATCTGCTATCTGCTGTAACTCCCACAAGCCACCACACCGACACATTCAAGGCAGAGAGGTCAGTCATGCACCCAAGTTTCCAAGATCGCTATCCCCCAAGCCCATGGGGTCAAAAATAGCCCTGTTAGCCTTTTATAAACCAGAGTGTTTCTATAAAAAGCCTTCGTCTGACCAGAAGGCTGTGCTGAAGCCGCGTTGCCCTATCTTTAGCTTTATTTATGTGCTGGTGTTGACAGCACCACTCGCAAGGCTTTTCAGTCACTGTTCGTTAGATCACATGTGTGCCAAACCCTTGACCGCTTGTTGGAAAGCGCTGTCCAGTAAAAACGGCCGTCCAATGCTGGTCAACCTGCACCCTGTCGAGAAACAAACAGCCTAACAGCTGCTGAGTTAACAGCCCGATGATTCTTACCCTCAGATTCCTTCCATCCAATTAGTGTTTATGGAGCTTTGTCCTGACGGCATGTAACGACGTGTTCACTTTCATTACAATGATGATCGTCCAAACTATTACGCTGTTACATGAAGTCTGTAAAAATAGAGAAACCAACAAGTGGGACTTCATTTAATTTCAAGGTCATGATGTCTGCTTCATTGTTCTCTGGTTACATAGCATGGACTGCCAAATTATTCATCCATCCTCAATGGGTCTTAAAGGTATGCTGGAGCCTATCCCAGCTGACTTTGTGCAAAAACACCCCGGACTGGTGGTCAGCCAATCACAGGGCACATATAGACAAACAACCATTCACACTCACATTCATACCTATGGACAATTTGGAGCAGCCAATTAACCTAGCATGTTTTTGGAATGTGGGAGGAAACCGGAATACCCGGAGAAAACCCACACATGCACGGGGAGAACATGCAAACTCCACACAGAGAGGTGGAATTGAACCCTGGTCTCCTAGCTGTGAGGTCTGCGTGCTAACCACTAGACCGCCGTGCCGCCCCTTTTTAATATATATTTTTAAATATCATTTTATATTTAGGCGAAGTGGTTAGCGTGCAGGCCACACAGCTCGGAGACGCGTGTCACGTTCCGGTTTGTGAGTTTTGCGGTTCGACCCCAGGATGCAGAGATAAGGACCCAAATGCAGGTAAAAATATATTTATTTGTGCTATGCAGCAGAATGATGCACTAGCAAGTCCGACTCAAACAATGACAATGAACCGACAAAGGAAGGCGCACGCACCTGAACTAAATAGGAATCACAAATGGAAAACAGGTGCGGGAGAAAATGGAAATCAACGGAAAACAGAACAGAGTAACAGAGGAAGTGAATACAAAATAAGGGCATGAACGAGGAACAGAGGAAAAGAGGAAAAGAGGAAAACTAAACGAGCTGTCACAGGGGAGTGTTCAATTCCACCCTCGGCCATCTCTGTGTGGAGTTTGCATGTTCTCCCCGTGCATGCGTGGGTTTTCTCCGGGTACTCCGGTTTCCTCCCACATTCCAAAAACATGCTAGGTTAATTAGCGACTCCAAATTGTCCATAGGTATGAATGTGAGTGTGAATGGTTGTTTGTCTATATGGGCCCTGTGATTGGCTGGCGACCAGTCCAGGGTGTACCCCGCCTCTCCTCGCCCAAAGACAGCTGGGATAGGTTCCAGCACCCCCCGCGACCCTCGTAAGGAAAAGCGGTAGAAAATGAATGAATGAATGAATGAATGAATATTCATTCAACATTTCATTTAATTATTATAGCCATATGATCCCCTGAGTAAATATTTAGAAGTTTCATGAAAATAACACTCCAGCTCCAGTTAGCTGTTTTTTTCTTTTGGTTCGGGTGTACAGTATATGCAGCAGTGCTTCTGAAATAGTGGGACGGGACCCCCAGGGGGATTTGCAGTGAACTGTCAGGGAGGGTGTAAGAGGGAGGGAGGTCTCTCAATATCAGCGCAGACCAGCCAACATGTATGAATTTATCATCAATATGGGTGGGGGTGGGGTGGGAGTGAGGGGCATGACCCAAAATAATTAAGTACCAATTGTATATAATGTATACTTATTTCAAAACTATTCAAAAATAATGTGGCTAACTCAACACTCAACAAGTACAGTACATATTTCAATTTCATTCGAGCGTTTTTATGTGCAGTATTACCTAATCATCAAAGAGCCTGGCTTGCATAACCAATTTTTCCAAAGCCTGTGAAGTCTGCCTGGCAACAAGTGGCCTCACAAACAGTTACAAAATATGCTGCTGATTTATGATAGAAATGAGATGTACTTTCAGTTGTATTATAGGATGTCATTAGTTAACAAACGAGTTCCATTCAAATTATGTTAAATCAGATGATTATACCGAAATTATACTTAAATTCACATTTTCTAAAATGCGCAGAGAAGGGAAAGACATATGTGTTCATGTTTCATGTACGTAAGTATTATGGCTAAAAAAGTGTCTCCTTAGTAGCTACTATAGATGTGTCATTGTATCTGTTTCTTTTTGTGCGTGAAACAGTCTTGAAGTTGTTGATGATTGCTATTTCTGTTGTCTTGTGCATCTCCACATTGATCTGTGCAAAGAATGCGTGGTGCAGTCATGCTGTACACGTGTTTGTGTCAATGTGTCAGTGCTTGTAGATGATGAGTGGGAAGAAGGCAGTCTGAAAGCGATGGAATGATTGCAACCTTTCAAATATAGAGGCTGCGTCTTGTCAAGAGCTCAAGAGCTCTCCGGCATCTTTGCTTTTCAAATATGATCGGAAAATAAAGCATGTTTTTTTTTTTCAATTTTGCATGGCATTGAGTAGATTTGCATAAATCGGTGTGGTGTATGTGTAAAGTGTGCAAGGTTGCGTGCCGGTGTGCAAAGACCATTTTTAAATGTTGGAAATTTCTGTCACACATAACCTTCATGCCTCTTGCATGGCCTCTGGAGCGGCCTTTTATTGTGGCCAAGCTAAAGCACACCTGTGCAATAACCATGTTGTTTAATCAGCAACTTGATATGCCATGCCTATGAAGTGAATGGATTATCTCCTGTGCTCATGAATACATTTAGACAATATTTGAGAGAAACGTGCCTTTAGTGCTGTGATTGGCTGGCGACCAGTCCAGGGTGTACCCAAAGACAGCTGGGATAGGCTCCAGCACCCCCTGCTACCCTTGTTAGGAAAACAAGTGGTAGAAAATGAATGAATGAATGAATGAATGCCTTTAGTGTACATAGAAAAAAGTGCAAAAATTTTGAGTTCAGCTCATGAAAAATAGGAGTAAAAACAATATAAAAAAGGTCACTTCTGAGCGCCCACTGATTGGAGGGAGTGGGCTGCACTTTCTCAAAGAAACATTACAGCCCACTTTTGCTTTCACATGCATTTATTCCTCCTGTTCCTTGAATCAAAATTGTTTATTTCCAGTTTCCTGTCTGAAAGTCTGAAATGTAAGAGTGATTACAGGCTCTAAAGTGCCTGAAATAGCACGAGTGACGCACATACTGTGTCAGTTGTCCGTTTCTTTTGACAAGCAGTTAAAGCTCTTTTCCGCTTCGGAACACAAAATTACACGAGGACACAGGGGACGCATTTTTTTTTTAATCTCACAATCTCTATTTGCCGTGCAGCTGCATGACATGACATCCTATTTATTTTGACGTTGCAGTATACCTTTAAGTGTACCCTTGGTTCTTGTACAATATGTGTTGAGCCGACCTATAGAATACATAGAAATGTGAATGTTGCAATTAAAGCCTTTAAGCTAATGGATCCTAATCAACCATGTGTTATAGTGTGAAACCTTGGTTTTCGAATGCCACTGTTCTTGTATGATTTATTTTTGCAGATTTTTTTTTTGGCAAAATTCTGCCTTGGTTCTCATACATTGTTTCAGTTATTGTACAATATTGCACATAACAAACTTGTATTTTACCTTTTGATAGGGTGAATGTTGTATTAAAGGGGACCTATTATGCTTTTTCCACTTTTCTGACCTATATATTAATGTAGTTAGAATGTTGTATTCTCGTGTTAAACAATGCCAAAGTTTCAGATAATGACGTTTGCACATATGGAAGTGAGCCCTGAAAGAACTTTGGGTTGGCTCAAAACGACAAGGTGTCGTAAAACTGCACCTTTGTGATGTGACAGAGGGGCGGACTTCCTTGTAATCGAACAAAAGAAACCCTAATGCTAAAAGGTTTAAGCTACTTACCTTTGTAGTAATATCTTTTCGTAACTTGCAGCTAACTTTGGACACAAGTGTGACCAACCACAGCGGAATGGTCGTGCCTGGAGGCAGGCAGCGCAGTCAGGCGCAACGTGGCGCACCCACACCCCCGTCTCTCCCACCGACGCAAGTGGCAAAAAAGGGCGGAGTGAGAGAGTTTAAAACAGCCGGGTGTAATCTTAACCAATCAGAAGAGCGCCTCTCATTGCCTTTAAAAATAAGTTCTACCATATCTTACTTATTGTGTGGAAATATGGGCTAATAACTATAAAAGCAATCTTCACTCGCTAAATGTACTGCAAAAAAGGTCAGTAAGGATAATTCATAATGCCGCCTACAGAGAACATACTAACTCCTTATTTCTAAAATCACAAATACTTCAACTTGCTGATATAGTTCATCTTCAAACAGCTAAAATAATGCATAAGGCTAAAAACAACCAATTAGCTAAAAATGTCATCCAATACTTCTCTACAAGAGAGGAGAAATATGATCTCAGGGAAGAACTACATTTGAAACACTTCTATGCTAGGACTACGTTAAAAAGCCATAGCATTTCAGTATGTGGAATCAAACTATGGAATGGATTGAGTAAGGACCTCAAACAATGCACAACGATGAGCCAATTCAAGAAACAATACAAGCAGTTGATGTTTGCTAAATACAAGGATGAAGAGTCTTGAACCAGTCATGATGTGCTATATATATCACTATATTGACACTTACTATGGTACCCATTATGTCATTGGATGCTCATATCACCTTGTACTTCGGTACGAGGTGCATTATTAAAAAAAAAAAACCTTAAACTGTATTATGGAAAGCAGGAAGTGAACAAATGTAACAGTTACTGATTGTAAAAGTACCAGATGGAGGGGTAGGATTTAATAAGCTTTGCTTCTTCCTACTCCTTTTGGACATGTGGAACTGTGAACTGATTATGTGATGCATTCAATTGTAATCTGATGCATGTTCAAATGAAATAAAACCATTACCATTACCAAAAGACTGAACTGCGCATCAGAGGCCACAATGCACGTCATGCACCACGTACCCGTTTTTGGTGATGTGTGTACACCTTTGGGGCACCGTTTGCCACAAAATTGCCACTGTGCTGAATGTGGACACCTCCCCGCCACACCCATCTTGGTGCAATCCAGTTTACCAAAGTGGCTGCGCACAGTGGTGCACTGGACTTGAGCTGCGCCACAAAATGTGACAAACAAACAAACAATTCTCTTGCAGATCAACAGTGTATCTGTCTAATATTAAACATTCTAAACATTCTAGTCTTTTAATGTTGTATTTTACAATAACAAGAACATTTACAACATTTCTGCTAGATTACCAGCATCTCCTGATAAACGTTGTTCCCGTAAAAGAGAGAACAGCTGCACCACTTGAGTCCAAATGATGCAACTTAATGCACCAGTAGGTTGTGTGCTCTTTTGGTACACCATTCCTGTCACTGCATCCATTTATTGTTCACATGGGAAAAACCCCCTTTGCCCGTGACCCTCCTTAAGTGCATGTAATTACCAGCAATTTAGTCATAATTGGCTCAAAGAGTAAGATTCTGAAACAACAAAGAATGTGTTCCCAGGGAGAATGCTAACGTTTTTAACCTTTCAGGGTTCAAGGGGTTGTTACGTAGAAACAGAAAGCAGGCTAGACTCACTCTTGGTGAGTGCTTTTTGGCAACACAAGGTAAAAAAATAAATAAAATAAAAATAAAAATAATTGAGAAGCACTGCTTAGACTGAAAGAAATCTGGTTTGCAAAGTGAAACTTCACCAAAAAAGGACCAAAATAACTTGGGGCATGGAGGGGACATGAACTAGTAGGAGGGAGGATTACGTCTTAAAATGAGTAATGGAAAATGGGCCGGCCACTTGGGGAAACATGGATTCCGCCTCTGTCCTTCAGTGTCCAGCCCTAGGAATAGGATTATATCTCTCTTTTTCTAAGCTACTTGGAATAATTGGGAACCCTCACCTCCTCTCTGTGGCCTTGCCCCCCCCCCCCCACTGAGCTCAACATCCTGTCATCAGAGGAGTCGTTAGAAGACATCATGGCCACAGTTGAAGGCTCACGGCCTCCAAAAACTTGATCCCAAGCCACAAGCTGTCCACTTCGCCTCTGCCCTCTCATTTCGCTCAGGGTCCTTTTCCTCACAGGATATAAATAGTTTATTATAAATGGGTGGGGGCTGCGTGTGGTCTACAAGCAGCAATATTCTCTGAGTCATCACACATTGAAAATGTCCAGAATGGAGCTGCTATCGCTTGATTACACATATTTATATAATTGAATAAATGAATGAAAATGAAGGTTGTTTCATCATTCAGGTTATTTTATTATGAAAAATACAGGAAGTAGGGAATAACAAAACATGCACTTTGTCAAACAGGGCATGACAGAAGACAATGGGGAAATAAATACACTGGTGACGCAATGCACAAGTGAGCAGGATGTAAGGGAAGTAAAGGACAGGTGAAAGCAATGATGAGCTGAACACAGAAGGAAAATATAAGCAAAATTCAACACAAAATGGATGGTCTAAGCCAGTGATTTTCAACCACTAGTGTACCTTGAGAAACCGTCAGGTGTGCCGTGAGGAATTATCCAATATCACTTTTTATAATTAACATTTATTAATCATCATTTGCAAATATTATGTCAATAGCCATGATGTCAATAGTATACATGGACCCAAATATTCCAATTGCATTTGGTTTATTTGCTCAAACGGAAAGAATTGAACAGGGATGGAATATTCCTTTAACCAATCCGATTGAGGTATCTTGTACCCGCTCAAACGGAAAGTTGTCAGACTGCGTTCTTCTTTGTGGTGTTTTTCTTCTTCTGTTGTTTATTGGCGGTTGGCAAGCAGCTTTCGTGTGCATTACCGCCATCTGTGAAACAGAATCTAAACCCTTCTATACTTTATTCACAAGTGCAGTTTTATTAAAAAAGAAAATATATATCTATATAAAACATGTCCTGAGTTTAATTATAAAATATTAGCAAGATTGAATTTGATCTTTTCCTGTTTAAATTTATCCCGGGTGCGTTCTTTCAGCGCATGCTCAGATATGACGTAACACGCAGATCCAGACGTTCTTCACTTTTAAAAATGGAGGCCAGCAATCGGCACTGGACTAAGCAAAGTTTGTTTTTGATTCAAACTAAATTTCAAGACTGGACAGACGAAAAACTGGCAATACGGAGTTATTCCAACAAGTGAAAGAAAAACTTGGGGAAGCCGGTATCACGTGATGTTGATGTTTACGTTTTACTGGGCATGCCCTATTGACTATTCTGGTTGATTTTCACGGCGCATGTAGACAAGAGATTGGAATATTCCTTTCTATGGATACCATTGTTTCCCGAAAGGTCATTGGGAAAGAGAAAAAGTGGTGATGTAAAAACGTGGCTACTGTGGAGTGTCTGTGGTGTAAAGACTGGCAGAGCAATGTAATATTGGTCCGTGTGGCAACATCTACCTTGTTCCTCCGATAGACTTATTGATGCACGTGTGAGGTCATGGTGACATTTTGTAACATTTTTGGTTAGTGGTGTGCCACAAGATTTTTCCAATGTAAAAAAACGTGCCGTGGCTCAAAAAAGGTTGAAAAACACTGGTCTAAGCAGTGTGACAATATACAGTAATCCCTCGTAAATTGGTTCCAAACACTACTGTGATATGTGCATTTCAGCGGAGTAGGATTTCACATTATTAGAGCCCTCCACACATGAAATAGCACCCCAATTGTCCCCTTCACACACGTAATAAGAGTACATACGCAATTATGAGCATAAATAAGACTCATGCCTATGTGTGTTTATGTTAATGCGTTCAGGAGCTTGGGGAGATGAGACAGGAAGTGACGGCGGGGGTTCAGAGTTTAGTTTTAGTGTGGCAACAGTAGCCTGTGTTAATGGATTATTGTGTCGGTTGTGAGATAATTCAGTCCTGCAATTAAAATATGTTGTTTTGGCGACTAGTGTTTGTGTGCAAAATTATTTTGGGCAAAATAAACATAAAATTTGCTGAAATATGCATATTTTTGGACTAATAACATGCTGTATTCAACCACAAAGCAGCAGGATTTATTAATTAATATATTTCTCAAAAAAAGTGGGTATTACCTTTATATTATAAAGGTATTACTGCACTGGGTCCGTTTGAAATAAAAAGCTTGTTAAATTGGTCTTTAAAATTCAATAAATGAAATCAACATGTAGTATTAATTTTAATCTGATATAACTAGCAATAACTAAAACTAAAAAAAATGTGTAAAAAACTACTCAAAATATGTAACAAAGCCACATAACCTAGGCACAGGCAGGTGTACCTACTTTTTTTTTTACATCTACTCTAATGAATTTCAAATACAGATACACAATCTATATTTTCTGAGCGACATTGAAGTGGCATTGGTAGCTGATCATGTGATCATCATGTTTAAATTGACATTTTCAGAGGAACTCTCTCCTGGCTCGTGTTACCTTGTTGTTTGGGGTTCTGGTAAGACAGCCTCACAAACACAACAACAAGGATAATACCTATGAAACACAAAAAAGCACAACAATTGAGCTATTAAACCATACCACAACATCACCTGCTGTATGAGTAATGATTATTATTATTTTATGAAGACAACATCCCCCAGTAATTCCCTTTAAAGGCCAAAGTGATCAATACTGACCAATGACAGCAAATGTACCCAGTAGAATGCCCACTGCAGACTGGATAGTTGGCATGCCCTGCAGCTGCTTGGCTGGCATTTTGCAGTTGCCCCTGATGTTGCAAGGGCAGACAGTCACTAAAGAAAAAAAAAGAATGACCCACTCATCACATAACATGCAGTAGCGCAATGACTATTTGACTTATGTAAGAGAAGTGACATGCCAAGAGTAGGAAGTGCCTGGTGGAGAACTATTTGGCTGATGAAAAGCAACATTAAATCACTAGAGCAGAACTAGTCTTAACCAGCATGTTGGTTTTAATCAGAGGTGTATGATAATTATCCATAATTATATTATTTATATTATTTTATTATTTATTTATTATTATTATATTATATTTTAATATTATTATATTATTTTATATTTATTTATATATTATATTATCCATATATTTATGACATCATACTGATAATTCTTAAAGCATAAAAAAATAGCTCAAATAACCAACAATTTAAAAAACTCCAATGAGGTAAGATTACTGGTACTGTGCTGGTGACCGAATCAAGTGCTCCTCTTTTCTCCCGTTTGTGATGTTCCCCCTTACTGTTTCAGGTGCAAGTTGCACCTAATGAAAAAATATCAAACATCAATCCTGATCAGCCACATGCTCATCAGCACATCAGCATCAGTAAAATGCCTGGGATTTGTTCCTATCGCTGCAGAGTTTGAAAAGTAAGAAAGGTTTACCTGAGATTTCATTCTGGTACAATGGTACTAGATGGCGATTGCCCTTTACTGTCGCTGAGGATACCAGTTTTTGTCAACTCGTAAAACACCTTAGAGCGATGGTTTGTACTTTTTCTCTATGTTTTGTAAACAATTAGTGATGTCATAATATTTGCTTAGGAAAAATGTACAGATAGAGTTTGTCAAATTCAACTTGATTTGAATCGTTCTTGTCAGTCACAAACTGCAGAAAAAATCAAAACTTAAAAAAAAAACAATGAATATAAAACATTATCAGTTATCAGTATCGGGCCTGGGCAGGAAACAGGAAGTTATTGGTATCGATATCAGTTTAAAAATAATGTGCATTCCTAGATTTCTTTTCATTGTTCTCACAACATCTCCACACTTGGTTATTACCTGGTAGGTTTATGAAGGTGCTTCTGGGAGGAGAGCTGCTGTCCGAGATAGTGAAGGGCACAGTGTAAACTTCGGGGGCCAGATATGGTGTGTTTAGGGACAGGTTGGTGTGAGTATCTGAGATAAAAATAAAAAAACACAAATAATAGACTTATTTATTATAATGACTTAATGTTGAATGTTAAGGACTGTGACTTAATGTTGTATTTACCTTACCTCCTTGAACCTAAGTAAAACTAAAATCATGCTGTTTGGTAACAGCAGAAAGGACACGGACCAGCAAATACAAATAGACAAAAATCGCAGCTGTCTTTGCGCGAGAGGCGGGGTACACCCTGGACTGGTCGCCAGCCAATCACAGTGCACATATAGACAAACAACCATTCACACTCACATTCATACCTATGGACAATTTGGAGTCACCAATTAACCTAGCATGTTTTTGGAATGTGGGAGGAAACCGGAGTACCCGGAGAAAACCCACGCATGCACGGGGAGAACATGCAAACTCCACACAGACATGGCCGAGGGTGGAATTGAACCCTGGTCTCCTAGCTGTGAGGTCTGCATGCTAACCACTAGACCGCAGTGCCACCCCTTAAGTGTGACAAACATGCAAAAAAAAAAAAAAAAAAAGAAATCAGGAAGGGGGAAAACACTTTTTCACACCACTGTGTAATTTTTGGAGCAAGGCATAAACCCGAATCCCACTGGAAACAGCTCTGTGACCCACTTTTGCGCAGTTAAGGGATGTCTTAGAAGATGTTTCGACTCTCATCTCACTCCAACTTAGAATGGTTTCGCTCTTTTAGTGTCATTAAGACACAGTGTTAGAGTTAGACCTCTGCCTCTGCAACATTTTGTCAGAAGTTTCCCCTGAAGAGCCCAGGCAGGTGTGACTCTTTATCTTATCTGTGCAAATTAGTCTAAAATACACGCCTGGTTGTATGACGTGAGCCAAGCCTTGTAAAGAGAAGCGTTTATCAAAGTGTTTGAACCCTTATCTGAGGGTCCTACACTTGCACCTTACCATCATTCCCCTTCATGTTCCATTTTCCAGTCTAAACAGCACAAGCAGTGTAGCACTTAGAGACTGATTACATATTGTTTTTTTCATCGCCTTGTTTCTGTCACTTCTGTAGGTTTGTTTTGGATGCTTTTGCAATAACAAAGGTTGATTATATTAAATGCAGTAAATACAGAATCGGATGAATCATGTCTACTTACTGCAAAGGACAATTAGGCATAAGTGGGGTCTCATTTGCGTTCCAGGGTTACGGCACAAAAACTGCATTGATGGCAGAATGCAAAACATTCTGGGTGATTCTATTTTTAGCCTCCATCAGCTGGCAAGAAATCATTGATGACGCCAGACAAATGACGCAGTTCAGTTGGAAGTTATACTGTAATTACAGCTGAGCTCAATCAACGAGAAGAGGAAGAGGGAACGGGAAGCGGCACATGGAACACCTGCAAGGTGGTTGAGATCTGAGAAATCTATTGCTTATGTAGTAAATGTATTTCTACTCTACTTGAAGTGTTTTTACAATGTAACATTCACACCATAATGATAGCGTATGCTGTCATGGGATCCAAATGAAGAGAAACAAGGCAATGTTGAGGTCGAGTATGTTGCTGGAGGATACTACAGGGAGATTTAGGTGGAGCTTCCTCCAAGCACATTGAATAATACAATGAAAAGATACTTCTTAGGGAATATCTCTACTGAAAAGCACACCTTGAAGGCAGGGGTCTCAAACACGTGGCCCGCGGGCCAAATGTGGCCCGCAGGACACTAGTTTGAGGCCCCCGCCTTGATATAAAAATTTAATGTTAGTGCGGCCCACGCAAGTTTGATATGGATGCTGTATGGTATCATGTACCCAGAAAAAATTATTACGTTGGATTAATGTTCATGTTAAAGGTTAAATAACTGTTAATAGTTATCCTCCCTATCCGTGTGGAAGTGGTAAGTTTTTGGCTATTTAAGTTTAAAGGAAATAACTTGAAGGCTACCGTTTAGGTTGCTAGCTCTCTAGTCTGCGAGTTAGCATGTGACTCAAGACCCTGCAGTTGCGCAATATGTTGTAAATAAAAAAAGTATAAATGTGACTATAGTCGTGTTTTGTCATGTCTACAGGGCTCTAAAAATGCTTTGTTCATTTTAATCTGATAAAATAATAAAAATTATTTATCTACCCACCAACTATATGTGGTTTCTTAAGTTTTTATTATTTAGTTTTTTTTTTTGCTAAAATGCACTCCGGTTTCCTCCCACATTCCAAAAACATGCTAGGTTAATTGGCGACTCCAAATTGTCCATAGGTATGAATGTGAGTGTGAATGGTTGTTTGTCTATATGTGCCCTATGATTGGCTGGCGACCAGTCCAGGGTGTACCCCGCCTCTCGCCGGAAGACAGCTGGGATAGGCTCTAGCACCGCCGTGACCCTCGTGAGGATAAGCGGTAGAAAATGAATGAATGAATGCTAAAATGCTTGTTCCTGGTAGAGCCGCACGGTACATGAGGGGTTAGCATAAAATTCAGAAAAGCTAGGGTTTGAATCTCAATTTGGGCATCTGTGTTTGAGTTTGCAAGCTACATATTCCATGCATGTTATGCTGAGTGGTTAGGACGCAGTCCACACAACTAGGAGACCGGGGTTCGATTCCCCGCTCGGGCATCTCTGTGTGGAGTTTGCAGATACTCCGGTTTCCTCCCACATACAAAAAACATGTACCCCGCCTCTCGCCCCAAGACAGCTGGGATAGGCTCCAGCACGCCTGCGAACCTGGTTAGGATAAGCGGTATAGAAAATGAATGAATGTGTATACCTCAACCATGTATTATATCCTCTCAAGGGACAGTACTAAAGAAAATGAATTCAAATTGATATACACTACATAATTCAAAATCATATTAGTATTTGAAACTACTAGGTGCTAACAACAATATTGTGCAACACAATCTCATCAGATGCTGTGTCAAGGTTCCGAATGTCTATTTGTGCATACCCATAGCATTGTGGTTGTACAGGGTGTATTTCCGGCTTTGGTGTGTGCACCATTTTAAATATACCAAACAGTAAAGGCATGCTTGTGTCTAGACTGAGTCCATCTCACCATTAATGGGTGTGAGCTTCCAGTTGCGTCGGACTGTGGCATCGCTCCGTAGGGAGAAGTTGAGTCTTCCTCCATGTTGTGGGCCGTCGCTGTCCCGAGAGGCCAACACAAGCGCTTGGTCTTCCCAGCGAGGTGTACACAAGTACTTCCAGGAGTAGTCACCCACCAACACTGGACTGTTGTCATTCACATCCAGGATTTGGACCGTGACCAAGGTTGAAGCGGATAAGGAAGCGTTTCCTTCAAGGAAAACAAAAAATAAAGAAGTATTAAATAACCAACATTATTTGTATTTGTATGGGTGGGTGTATAAGGAGGCCCACCATTTAGTGCGCCCCCGTCCCAATTGTAATTGTTTGCTTACATTTGAGTTATTTAATATATTTAATTGGTAAATAGTATATTTAATTGGGATAGGCTCCAGCACCCACTGCGAACCTAGTGAGGAAAAAGCGGTAAAAAATGAATGAATGAATTGAGGGCGGCACGGCGGTTAAGTGGTTAGCGCGCAGACCTCACAGCTAGGAGACCAGGGTTCAATTCCACCCTCGGCCATCTCTGTGTGGAGTTTGCATGTTTTTCTCCGGGTACTCCGATTTCCTCCCACATTCCAAAAACATGCTAGGTTAATTGGCGACTCCAATAGGTATGAATATGAGTGTGAATGGTTGTTTGTCTATATGTGCCCTGTGATTGGCTGGCAACCAGTCCAGGGTGTAATCCTAACCAATCAAATTGCCTTTAAAAACAAAGCACTGAACTGCGCATGGGCGGCACGGTGGTCTAGTGGTTAGCGCACAGACCTCACAGCTAAGAGACCAGGGTTCAATTCCACCCTCGGCCATCTCTGTGTGGAGTTTGCATGTTCTCCCCGTGCTTGCGTGGGTTTTCTCCGGGTACTCCGGTTTCCTCCCACATTCCAAAAACATGCTAGGTTAACTGGTGACTCCAATAGGTATGAATGTGAGTGTGAATGGTTGTTTGTCTATATGTGCCCTGTGATTGGCTGACGACCAGTCCAGGGTGTACACCGCCTCTCGCCGAAAGACAGCTGGGATAGGCTCCAGCACCCTCTGCGACCCTCGTGAGGATAAGCGATAGAAAATGAATGAATGAAACCATATTTTGGGGCTGTATGTTATTTTTGTTTGCTTGTGTGTTCCAGGAAAAAGCGGTAGAAAATGAATGAATGAATGAATGAAATTTAACTTACGTCCATCAACTGCAATGACCTCCATGGTGTAGGTGCTGTTCTCCTCTCGGTCCAATGCCTGCACAGTCTTTAGTTCACCGGAGTATTTTCCTATTGAAAAGTACTTCTTGGTGTCTCCTTGAAGAGAATATCTGGACAGAAAAAAAACTATTGCAGTATTGTGGAACTCCAGGGATGTTAATTTAGTTTCTGATTGATTGAACGAAAGCTTTACCTGATTGGGTGAGAATCAGGGTCGTAGCCTCGGATGGTGGCAATCACCCTCCCTGGTTCTTCACCTTCTCTAACGGTCACCTCGTAATGACTTTGCGACAAAACTGGACCTTCGTTTACATCATCGACATAGATCGATACAGTTGCCGTGGATGAAGGACCATAGCGGCCCCGGACCAAAGCTACCGGGTTCTGGGCACTTAGAACCAGGATGTATTCACTCTCTCGCTCAAAGTCGAGAACCTGCACAGAGCATGAAGCATATACTCATACACAAAACATTTATTGTTTAAAATGATGAAATAAGAACAGTACACCAGTGACCCGATGACATTAATGGATTAAGTGCAGAGAGGCAACAATGTCTCAAACTCCAGCACAGACAGTAATTGCTTTTCGAGGTCAACTTTTATCGTGTCCAAAGCCAGTGTTTGATGTCGACTTTTATCTCTAAATGTGCTCCAGCGCTCTCACTTGCCATTAAACAAGACATTATCACACCCCTGCTGTCTGACATCAGGTTGCTCACGCTGAGTGCGTCTCTGTTGCTAGGGTGAAAGAACACAGACCTTTAGAGGGGGGGGGTGATGGGTAATTGTGACTGGAAGTGACGCATCATGCTACTCAGCGTGCATCAGCACCAATACATGCAGACGCTATCTTGTAAATAAACTCATTTAAGCAAGTACATGTGCTCAATGTGTTTGTGTCCCACAGTCTGAAAACATACATTTTAGTTTAGTCAAATATTTTTAAAAGTCAATATGTGTATGTGAGAGTGGACAGTCTGTGCCAGCTCTGTGTAAGTGGTATGTATTGATTGATTTGTACCACTGATACCACTGGGTATTTCCACTGCAGATCCCAATGTCATTCATTGGAGCATTTTGCAGTTTTGTAGGTTTTTGTAGGTTTTTAAAGCTGCACAAAATCTAAGCAACTTTGTGTTTTGTATTTTGAACCTCAAGATGTATTGTTACACCCCGAGAATCCTGTTTGTTATGTCACACAATGTAGGTTAATTTCCATTATTTTAGTGATATTTAACATTTTTGACGTATACATATTGTCTATTTTGTATCCATTCATTCATTCATTTTCTACCGCTTATCCTCACGAGGGTTGCGTGGGTGCTGGAGCCTATCCCAGCTGTCTTCAGGCGAGACGCAGGGTACACCCTGGACTGGTGGCCAGCCAATCACGGAGAAAAAACCCATGCATGCACAGGGGAGAACATGCAAACTCCACACAGAGATAGCCGAGGGTGGAATTGAACTCGGGTCTCCTAGCTGTGTGGCCTGCGCCCGAATCACCCATCCGCCGTTCAGGCCTATATTTTATATTCATTCATTCATTCATTCATTCATTTTCTACCGCTTTTTCCTCACGAGGGTCGCGTGGGTGCTGGAGCCTATCCCAGCTGTCTTCGGGCGAGACGCGGGGTACACCCTGGACTGGTCGCCAGCCAATCACAGGGCACATATAGACAAACAACCATTCACACTCACATTCATACCTATGGACAATTTGGAGTCGCCAATTAACCTAGCATGTTTTTGGAATGTGGGAGGAAACCGGAGTACCCGGAGAAAACCCACGCATGCACGGGGAGAACATGCAAACTCCACACAGAGATGGTCGAGGGTGGAATTGAACCCTGGTCTCCTAGCTGTGAGGTCTGCGCGCTAACCACTCGACCACTCGACCGCCCACCCTATATTTTATATTTCAAATATAATTTCACATTTACTGCTCACTTCTCCTTTCTTGTAATACATCTACTTTAATCGGCAGGCCCCAGCCCGTGTGCTTAACTGCCATTGGTGTCTGCACGCTCAATCTGATTATTCTCCAGTGCTGTGAACACTGTGTGATTTCTAATCATGAAATGTGTCTTCCTTCCGGCTATGACCTCACATGGTGACAAAATGAATTAAAGGAGTAGCAAGAGTGAGTCTTAATCCACTGGGGTTCAACTTATGAAGGATATAAGATTTTTATTAAAAATTAATTAAAGTAAATAAACAACAGCGCCCTTTTGTGAAACACTTACAAAGAGTTGGATGTACTAAAAATCAAGGACTTGAAGTCTCAAGTAATTGAAACTAATCAATGCTGTATGGTTTGGTTGTTAAGGTTTCTGCTTTTAGACTTCTGAGCAGAGCAGTACAGTTATTAAATTCAGATGCTTTAATAGAAAGGTAGCTGACCCATTTAGAGCAAACACACACACACACACACACACACACACATCTTCCAAAACACCCCACTGGATTACATGAGTCAGGCACAGAGTGATGTGCCCCAGGGACAGGGAGAGATTACCGGGCTAAAAGATTCCATTGTCATCAGGACTCATTTTATCTGAGGCTGGTTCACACCTATTGATGAGATACAATATTCATTTACATCTGCTTTGTTTTTGTCAGTGTCTCATATGTTGCCATTGTGATATTATAAAAAGGCTTGTGTCATATGTGACAGCTTTGACAGAGCTTTCATCATTGTCTTTATTTCATGTAGTTACTCTACATGAGCTTCATTATTGTTTCCTTCCCGACCTTTTACTCCTCAGCAATTGTGTTTCATTATTTATTATTATTATTATTTACAGACCGATTTATGAGTGAAAATGAACACTAGATGATTGGTTCTCATTTGGTTTGGCTGCAGGACACACAGCACCCCTTAATGATGAGATTGCAGAAATGTTTCCACTAAAACTTCTTAAATATCTTATATTTAAAAGGCCTATTTGCACAAATTACACAACTCCCTATGGTGATGATTCTCAACTGGTGGGTCTGGACCAAAAGTGGGTCACTGATCCATTCTGTATGGCTCGCAGACATCCAATCAAAAATGACATTGAAATATATAATATATATCTAATATATATATCTAATATATATACATATATTAGGGTGCATCAAATTTGAATGGGAAATTGTAATTTTTTGTAATTAATTGTAAATTTCGGAAAATGTGCAATTTCTAGTCTAATTGTCTAATCTAAAAAAGTTGAATCACTGTTGATGCACTACACTGCTTATGGGGATTTCATACTGGAATTCATCACGATAAACAAGACATTAATGTACTGTATATCTTTAGGAAAAATATGATCTCAGGGAAGAACTAAACTAAAGAACTACATTTGAAACACTTCTATGCTAGGACTACGTTAAAAAGCCATAGCATTTCAGTATGTGGAATCAAACTATGGAATGGATTGAGTAAGGACCTCAAACAATGCACAACGATGAGCCAATTCAAGAAACAATACAAGCAGTTGATGTTTGCTAAATACAAGGATGAAGAGTCTTGAACCAGTCATGATGTGCTATATATATCACTATATTGACACTTACTATGGTACCCATTATGTCATTGGATGCTCATATCACCTTGTACTTCGGTACGAGGCACATTATTTAAAAAAAAAAACAAAAAAAAACCTTGAACTGTATTATGGAAAGCAGGAAGTGAACAAATGTAACAGTTACTGATTGTAAAAGTACCAGATGGAGGGGTAGGATTTAATAAGCTTTGCTTCTTCCTACTCCTTTTGGACATGTGGAACTGTGAACTGATTATGTGATGCACTCAATTGTAATCTGATGCATGTTCAAATGAAATTAAACCATTACCATTACCATTTATACTGTCCTGTAAGTTTGCTGGCTATTTAGACAATAATGGCTGTAACAAGAGATCTGTAGTAATGTTAATATGTGAATGATGTACTCACTTTTGTACAATACTGTAATTCTTCTGCAAGATATCTTAAGAGGTTTTTTTTTAAAGAGATAAAGGGTAATAAGAGGAATGGTTAAGGGTGAAAAGCTGTTTACCTTTGAAAGGACAAGTGAGACCTCATTGGTCTGCCCGTCTGTCGTCAATGAGAAGACATTTTCCTCATTTCCAGACTCGAACCGGTAATTCACCTGCCAGCTGTCTCCTCCCCGCACATCAGCATCCCCTGCCAGCACAGCTGTTACAATGGTGCCCACTGAAGCATCTTCTGGGATGTGGAATGGTCCATACTGCGGGGAAAGAAGCAGAAAATGTGTCACTGCATGCACACAGTGAGGCTTAGCAGATCTAGATATTGCATGATGACTAAATGGACAAAGACTCTCTTAACCTTCCTCTTGTGTTAGCTTTCTGGTATCATCTCTTATGTTAACGGGTCGGCCCGCAGGACACTAGTTTGAGGCCCCCACCTTGATATGAAAGGTTAATGTTAGTGCGGCCCGCTCAAGTTTGATATGGATGCTGTATGGTATCATGTACCCAGAAAAAATTATTACGTTTGATTAATGTTCATGTTAAAGGTTAAATAACTGTTAATAGTTATCCTCCCTATCCGTGTGGAAGTGGTAAGTTTTTGGCTATTTCAGTTTAAAGGAAATAACTTGAAGGCTACCGTTTAGGTCGCTAGCTCTCTAGTTTGCGAGTTAGCATGTGTCTCAAGACCCTGCAGTTGCGCAATATGTTGTAAATAAAAAGAGTATAAATGTGACTATAGTCGTGTTTTGTCATGTCTACAGGGCTCTAATAATGCTTTGTTCATTTTAATCTGAAAAAAATAATTTGTCTACCCACCAACTATATGTGGTTTCTTAAGTTTTTATTATTTGCCGTTTTATTATTATTATATTTATTTATTACTGATTGATTGATTTTCTTTATTCTTGATTTGTTTATTTATTTTTCATCTTATTTTGTGCAGAAAAATAAAAATTAAGATATTTGAGAACAGTGGAATGTTTTATCAGAGCTTTTATTATAGAAAATCGGAACCAAAGCACTGAAAAAGTTTGTATATTTTTCTGTTTTTAATAAATATATTTTTTTTTTTTGGAAAACCTGATGCGGCCCAGCCTTGCCCAGACCCTAGCTCCAGTGGCCCCCAGGTAAATTGAGTTTGAGACCCCTGCTTTATAGTCATATTATTATAACCGGGTCGAAACCGACCCTAACAATATAGTGGTCATAATTTCTACCAGACCATTTTAAAATTTAGTAAAAATTGTTTTTTTGTTTTTATTTTGTTGGAATAGAGTTTCCTGACAAAGTCAAAAAGCCTTGATGCAATAAACAAATGTTATGTGATTCTTTTTATGCATTAAAATGTAAAACGGGTCAGTGCCGACCCTAGCACAAGAGGAGGGTTAAACTAATTTCTTGTGATGAGAATTTGCCCCAATGCATGTACATATAATGTAATGTTAACCCCTGTTGCCCCCCTGGTGTCAGCTGACCTTTATTCACGCACCCCCTATGTGTTTAGACAGCCTTTTAATCTGCCACTCACTCGTGTCCTCCACTGAAGCAGCCATGCCTCTGATCTAGCTGCCCCAGCAGCAGGGTCGCTGAACCCAGCCCTGTCACCACTCACCTCCCACATCAGCCCGGTTGGTGCTGCTTTCACGAGGCCATGGAAAATGCTGCGCTGCTCAGGCGTGACCTGCTCAAGAGCATTTTCCACCTCATTGCTTGTGTGTGGGTATGTGAGTGGCAGTCACAGCTGGAACGCTGAAAAGCCTTGTGGGTTAATCCTACAATGTGACACCCACACATATCGAAACAAGCATTTCTAGGAGTCTGATTTAGGGGAGTTATTTCTTTCTTTATACGTCCTAATGCTGGTACAGCCATTTTGTGTCACAACAGTCTCACAAAAAAAAATTAAGGCATGACTAGCAATTATCACAGCATGATGTATCCCCCATGTTTCTCACAACCTTCATGGCTGTTCTCTCATATGTTATATAGCACATGTGGGCGGCCGTGACATGGTTCTATACAGTATAACGGCACTTTCCTCCATCATCTCTAACCCTTATCTTATGCAGGGTGACTGGAGCCTATCGCTGATGAGATTGGGTGAGAGGCGGGGTCATGCCATTCGGATGGCCAGTCAGTCAATCAGGTGAGTGACACCATTAGTACAGTTGCACAACAAATGAGCTTTATCCATAGTCCAGCCATACACCCATCCTTGGGTCTCGGGGGTAAGCTGGAGCCTATCCCAGCTGACTTTGGTCACTCTATCCATAGTCACCTATTATAAAGATTACAATGCTCAACAAAGATATAAACAGGGCTGCACGGCGGTCGAGTGGTTAGTGCGTAGACCTCACAGCTAGGAGACCAGGGTTCAATTCCACCCTCGGCCATCTCTGTGTGGAGTTTGCATGTTCTCCCTGTGCATGCGTGGGTTTTCTCCGGGTACTCCGGTTTCCTCCCACATTCCAAAAACATGCTAGGTTAATTGGCGACTCCAAATTGTTCATAGGTATGAATGTGAGTGTGAATGGTTGTTTGTCTATATGTGCCCTCATGAGGAAAAGCGGTAGAAAATGAAAGAATGAATGAAGATATAAACAGCTTTCAGTACAAATCAGTGCAGTTCTAAACTACATGCTGTTTGTACCTATGTCCCATAAGTCGATACTTTTTTTTATATACAGTCGTTAAAACTCAGTCACTAAATCGCAAGTCACCTTTCGTTGCCTTGTTTTAAGTGCAATTGTGCATGTTTTGTTCTGTTTTAACAGTGTAGGAACACAAATTATGTTCTGCGCCCTGATTGGCTAAGGAAATTGCTGTATTCCTCTCCGACAAAACCCACATCTCGACGAAACATTCCGCACCGACCAAGTCACCGGCTGTCACACCCAAAAGGCAGAGGAAGATTTAAACCAGGGGTCTCAAACTCAATTTACCTGGGGGCCACCGGAGCTAGGGTCTGGGTGAAGCCGGGCCGCATCAGGTTTTCAAAAAAAAACCCCAAAACGCATTTATTCAAAACTGGAAAAAAAATCAATAAAAAAAACTATCTTCAATGCTTTTGCTTCTGCTACACTTTTTCAGTACTTTGGTTCCGGTTTTCCACACCAAAATATCTGAGAAAACATTCCACATAAAAAAATATTTTTCTATACACAAAATAAGATAAAAAAAAATCAGTAATAAATAAGCAAAATAATAATAAAACAGCAAATAAGAAAAACGTAAAAAAACACATACAGTTGGTAGAGAAAATATTTTTTCCTGATTCAAATGTACAGTATTAACAGTTATTTAACCTTTAACATGAACATTAATGAAACTTAATAATTGTACCCAATTAGCAAGTTAGCGTCGTACTCAGTTCCATCTGGGAGCAGCGTCGTAACTTTAACAACATGTTTGATGAGATGCTTTATCTTGACGTGTATTTTCCCTTTTATTCCAAATCATTTCCTGCATTTATTTGTACCCAGCGTCATAAGCCTTTAGCTTCATTGCTAATCCAAAGCAAAACAGGGCGGGGTAACAGGGTAGGGTAACAGTGTGGGCGGGGCAAAATCATGTTAATTGTGTCCGGTGTGTGCACAGCTTTAAGCTGTCATTTCAACATTAAACTTTGGTATCAAGGTGGGGGCCTCAAACTAGCGTCTCGCGGGCCGCATTTGGCCCACGGGCCGTGAGTTTGTGACCCCTGATTTAAACCATCGCACAAATGTTGGTCTTTTGGACATTCTGAAGGATGGTAGAAGTAGGGCACCATTACATAATAAATTAATTTTCAGAAGAAAAATAGCATAAGCAATAAGTTTTAACAAGGATGCAAAAACGGTACAACGCATCGGCGCCAGGACAAAAAGGCATGGTCAGAGGAACCTTGAAATACGCATCAGTCACTATTCATTTTTTTTTAATGATGTTCCATAATGCTAAATGGTAACCATGTCTGAAACAAATAAACCATACCATAATATGTTGAAAAGTATTTCTACAACTACAAGCTCTTTACAACCTGCCTGGGCTAAAAATGTGTGTTAAGTAGTGTTAAACTACGTGACACAGAACCGATTATGAAATCATTTCTGATGTCATTTTTAACAAGATAATGCATCTGCTGCAGGGATGATGTTACACTGCTCTAAAAATACACCAGTGGAAACTTCTCTCCAAAGGAAGCTAATGTGATTAAACTCTAAGAGCACTGTGTATGTACAGCACAAAGAACAGAATAAAAGTCAGATAACACTGTGACATCGCCATGAGCCCGGGATTACTGGGCATGCTTTATTTAGTTCACCACCAGGAAAATTAGATCAGTGACTTGCAGAGTCATGGTCTACAGTCAAATACTGGTCTAAGATATTTGACTGGCCTTATTTCCAAGGAGTATTGATCATGTTCATTATAGCGTGTTTCACTGTACCTCATGTTGGGAGAAGACTGGTGGGTTGTTGTTCTCATCCTGCACCGTCACCACTACCGTGCAGGAACTGTTCAGACCTACCGGGGACATGATCACACCTTCTGTCGGTGACTCAGGTCAGGCCAGCTCACGAATAAAAGATGAGAAAGGAACAGCGAGTACCTCATCTTGCCTCCATCTCATCCTCATGCATGACTCATGCAGCATGCAAGCACATACTTCCTGTTTATCAACAAGGCTATTGGTCTTGTATTTTTTAGATCAGGGGTCTTCGATTAAAATTGAGTTCTAATTTTGGCTCTAATTTTGTAGAGCAGGCGCAGCGTAGCGCACCAATGCTGCGCCACGTAACTAGAGCCCTAAAAGTCCTCACTCATTGACAAAACACCTGAACACAAAATGCTATTTTTAAATGAAACTTTTTATTATTAAGAGAGAAAACCTCCATAAACCTCCCTAAACCTAATAACTGGTTGGTCCACCCGTAGCAGCAACAACTGCAATCAAGTGAAAGAATTTTGGCCCACTTATCTTTGCAGAATTGTTGTCATTCAGCCACATTGGAGTGTTTTTCCAGCATGAACCGTCTTTTTAAAGTCACGGCACAGCATCTCAATAGGATTCAGATTGGGACTTTGATTCACTCCAAAGTCTTCATTGTGGTTTTCTGCTGCAGAACCCAAGTTGGTTTCAGCTTGAAGTCACCAATAGATGGTCGGATATTCTTCTTCAGGAGTTTTTGGTAGACAGCAGAAAGATTTCTTTTATCACAGCAAGTCTTCCAGGGTCTGACGCAGCAAAACAGCACCAGACCATCACACTACCACCACCATATTTTACTGTTGGTACGGTGTTCTTTTTCTGAAATGCGGTGTTACTTTTACGGCCAGGTGTCATGGGACACACACCTTCCAAAAAGTTCAACTTTTATCTCATGGGGATAAATCAAGATGTTTCCTGGCAAAATTAAGTTTTAAAAGGGGGGAAATCACTTTTTCCACACAGGGCCATGTCGTTTGATTTTTTTTTCTTCCTTCATAATAAAAAACGTTTCATTTAAAACCTGCATTTTGTGTTCAGTTGTGTTGTTTGATGATCTGAAACATTCAAGTGTGACAAAAAAGTTAGAAATCAGGAAGGGGACACACACTTTTACACACTACTCTATATTGGTCCGTCCATTCACTTTTAAATAATAGTTTTTCTCGATCAACTTTTGTTACTTTTGAGAAAGCCATGGTTCTCTCATTTCTCTCATTAAGTAACAAACTATTTCATTGGCTTATTTTAAGTGACCCTAATAGATGCAGTAAGTATGCTCGCAAACTGCCACTGTGATCGGTCCATGAGCATGATTATATGTTATTATTATTTTCCATTCACTTCAGCTGGTTGTCGGTCCGTAAAGGGCCATCCTGACCAAAGTTCACTATTTGGTGATGGCTGTTTAGATTACAGTACAGTCATGGCCAGTATGCAACAAATATGTTTTTTTTTAAATGTCATTACAATATAATTTTCAAGTATTTGTATATTCTCTGTCTCATGTCATAATCTCATCACTTTATACAGTACTCATTCTTTTTGTTACACAAATATGTCAATGACATGTTCACCACATGCCTCATTAAGCAAAAACATATGGTCTTCTCAGCCAATCAGTGAAGAAATGGAAAATTGAACAATAAACAAATAATTCTAATTAAAAATAATGAAAGGAAATTGTAGTATTATATACTGTATTTTAATTGTTGTGCTTCATTTGTTGTTACGTATATGCCAAGGTGCAAATTGATAATATTGCATTGATAATGCACCCTTTTAGTGAGCCATAATTATTCAAAAATGCAAACAGTCTATCGAAAAGGGTCACAAGTCACCTTTAGCATCTTCAGCAGCGATGGTGAGTGTGTACTGTGGTGCCGTTCCCTCCATGTTGTCTGCTTGGACTGAGATGACCCCAGAGTCCCGGTCCACTCTGAATAGAGCACGAGGACTCTCTGGGATTTGTCCAACCAATCGATAGAAGATCCGTACATTATCTGTCTTAGGATCGTCATTATCAGCTGCCTGCACTGTCAAGATTTCCGTCCCTTCAGAAATACAAAATACAAAAGCCAGTTTTCAGACGCTGTTCTTTGTAACAAGTTTTCCCTGAAATTAAAATGTCAAAGCCTGGCCAAAAAAGCTTTTATTCTAAGACCTGATGTGTCACAACACAGCAGGCTTTTAAAGCTTTTTACAAGGGAGTGACAACGTTTTTTCGTATCTTTTCCTAATACGTCTTTCTAATATAGTATCTGGCATTAATTGTTCAAATAAATGTGGATAAACCTGCTTTGCAACAACTCAAGTTTTAATGCTCTGTAAATAAAAAGTATTTACTGAACTCAACACATTTTAGTGAACCAGAATATTGTTATTATTCCAGTATTGTCCAGTATGTGTCCTAAATGTACAGTACAAAAGTGTTACACCATCATTACATTGGTTGTCTGTGATGTGCATCCAGGGGTGGCACATGATGATAAATGTGTATTATAATATCTATATATATTATATATATTATAACATTTTCTTCTTTTAACAAGTAAGTAACAAGTAAACATTTTTCAATTTACAAATGTCTTTATTATACGTATACGGACCAGAAAGAAGTATTTTGAACAAGTAAATTATCTTCTTTTTGTTATTCTCTTACTAGGCAACCATCATTAACATAAAAAAATATATATTTTTAGCAATGACTATAATGTAGGTCATTTGTTCTTTCATTCATTCATTCATTTTCTACCGCTTATCCTCACAAGGGTTACATCCTGGACTGGTCGCCAGCCAATCACAGGGCACATATAGACAAACAACCATTCACACTCACATTCATACCTATGGACAATTTGGAGTCGCCAATTAACCTAGCATGTTTTTGGAATGTGGGAGGAAACTGGAGTACCCGTAGAAAACCCACGCATGCACGGGGAGAACATGCAAACTCCACACAGAGATGGCCGAGGGTGGAATTGAACTCGGGTCTCCTAGCTGTTAGGCCTGCACACTCACAACTCGTCTGCCATGCAGTAGTAATGGTAATGGTTTTATTTCATTTGAACATGCATCAGATTACAATTGAATGCATCACATAATCAGTTCACAGTTCCACATGTCCAAAAGGAGTAGGAAGAAGCAAAGCTTATTAAATCCTACCCCTCCATCTGGTACTTTTACAATCAGTAACTGTTACATTTGTTCACTTCCTGCTTTCCATAATACAGTTTAAGGTTGTTTTTTTTCTTTTTTAAATAATGTACCTCGTACCGAAGTACAAGGTGATATGAGCATCCAATGACATAATGGGTACCATAGTAAGTGTCAATATAGTGATATATATAGCACATCATGACTGGTTCAAGACTCTTCATCCTTGTATTTAGCAAACATCAACTGCTTGTATTGTTTCTTGAATTGGCTCATCGTTGTGCATTGTTTGAGGTCCTTACTCAATCCATTCCATAGTTTGATTCCACATACTGAAATGCTATGCAATATGGAGCACTATTTGCTGTGGCTGCTGTTTTATTGTCATGTTCATAATTATAGTTGGGTTGCATGCACGTTAAGACTATAAGTTAACAATGTCCTTAACATATATGTATTGGTAAGGCCTGGAATAGAAATGTGAATTAATGCCATTGTCTTTACTAGTATTTTATTATTATACTGTTTGTACCCCAAAACGTTTGCACAGTATTACTGTGTATATATATTTATACAAGACGTGACTGTTCTGTTACCTCGAGCTGCCAGTTCCTTGACCACGGTGTGATACTGTGCCTGTGGAAATGTGGGTCTGTTGTCATTGGCGTCGCCCACCATCACTCTTAATTCCACTGGCTTGGCAATTTCTCGGCCGTCTGGACGCTCCACCACGATGCTGATCACAAACTGAATCAGCAAAAAGACATTTTGTTTAATATTTACATGTGATCCACAAGTCTCCAGGGCAAATAGGTTGGTAGGCGATGCAGTCAACATGGGACTGCACTACATCCTGCAACACCTCGACTCTCCAGGGACATATGCAAAGGTCCTGTTTGTGGACTTCAGCTTGGCGTTTAACACCATCATCCATGAGATTCTCAACCAGGAGCTTTCCTAGCTCACTGTCTCAGCCTCTGCTTGTCAGGGGATCACCAGCTTCTTGGCTGACAGGAGCCAGGAGGTGAGGCTGGGGAGCATCACATCCAGTTTCCATACCACCAGTACTCCAGCACTCCCCACCGGTGTCTTCTCTCACCACAGCTCTTCTCTCTCAAAACAAATGATTGCACCTCAGCAGACCCTTCTGTAGACAACATGACAATCTCATCCGGGACAGACCGGAGTCTGCACACAAATGGGAAGTGGACCAACTTGCTCCTCTAGAACTCAGAACTCAGAACCATTTGGAGCTGAGATGACAGTAATAATAATCCCTAACTGCACATTGTCTCATGTGGACACCTTCAGGGTTTCTGGGAACCACAAATTCCCAGGACCTAAAGTGGTCATCACACATAAAAACACTGAAAAAAATGTAACATAAAAAAATGAACATAATTTTATTATTGTAAGTGGTTGCAACCAATCCAAGGTGTACCCCACCTCTCACCCAAAGACAGCTGGGATAGGCCCCAGCATTCCCGCATTTTAAGCGGCATAGAAAATGGTTGGACGGATGGATGTAATGGATGGAAGAATTAATTTTAACTGAATTTAGATATTTTAATTATGTTGACTCAACTAATAATTTTTAAGTATTGTGAAATAAATTATATTGCAAAACTCAATCTCAACTATTTTTGAGTAGATTTTACTCATATTTTTTAGGAAGGC
Source organism: Doryrhamphus excisus (assembly GCF_030265055.1). Taxonomy (NCBI): domain Eukaryota; kingdom Metazoa; phylum Chordata; class Actinopteri; order Syngnathiformes; family Syngnathidae; genus Doryrhamphus; species Doryrhamphus excisus. The sequence continues at coordinate 7,119,582 of NC_080477.1, forward strand.
AAATTAAACCCATGTGCCTTATGTACTTCAATAAGTCAAGCCAATTCCAGCTGAAGAAAAAAGAAAAAAAAAGCCAATTCCCGCTGAATTCAGGCGAGAGGCAGCGTACACAGTAAACCTCGGATATATCGGATTCAATTGTTCCCACTGGTTTTGTCCAATATAAGCGAAATCCGTTATATGCGTAAACCGGAAAATGTCCGTTTTATGCATATATCGGATTTATATCCAGTATATGCGTAAATCGGATTTTATCCGTTATAAAAAGGCACTTCCTTGACTATGTTTCCAATGTACCTGGACGCTGCAAACGCTGCAAATGACGTCGTATAGCGGCCTGTCATGATTCGGCGAATCGGAGCGCCACGATGCGGCCATCCGATATATGCGAGGGAAATTTAATGGAAATGCATTGGAACGGGACTGTCCGAAATAGGCGAAATCTGTTATAAAAAATCCGATATATGCAATGAATTTTTATTGGAAATGCATTACAGAAAATTTGTTTTTTTTTTTATCTGTCCGTTGTGAGCGAATTTCCGATATATCCGAGTCCGATATATCCGAGTCCGATATATCCGAGGTTTACTGTACTATGGTCCCTGGAGTCAATTGCAGGGCGCATACGTATGTATCTCGCCTGAAGTCCGCTGAAATAGGATTCATTTATTTGACTTACTTAAAAATGTGTAAAATCTACTCAAAATAGTTGAGGTTGAGTTTTGTAATATAAATTATTTGACTATACTTAAACATTACTAGTTCAGTCAACATTATCAAAAATTTTGTTTCAGATCAAATTATTCCGTGCAACCATTTAATAAAATTATGTTCACTCAACAACCATTTTTTTCAGTGCATTGTACGTAAAAACGTCTGCTGATCCAGTTCTACACGGCAATCATTCAGTCTGTGCAATTCCATCACTGGAACCTGCAACCAAACAGGACAGGAAGAGACTCCAAAAGGACCATTAAATGCACACAAACTGTTCAAACTCCTCCGCTCAGTTACTTCCCCTAGGCCATCACTCTGATCAGTACCTGAACACATCGTTAATTTGGAATAGTATCATATTACAGATGTCTTAAAGGGAAAAAAACTAGTTGTCTTTGACAGCTAATAAATGAAGTTTCAAAGCAGAAACATGGGCTTGTAGATACAGAGCAGTGTAACCGCAAATGTGGCCGTGTTTATACTTTTCAACATTAATTATAAGCAGAGCATTCATTGTTAGGTGCTGGAGATGTTTAGTTTGCAGGCTTTACAGACCTGGTCTTGTGTTTCTCTGTCCAGGGGGGCGTTGAGATAAATGACTCCTTCCCTACTGATGGTGAAGAGCATCTCTGGAAACTCCCCCTCCAGACTGTACTCTACTCGACTTCCACTCCATTTCACCTGCATAAACATCCACACTCAACATGAAGTGCTATCAATTCAAGGAACTGTATTATACAACCATAGCAAGTATAACAAAGTTTTTTTTCTTGTGAGAGCTACTTTTACAGAATGAAAATTACATTTACATTTTTGTAACAGTTATTTTCATAGCTTATTTCAACTCTAACAAACCAACTATGCTTGTTTTACCTGCCCAAAAATACAGGTAGCCACAACTCATATTTTGTATTTCAGAATTACATTATTAATTGAAAAAAAAGAAGAAAAAAATATAGCAAATTTGCTGAACATATGCAACAAAAGGTGAATATTTATGCCATTTAAGCTTGTCCTGTGTGCAAAGCTACGCTACCAGTTGTTTACATGAGAAAGAGCCAACTGAACTGACAATGAACAATGGAACAGAGAGTGTTGCCAAAACTAACTATGCAGGCTGAAGGGGATTTTCCATTCTGCTTTACAGCCCTTGACCGAGCATTGTGCAGTGGGGCTGAAAGAGCCTCAGTAGCCATCAAACAGCACCCAACAAGGAGTGGAGGCCAGCACAAGCGGCACGTGTATCTCCTCAATCCACTGTCAGACACTTTCCCCTTGTTTTGGAGATTACGCCATGCTTTTGTATACAAATCAAAACATCACCCGGATAGCTGACTCTCAGTGTTAGTGTGTTTGAACATAAAATAATCTAGATTTCGGTGATAATGAATGCAACATTGCAAATTCTGAATTCATATTTTGTATCCGTCACTGACAGACATAAATAAAGGTGACATGTTGGGAGTTTAAAGTACTCAAGTGGGATAATAGTTTTGATCACACAGAGGCAAAAACACTGTTTTGACACTGAACCAGTCATGATGTGCTATATATATCACTATATTGACACTTACTACGGTAACCATTATGTCATTGGATGGTCATATCACCTCGTACTTTGGTACGAGGTACATTATTTAAAAAAAAACAACTTAAACTGTATTCTGGAAAGCAGGAAGTGAACAAATGTAACAGTTACTGATTGTAAAAGTACCAGATGCAGGGGTAGGATTTAATAAGCTTTGCTTCTTCCTACTCCTTTTGGACATGTGGAACTGTGAACTGATTATGTGATGCACTCAATTCTAATCTGATGCATGTTCAAATGAAATAAAACCAGTACCATTTTTTAGTGAACCATAACTCTTAACAGGGTTTTTATTTGAGGTGTTGGACAAATGGCTCTCTCTCTCAAGTCGATAAAATATATTGAGTAGAAGCACAACAAAAATAAAAGTGTAATGTAGTGTAGTAGTAGTAGTGATGTCATGAGTGGAAAAGAGTTTGAGCACAATAGTGACAATAAACGACTTAAACTAAACACATGTCTCTTGATTGAATCATATAACAATTAGCTTTTCAATAGAAAAACCAACATTTCTCCACGAACAAGATGACTTTCCGTGCCGTTTGTGTGTCATATTTTTGTGCTACACTGCTTAGATCCTGCAAAAGTACAGTATTGTCTCATCCATGCTATAAAAGTCAAAGTGAGAACACACTTATTTCAACTATGCCTTTACATTTTTCAATTTAACTTCACTGCAGGGCGCGCAGACCTCACAGCTAGGAGTCCACGGTTCAAGTCCACCCTCGGCCATCTCTGTGTGGAGTTTGCATGTTCTCCCCGTGCATGCGTGGGTTTTCTCCGGGTACTCCGGTTTCCTCCCACATTCCAAAAACATGCTAGGTTAATTGGTGACTCCAAATTGTCCATAGGTATGAATGTGAGTGTGAATGGTTGTTTGTCTATATGTGCCCTGTGATTGGCTGGCGACCAGTCCAGGGTGTACCCCGCCTTTCGCCCGAAGACAGCTGGGATAGGCTCCAGCACCCCCCGCGACCCTTGTGAGGAAAAGCGGTAGAAATGAATGAATGAATGAACTTCACTGCATAACGCAGCATTTTTTTCCCTTCTTCTCCTTCTTTTGTGACTTTTGACCAGTTTTTTGCCACTTTTGTGAAGAACACCTCCCAGGTGACAAAAAGTGACAACTCACTGAGGGGGAGCGGTGAAATTATACCTGGTGTATCAAAAAATCAATCAAAAATCAATATTATCAAAAATAAAAAATCAATATATCGAACTATCACAATATGTAATCCTATGATGAATTATCAGACACTCGCAGTGTATGTTTTTTTAATATTATTTTAATAATATAAAAAACATACACTTTTTTGATATTATTTTAATAATATAAAAAACATACACTGCAGTATTTTAATAATATAAAAAACATACATTTTTTATGACATTATTTTAATAATATAAAAAACATACACTGCGAGTGCATGATAATTCAACATAGGATTACATATATATTGATTTTTTTTTTTTAATATTGATTTTTGCCTCCTGTATGACAAAGGCAATTGACGCAGGGCTAACATGCCTCTGAAGCTCACCCCCACTGTACTGACGAATGACTAATTGCAGGACAAAGAATAGAATTGTTTATTTTTTTTAAAAAGCGATACCGTCGTCATAGACCTTGACAGATTCTGAATCAAAAAGCCCTCTGTGACAACCTCCTTGCAGTTGCTAACGGCATTGTTATCAGTGATGCACCAAAAGTGTTGACAGTGAGCTCACGCATTTTTCTCCCCTGGCAATGACATATTGATTTGCACATAAATGTCTCCGATTCTACCTTACGATCTCTATCTCGATGTCGCTGTTGTTGTTATTTTTCTTGTTGACTGGTGTCTATTTTTGACACTGAGTGTAATTTTCCACACAACAAAAAAAATCATTTTTGTTATTGACTACAAGACATCAGGATACATCAGTTCCTATCTCAGCTATGTTGTATGCATGCAAAATATTGCCAAGGGTCACCATAGCACCGCTGTCATTGTTGCCACTATAAAAGCTCTGTGACGCTGTTTTATTTATGACACTCATTTAAATTAAATTTAGTGCTCACTCCGCTGTACCACTCAAGGAACCAATTAGCTGCACATGTATTTGAATATGATGAGATCATAGATTAAGTGCTCATGACAAATTCGCACACTTTGCATGCAACAAATCTGATTTGTACTGAAAGTCATGCAATGCAGCAAAGAGCCTTGACTAACTCATTCACAGGGACTGGCACCTCGCTTCCACTCCAAAGTCTCAGTAGATTGCATTACTGAGCTCAAGTGCTTTTACTGATTACCTTCCACAATCAAACTTTTAGGCAGGCAATCAAAAGCATGTGGTAGATAACAGAATGAAATTAGCCTTCTACTTGTCTTTGTCTGTTTACGTCACTGCTTTGCAGCTGTTATTTGATATTTACAATGAAAAAAAACTAACTATAACAAAAAAAGTTGGGTTTATTTTATTTCTTCAATGAGCCACTTTTCACAGATGGTCCTTGGGCCACACTTTGGAGACCCATGCATGTTTCGCCAGGAAAGCGAGTTGTTGTCAGGTGATCGTTTGTATTAAATTACCTAATAGTGTGTCATGAGACCTCATCATTTGAGATCCATCAAGATTAAAACGAGATATTTTGTTTGCAGAAAAACTGTATCGTGAGAAGAGGGCAGCCAGAATCCAAGGTATTTTATGTGAACCAAGATATCGCTACTATGAATGATAATACAGTAATGTGGAAGTGGCACGTGCGAGTTATTATTGGAAGTGCTGTAAGCACACCTCGCAATCCAACCAATGGTGTTCACACCGTCTACGATTGTTAAACAGTTTCTACTTTGATAAAATTTACTTAATGATTTGTCAGTTCAACCAAAGGCCTACATGGATGAGCATCTGACAAAATGCAACGCTGACATCGCCAAGAAAGCACAAGACTTGAGGAAGCAGGGAACGATACAAAGGACTAAATGAGGTCCAGGAGAAGCAAGAGTGATATCAAAAGATATCAACGATCTGGATCGGGGCTGTACAGTGCGAGCATTTCACTCACACATGCACCTAGAAATAAGACGAATAGAGAAGTAGTAAAGAAAATGAAAAGGTAGCACGCTTTTCAAACCCTTCATTCGCATTTTGCTTCTGAAATAAGTCCATACAATGTGAATCAAATTTGCTAATTTGGTTTCCTTTGTCCATTTAAATGTAGTTTTAAATTTGGTAATTTGGTTCCCTCAATGTTTAGGGAACATTAGCAATTGATGGGATACGGAGCGAGAGTAGGATTAAATAAATTCTTCTTCCTACTCCTTTACGGACATGTGCAATTGTGAATTGCAACATGAAGCATTCAATGTAAACCAGGGGTCTCAAACACGCGGCCCGCGGGCCAAATGTGTTACTAGTTTGAGGCCCCCGCCTTGATATGAAAGTTTAATGTTAGTGCGGCCCGCGCAAGTTTGATATGGATGCTGTATGGTATCATGTACCCAGAAAAAATTATTACGTTTGATTAATGTTCATGTTAAAGGTTAAATAACTGTTAATAGTTATCCTCCCTATCCGTGTGGAAGTGGTAAGTTTTTGGCTATTTAAGTTTAAAGGAAATAACTTGAAGGCTACCATTTAGGTCGCTAGCTTTCTAGTTTGCGAGTTAGCATGTGTCTCAAGACCCTGCAGTTGCGCAATATGTTGTAAATAAAAAGAGTATAAATGTGACTATAGTCGTGTTTTGTCATGTCTACAGGGCTCTAATAATGCTTTGTTCATTTTAATCTGAAAAAATAATTTGTCTACCCACCAACTATATGTGGTTTCTTTAGTTTTTATTATTTGCTGTTTTATTATTTTTTTTTATTATATTTATTTATTACTGATTGATTGATTTTCTTTATTTTTGATTTTTTTATTTATATTTCATCTTATTTTGTGTAGAAAAATTAAAAATAAGATATTTGAGAACAGTGGAATGTTTTATCAGAGCTTTTCTTGTAGAAAATTGGAACCAAAGCAAAGTTTTTCAAATTTTTTTTGTTTTTAATAAATGCGTTTTTGTTTTTTGTTTTTTTGAAAACCTGATGCGGCCCAGTCTCACCCAGACCCGAGCTCCAGTGGCCCCCAAGTAAATTGAGTTTGAGACCCCTGATGTAAACTGTATGTATGCCTCAAATGAATGAAACCATTACCATTATAGCATAAAATTTATGGTAGAATCTAGTTTCTAGTCCCTGCCATAAATGAATGACATAAGAAACATAAGAAACACTTCCGCAAAATATAGCGACCAAATGTTACAAGTGTAAATAAAACAGATTAAGGGTTTAGAAAAGTCTGAGCAACTATGTGTTTTGATCTGACAAATATTCAGTAGTTTTGATCAAATGTAGAATTACTACAGATTTTGCTTGGACACTAAAATGGCTCCGCAGCTGGTCAAATACGATGACAAAAATAGCCGCACGACACTCACTGACGCTGGGAACACCCAGGTAGGTTAGAATTGAACACACAAAGCACTTATTGTGCAGTTCTAATAAAGCAAACTGGTTATAATCTTGCAACATGAGCCATTGTAAATAGTCAACAGGTTTGCAAGAAATGTTCAAGTATGAGCTGAAATATAATTTTAGAATGAAAATTTGTCAAAATTGTACTTGAAAAAGAGATTAGCATCATAATAACACGTGTTGGACAAGAGTGATAAGCGAGAGGTGATCATGGTGGCTTTATGTATTTCCAGGCAATATCGAGTAGGTGGGATTCACAGAGAGAGTACTTGAATATGACGACCTCTAGATGTGTCATAAGAGTGGTTTGTCCGACCGCCCACTTAACACAATTTAGGAATGATTTAGCGTGGGGGCGAAGTGAGGCTTTCCCCAGTAAGATTCATACTTTTCTTTTTTTTTTTTTTTTTTTACTTCTAACCGATTTTATGAATATTTTAACAAAAAATGGTTCTGTTTCACTGCATTGAATTAGACGCAAGAATGTTATTAGTTTGAAAATGTCATTACATATATATGTATATCTTTTTGCCTACAGTATACAAGCAAGGAGCATGGTCTATTACCCCATCACCCCGATTTAACCTGAACTACACGTGCAATAATTTCCGACTAAGGCAATCAAAAGCTCCTACACTTGTGAATCCACACATGTTCAGTGGGTGGATGGGGCTGTTATAACAGCAGAGATGAGAGGCGGAGGGCGAGTGTGTGGGAAGAGAGGGAAAGCAGGAGGTGGATGGGAGGTATTGTGATGTACAGTACCTGCGGTGCGTACTGACAAGCTCCTTTTTTTCAGCCATTTTCTGAATGTGTTTTGCCATTCAGGTGATGACGTGCAGTAGTTCTCCCAAGTGCAACACTATGTGTAAGGGCTTGTGTGATATATATCTATACATGTAGTCAGGAATTAGCTACAGAATGGTGATACGGTACAACAATTGAAATCCATGAATAACAAGTATAACCTTCAATCAGATGTTAATTCTAAACAACTATACAAGCTATGATATGATGTAAAATGTGACGTACACATTCCATTTACATTTTAATTTGTAAAAACCCATTGGAACTAGTGGTCGGAGGGCAATTGAGTGATAATGGGAGTTAAAGTGACTCAGCCAGGATGTAGCCAGAAAGGTTCCATGGCATTTCAACAGTATCAATAATTCAGTATTTGGTCATTTAGGAGGACCCGAGGGGCCCTAAAAACAGCAACTGGCAATGTGATGCCGCTTTATTCTCTTCAGATTATTGACAGTTTGTTTCATTGTAACACAATATCATAGATGGAACACAATGAGTATAAATTCTCTGTTTCCGGTGTATCAGAGTAAACAGGCTCACCTGGGAGATTGGGATGGGATACGGGCCCGGGAGGTTCTCCTGCAATCGTACAGGATCAGGCGATGCCCAAGTATTCCCGGTGACCTCAACTGTAACAATTCCTGTGGTGAAGAATGCATTTGACTTCCCGGCCATGTCCTTCACCATCACTGACAGTTTATATCTGCCGCACATCTCAGGGTCCAGTGTTGAGGCTCCTGGTGAGGGTACAAGCACGTTTCAATACACTATAACACCTGACAGTATATTTATAGATTGACTAGTTTGACCTTTGACCGCAACTATAAGGGACTGACATGTTAAGAAAGTGGCCAGGATAGGGATGGAGACTGAAAAGTGAACCATCGCACACTCCTCCCCCCTGCATCCCATCCATTGTCACCACTGAAATATCACTGAATAAAGCAGCTAACAGTTGCTCTCTAGGCCCCGGAAAGCTGCTCTGGTGTGTGACAAATGTGTAATTACAACTGTAACTGTAACAGCGTTACGGTGTCCATTCAGATGTCCTATTTTTTTCATTATAAACATATACAACATATATTTGTTTGTGTAAGATGACTGTTGTACTCTACTAAGCGCTGTACAAAATAGGCCACCATATTGTGATGCTTGTGCTATTATTTGTCTAACAAATACACCACTTGGTAGCAACTCAAAGTTTGACCCCATTGGTTGGTCTGACTTGAGATTTCACGATAAGGTTTAGGAGACTGACAATTTTGAGCAAGATTCAGTAAAATAAATGGACACTATCATGTCTATTTTTTGTTGTTATTAACAAAGGGCACTTCCAGGAAAGACAGGAATCAGATCTGGAGATAGCAGAGATGAGCATGCTGAGGTTCTCATTGGGAGTGACCAGGATGGATAGGATCAGGAACAAATACATCAGAGGGACGTTACATGTTAGAGGCCTTGGAGATAAAGTCAGAGAGATGGTTGGGACATGTCCAGAGGAGAGATAGTAAATATATTGGTAGAAGGATGCTGCGTTTAGAGCTGTCAGGTCGGATGCATAGAGGAAGACCAAAGAGGAGGTTTATGGATGAAGTGAAGGAGGATATCAGAGTAGTTGGTGTGAGAGGCCACCATATTGTGATGCTTGTGCTATTATTTGTCTAACATATACACCACTTGGTAGCATTTAAATTACAACTCAAAATTTGACCCCATAGGTTGGTCTGACTTGAGATTTCACCATAAGGTACACATCTTTAGGAGACAATTTTGACGAAGATTGGGTAAAAAAATGGACACCATCATGTCTATTTTTTGTTGTTATTAACAAAGGGCACTTCCAGGAAAGACAAGAATCAGAACTGGAGATAGGGATAAGCAAAGTCAGAGAGATGGTTGGGACATGTATCTGCTCTGGACATGTCCCAACCATCTCACTGACTTTATCTCCAAGGCCTTTAACATGTAACGTCCCTGTGATGTATTTGTTCCTGATCCTATCCACCGTGGTCACTCCCAATGAGAACCTCAGCATGCTTAAGATTAAGATATGCCTTTATTCATATCTTAATCTTAAGCCATATGGTGTAAGATATGCCTTTATTCATATCTTAATCTTAAGCATGCTGAGGTTCTCTTTGGGAGTGACCAGGATGGATAGGATCAGGAACAAGTACATCAGAGGGACGTTACATGTTAAAGGCCTTGGAGATAAAGTCAGAGAGATGGTTGGGACATGTCCAGAGCAGAGATAGTGAACATATTGGTAGAAGGATGCTGCGTTAAGAGCTGCCAGGTCGGATGCGTGTAGGAAGACCAAAGAGGAGAGAGAAACAGATGCAGAAGACAGGGTTGGATGGAAGCAACTGATTTGCTGCCCTTGAAGGGAAAAGCTGAAAGAGAAAGAAGTAGATCAACAAAGGGAACATCCAAGCAGTGCCAATACAGGACTAACCGTCCTCGGTGAGGGAAACCTCTCCAGTGATAGAGTCAATGAAGAACATTTGTGGGGAGGGGATTCTGGGTGTCTGTTCCATTAGACGGAAACGTAGCTCAGCATGGGCAGTTTTGCGGTCATCACGGTCCAGCGCCTCAACCTGCATGAAGGGAATCCCTGAGAAGACACAGTGGGTCTTGGTATGATGTGACAAAAAGATTTATTTTCTGATGTTCTTTTCACCGGTTTACAACAGCGTCCCACTATCCCCAGTATACAAGGTATTGACAGTATACCTCTTCCCCCCCTCCTGAGATTGCAGATTGTGGTTCAGAATCTCTACAGCCTACCAGAAGTTGGCTTCCCCAAATTCCAAGTTACAAACTTTCGCCTTGATAATGAAGGCACATTATAATGGAGTGGTGGCCCACTCGGATTCAATGTCCGAAGCTCTTCTGGAGGTGGGAGTTGAAATTCCCAGCAGACCTTTACAATGTGTTTGGTCCTGCTAGGTCCGGCATTCTCCCCCAGCATCGGAGCCAATTCACCACCAAGTGGTGATTGGTTGACAGCTCCGCCCCTCTCTTCACCCAAGTGTCCAAAACATGCAAGTCCGATGACAGAACAATAAAGTTAATCATCAAACTGCAGCCTATGGTGTCCTGGTCCCATGTGCACATGTGGACACCCTTAGACACCCTAAATTTCCCCACTGAGGGACGAATAAAGGCATATCTTAATGGTGTTCAAGTGCAATAACAAAGCACCCCTTTGGTTCAGGTCAGGGTGGTCATTCCCCCCCAATCACACCTTTCCACCTTTCTTCTCACTGGAACTGCCAACATGAGCGTTGACCCCTTTTATGAGTTGTGAGCTCACAAGAAGGGGTGACCCATGTTGCCTCTTCTGGCTGTGCATGGGTGCAAGCCCGGCCTCCAGACGCTCGCCATCATGCCCCACCCCCAGCTAATTGTAATTATCACAGTAAAACCATCAGAAATACAAAACACAGGGACCATACCAAAAAAAATTTCAAATATTTTACAGTACTTTAAGTGTATACTGTACATTCCACTGTTTAATTGCACAGTTTGAGCAGTAAAATGATAATTGACACATAATTATGGCTGTGGTAGACTACCATTGCAATGGTGTTTGCTAATTAATCTTACATGCAAGAGTCATGTATTAATTGAACAAAATTAAGTGAATGCAACTACATGCATGTGTGATGTTAATGTTGAGAATTCTGGTGTTTGTTGAGTGTTGTTTTGCTTGCGTGGACAATGACGCAGTAACATGTGTGTGAGTTTGAGCACTGTTGAGCACTGCTGTTGTCATGTTAAGGTCGGCAAGAAAGTTGAAAAAGACTGTCAGAGTCTGTGGGACTCTTTAATACGGTACATTACTTACAAGACATTGTTTGAACAGTATCACTTTCTAGCACTTGTTGCAGGTGGCTGGGTCTATATTATTCTGGTCTGGTTACTACTGTTTGTGTCAGCACTGGTGTCATTATGATATATTCATTCATTCATTTTCTACCGCTTTTTCCTCACGAGGGTGGCGGGGGTGCTGGAGCCTATCCCAGCTGTCTTTGGGCGAGAGGCGGGGTACACCCTGGACTGGTCGCCAGCCAATCATAGGGCACATGTAGACAAACAACCATTCACACTCACATTCATACCTATGGACAATTTGGAGTCGCCAATTAACCTAGCATGTTTTTGGAATGTGGGAGGAAACCGGAGTACCCGGAGAAAACCCACGCATGCACGGGGAGAACATGCAAACTCCACACAGAGATGGCCGAGGGTGGAATTGAACCCTGGTTTCCTAGCTGTGAGGTCTGCGCACTAACCACTAGACCGCTGTGCCGCCCATTATGATATATTATGATATTTTATTTTGTTAACCTTTGTTGAGGACCAAGGAAGATCTACTACCCTTAAATACATTTCAGATGTGGATCTGCCTATAGAGTCTGATCGCTTTGGACCCAAGCGAAGAAGTGACCCACCAGAACCAGGGATGGATCTTTTGTGTGGCACCCACTTTGTAATGCACATTACCATTTTCTAGATCTCTTATCCTCATCAGGGTTGCGGGGGTTCTGGAGTCTATCACAGCTGTCTTCGGGCAGGAGGCGGGGTACACCATAGACTGGTCATCAGCCAATCACAGGGCACATATAGACAAACAACCATTCACACTCACATTCATACCTATGGACAATTTGGAATCGCCAATTAACCTAGCATGTTTTTGGGATGTGGGAGGAAACCGGAGTACCCGAAGAAACATGCAAACTCCACACAGAGATCTCGGGGGAATCAAACCCAAGTCTCCCAGCTGTGTGGCCTAACCCCTCATCCACCATACAGTGTAGTGGAAAAAGCATCGCACTATATACGTACTTGTTTGACGCATGTACTCTTTCTAGTTGAAGTATATCTTCAATGAGTCTGGTACATATTTCTTATCCACATTATATAACATTTTACTCCCATTAGGGTTATTTGGTTTATTTTTACCGTGATCCAGATGAACCTTGTGATGCGCACTTACCTTTGAGAAGCCCAAGCTGCACGCTGCCTCTCATGCTCTCCTGAATGAAAGTGGGCACATTGTCGTTCTTGTCAATGACGCACACTTCGACCGTGAAGCTCTGCCGTTGCCCTGATGTTCTAAAAGATACCTTGTGAGACACACACACACACACACTTATCAAACAACATTGAAGGCACATTTTCACAGTATGCTTTAAGGTGGGTAGGTAGGTTGGTAGGTAGGTATTTTGGTCAGTTGGTAGGTAGGTAGATTGACACAGACAGATTATTGATCTGAGAAATTCTCATTGCAAAAAATAAATTAAATACAAATAATTCAAAAACAAAAATAATAACCCTGCTTTTATTTAAAATTTGAATTTTTTTTAAACTGCCAACATTTTGCTCACTTTTAAAGTACAGTTCTGCTGCACACACTTTGCACGATTCAAGCCTAAGACCAAAAAAGCACCATGTAATAATAAAAATAGAAAAACAAATGTATTTGATGGAGATCCACGTGATGCATTCTTAAGCGCAGAGTAAATATTACGAAAAAATACCAGTAAATAAATATTACAAAGACATTTTGTTAGTGATATAAAATAACTTCCTTAAAAAAATTGTGCTACATTTTAATTCAATAAACTTTGAGGGTTCTAATTTAGTACCACAGTGCAAGGTGGCAGAGCGTGGCACACCCCATGCACCTCTGTGCAATTGGTAATTTGGTAGACTGGGTTGCGCCGAGGTTTCCACATTTTCAGCTTGGCGCAGTGACAATATCATGACAAAACAGCACGCAAAAGGTGCCCTGAAACACTGCCAGCTCCAACCTGGTGTATTCTTGGTGCAGGCACCCTCTGCACAGTGGTAAATTGGCTGACAGGTGCGCAGTGCACACATACCACCAAAACTTCACAAGTGTCAGACATATTTCAATGCAGTAAGCAATCATAGCAACCACTATTTAATGTAACTGTCTGAACCAGCATGCAGATTTTTGTATGAATTGCCCCATCATATCCTCATATGTGTTTATGTTTCATATGTTTTTGTGAATGATGGGCAAAATTCGCAAAAAAAGTGCAGTTCCCGGTTAAGGATTTACCTATATTTGCCCATATTTCTCTGTCATAATCTTTATCAGGGCCAATTCTATGCATGCACAGAAATATTAAGCGGGCATACAGTCACACACATCATGCCTCAGCACTTTTTTTTTCCTAACAGTGTTTTGTTCACGCCATTGGTTGTTAGCTGTGTGTCCAGCCCTCAACCTGGAGGAGTGGAGTGTAATTTGTCATAAAATATCCCACATCCAGATTTTAAAAAACAACCAACCATCCATCCATCTATTTTCTATGCCGCTTATCCTCACTAGGGTCGCGTGTATGCTGGAGCTCCCACATGCTGACCTTCAGTGGTCGACTCTCCTTCCAGACCTGTTGCTGTGTAATGTTGTAATGTGTGAATCATCAACATTGTGCCATTGATTTAGTCATCTTTTTTTTACATTTCTGAGGGAATTGCAAATGCTGTTTGGTCATCACTCTGTTCTAGACCTCTCCTTGTGTACGTAGTGTTATGCATGCAACACAATGCACATACAGCAGAGTGAAAATGATTTACCATCAGATATTCAAATGAGTTGAATAATGATACTGTATCATTTGAGTTTAAGTTGTATGATGTGTGATATTTCACTAAGAACTGCTACAGAATGCATAAATGTATACCTGCAGAGAGTAGGACGGCTGCTTCTCTCGGTCCAGTGGTTTCAGAGCATAAAGGAACTGAGCGTCCACTCCAAATATACCTTCATCGTCCCCTGTTACCACTAAGTCGCTGTAATTGCCTGTCAGGCTGTGAAGCTGCAGAACACAACGTTAGTTTAAAAAGCAAACTGCTTGCAGCTAACAAATAAAATAACACATGTTTGCTTCGTGGATTGAAATTCACATTTTTATGAGATGGTCATTTTGAATAAAGCAGAATACAACATAAAACCAATCAGATGTGTTGGCAAAACCCATGATTTATGTTAAGATATACACTATTCGTAATGCATTTAAAACATAAAAGGCAAAGTGGTGTTGTTATCCAACATCTCCATTCTATTTGAAGCGTTAATAACACTGAATGTGTGAGTGAAAAATGTGTTATGTGTCAAGGAAACACAATGCAACCAATCGAAAAGGCACTTTAGTGACAGTTATGAAGAAAATATTGCCTGCTGGACCAGCTGGACTGCATGAAGAAGTCTGACGTCTGAAAAGCAATTGTGAGTGCTCCTATTATAGTCAGGGGATGACGACAGCATTTGCTCTCATCCTAAACCTTGAGTGCAGACTGAGGAAAGAAAGATAGCTGGTACACTATTATTTGATTTGATGGAAGCCAGAATATATTATAAACTCTCGCAATGTTCATATACAACTATACTTATATTCTGTGACCAAGGACACTGATTCAACTGTTCATAAGACTGAAGTGGCGCATTTTAAATCACCATTCCCGTCATATGCATACCTGTTGGTCTAACATGCACCATATCAAAACATAATAAAGCATTTTTTCTGAATAATTGTGAAAAAAAAGGTCTTACCTTGGCTAAATACCATGGGAAAATGCCATCATAATTCTCCGGAACACCTATTTTAACATTAGCTCCCAAGGAAGATGCAAATATGTTCATAACCACCTGTAAAAGCGATATAACATTTTTTTCCGCACATATTCCTCTCACCACATGGCATAACATGTAATACTTCATGATGATTGAGATAAGCATCTTACTGTGACAACAAACACGAGCAGAGGTCCAGCTTTGTTAGCAACCATGACTACCTGCGAATATCAACATATTTCAAACATACATGGCCTCAACACAATGTCCTTCTTGTTACTCAATCACAAACATGAAAATCTTTCCAATTGATGCAAATATGTAACTTATGAACTTGAGACGAATTTGATTTGAAGCGTAAACAATCCATTTGGAACAAACGCACAACTTTAAGTAGCATGCAGTATCATTTCTAAAGGAACTTAGGTGTTCTAACCTACCTTCTCCAAATGATGAGTGTGATCCCTTTACGAGGTGTGAGCAGAGTTTAAATTGGCTGGGAAAAAAAGTGTGTTTTTGTACTCCTTCACTGGATTAATGGTTAACACCTCCAAACATGCTTAACTACTATGTTTCCTGTCTGTAAAACCAAAGCCAGAGCACCACATTTCCTCTGATAGCCTCAAATGAATATTCAACAGCATGCAATGGACTCGCTTTCTGTCAACCAAAACAAATGATTCTTTCTCCAGTAAAAACAATAGAAGCTGTTGTATTATTATTTCAGATTTATTGAAAAAAATGAAACAATGAAAACAAAAAAAAAGAATCAAAAATGTCTACAAGACAAATATAACTTATTGCTTCACAAACTGAACTTAGAGGTTTTAAACAACTGATTCTGAATTCTCTTTGAGCTGTGGCTTCATTGAACTTGGCTGAGGAACGAACCTGCGTACCGCCTGTCAAGTACAGTATATGTGACTCCATGACTGTATTGTGATGCTTTATGTCCTTGAGCATAATGAGATGTATTTATGTTGCATTCAACATCATTCATGTCATAATTTATACATCTCCCTTCCAGTAAAAAAAAAGGAAAGACAATCTTTGCAACATATTAGGAAAAAAGCAATGCTTTTGTGGATTTGTTGCACAACTGATCATATTAAATCAATGTATTTTAATAAATATGCAAAACTTCATGCATGAGAACACCATTAACATGATATGACAAGCATTGTCAGTTTTCTATTAATCAAGTCTTCACTTTTGGTGTCTGAAAATTAAAAATATATATCTGTACAGCTCTATTAGTCCGTTAGTGTTGAAAAAAAAAAAAAAAAAAAAAAACACACACACACACACAGCGTTGGGTCTTCAGAGGCCAAAGAAAAGAATAAAAGTCTTTGAGTCACTTCTGGTTCTCAGAGAACGGTAAGGTCATGGCAGGATTTGGACTTCTGCCTGAAAGCCATCTTCTTGTTCTTGCGTGCTACTATGCGGCCCAGAAATCTTTTGGCTTTCTTGCTGATGCTCTCTCGCCGCCTGCAGTTAGCCATGCGCCGAGCATTCTCCTCCTTGCTGTCCTTCCTCAGGCGGATTTGTCTGACGATGCCCTCAAACAGGTGCTGCACGTTGTGGTGAAGGGAGGCTGACGTCTCGATGAACTTGCAGTCGAACACCACCGCGCAAGCACTTCCCTCTGAAGAAAACGGAGGAAATATTATTTCTCTGACATTTTTCCACATTTAAACCAGATTTCATCACAAAAGCTTGAAATACTAGATTCTTAATGACTTACCATCTACTGACACTTCTCTGGACCTCACCAGGTCACTCTTGTTGCCGACAAGGATTATCGGAATATCTTCGGATTGCCTGGCTCTGCGCAGTTGAATCCGCAGCTCTGATGCCTTCTCGAAGCTTGATTTGTCTGTTACTGAGTACACAATGATGTAGGCATCGCCCATCCTCATGCACTGCTCCTTTAGCCACTGGCTGTTATCCTTCAAAGAAAATAATAGTCAAATTGTTAGCTTCATACATGATTAAACATGTGATGCATTTATGTGATGTGATATCAATCCGTATATATAAATGTACCTCACCTGTTCCCAGATGTCATACAGCATAATAGCTGCTTCTTCCTCATCCACCACAATGGATCTGTCATACGTGTTTCCTGCAGGGAGGGATAAGTAATATGTTACACAAAAATAATAAATCATTTTTTTTGTAGTGTACATCAGTAATCATGCTGGCATGTTAAAATCATGCATTTTTGCACTATTTCGTTGCTGGATTTATTTTTTTTGCTAAATTTGATTTCCCCAAATGCACCACACAGGCCAATAAAATAAACCTTGGACTCCAAATGGCCCCTGGGCCACACATTGGACTTTTTATATCTGACTGCTGTGCCCCGCCCCGCTTTTAACTCATGTTTTAACTGCGTATTAACCAATGAATGTTGTATTTTGGTGTGTCTTCTACTCTGTTTACTTGCTTTATTCAACTTCATTCTTCTGTAAAGTGTCTTTGAGTATTTTGAAAAGCGCTAAACAAATAAAAAATATTATTATATTGTTATTATCCTTTATCACTTTTTTTTACAACATATTTTTACTTAGTTTTATGCTGTTTGATTTGTGCCCTGGTGCCTGGCTGGAGATGGAAATAGCAATAATCAATACATGCACACGCTTGCGTGCAACAATAAGAAGCCAATCCATCACTGATTCCCATAACTGTTATAGTTACAAAAAGAAAGTGTGGGCTTTTTCTTTAGATTTTGTACTTGATTAAAGATAAGATAATGAATGCAGCATGACTAATTGACCTTTGTGCTGGAAGGTGACACATGCTGTGGAAATGCATGATGACTCATCGTCTGCATCCCCATCATTTACCTGCTTCATCGCCATCGTGACCAGCATCCTCCAGTCCTCCAAAGACCCGTGCCAGGCTGGACTTCCCTACTCCATGTTCCCCGAGGAGAACAACCTTGTAGACTTGCGAGTCAGCCTCGCTGCCGGTGGAGATGACCGAGTCCGAGGATTCGGAGGCGCAACTTCCCCGGTGCTGCTCGCCGGGGGAGTAGGTGCAGCGTAGAAGCTTGGACAGCTCGTCGCTTTGTCCGCTTTGAGGCACTGTAGTGGCGTGCAGGTCCCGGTCGTCCACCGGCATGCTTCTCCTGTGCAAGTTGGCCATGTTCATAGGGAAGGGGGTGCTCCCTCTTCTCTTGTCCATGCTTCGCAATCTGTCGCTCTTGTTCAAAGTCATTGTGCTTAAAAAACAAAGGACCTGTGGACACATGGTGCATATGTCTTATTGGTGTGATCTGGCACCACAGTGTGATTTCATATCATTTCATAAAATCTTAACTAAAATACGAATATCAAATCACTTACTGGGTACTGCAAAAAAAAAATCCAACGAAGTCGGCTCCAGTAATCCTCAGTGGTTGTAGTAGCTCTAAAGTGACTTTGCTCCAGCCACACCGCAATTTATACAGAAGAGGCTGTGACGTCAGAGGGAATCGCGGTTCTTGCTTATTATAGTGGTGCGTCACGGCCACATCACAGAGCGGGAGGGGGTGGAGGTTGGGAGGGGGGAGGTGACTGGAAGAGCGAAGGAATCTCCCTTCCGCAAAGCCAAATGGAGCATCCTCCTCCTACGTGCATCTTTGTGAAGGGGAAGCCCACTAAAAGCTAGAGTGCTATGAATATTTAATTTGGGAGTTCAATTTAGAAACTCCGAGAGGCATAATCCTCTGGCAATCTACACCACTAAAATGTGCGAGTCCATGCATTCTTACAAACGGACAAACAGACAGGAGGCACAGCTGGAGGTGGTAGAGCTGAAGATGCTTTAATTGGGTGTGACGAGGACAGGCAGGATTAGAAATGAGCAGATTAAATGAGGGAGAAGAAGAAGGGTAAGAGCAAAGAGGAGGTTTCTAGATGTGTGATTAAACAGGAAATGCAGTGGCACTGACAAGATGGAAACACGTGATCCGTTGTGGGGACATCTAATGGGACAAACTGAAAATACAAGACTCAAGTTCAACTCAAAATGTGACTCACTATACGTACCTACTATATGAGGAAAATGAGGTTATCAGTCCATCCATTTTCTATACATTTTCTTATCCCCACTAGTGTAGCGGCAATGCTGTAGCCTATCCCAGCTGTCTTCGAGCGATAGGTAGGCCCAGCCAATCACAGGGCACATATAGACAAACAACCATTCACACTCACATTCATACCTATGGACAATTTGGAGTCTCCAATTAACCTAACATGTATGTTTTTGGAATATGGGAGGAAACCGGAGTACGGGGAGAACATGCAAACTCCACACAGAGATACCCAAGCGAGGAATCAAACCCGGGGTCTCCTTGCTGTGAGGCCTGCACGCTAACCACTCGTGCAAATTAGGTTAGTTATGCATTATTATTATTACTATTTACTTTGTTGTTCTGGAGTACCACTATACATGTAGCCTATACCACCAGTGATGAAGACTTTAGGTACAGCAGCTTGAGAAAGACAAAGAACACAATTTTACTTGTAGCTCCTACAGCGAGAGTAAATAGATGATTCCAAAAATTTTGCTTCAGGGAGTAAGGGAAGCCCCAACTATATTCTCACTGTGCCCCACTTTGAAACCTCTTGCCCTAACTCAGGTGTACCTAATGTTGGGGCAGTTCCTCACACAATGAATACATTGCATGTTTGCACTGCTGGTTGAATGTTGCTGCCATCTGATGACCAAATGTTGTATTGCAGGTTGCTCCCAAAGTGAATTTATATTGCCTATTGTTCAGGTCACATTTCTATTAATAATATTCGCAATTCATAGCATACGTGCGCACAATCAAACGTAGATTATATTTCGCACTATAGTGCAAAGCGACTAAAGTTGGCTTAGCTATTAATAGGTCAAAATTTCAATTTAACTGTCGTTGAAGGACGCTGCTAACGCGCAAGCGTGAAGGCGGCAGAACTTCCAATAACCCCGGAAGTTACGTGCTGAATGCAATGCTACGCATGCGCAATCTTCTCGTGCGTTCGACCTCCACTCGTCACCGGTAAGGGTTTATCTCATCTGTCATTCTGCACGCTTTGCAGCACAACTTGACTTTATGTCACCTATATGAATTGTATTGAAAGGTAAAACAAAAAAAACATCCCTCCTTTGTGTTCTAAGTAGGTTGTTAGCAGCGATCTTTTCGGTCGCAACCAACGACCTTATTTGTGTGCAGCCACTCTTGTGACATGGTTCCTGTCTCGTAGCACGCTACCTTCTGCGTCCTAATGGATGTTCACCTTGTGATGTTTTAAATGTATTTGGGATTGAACAGACCTTGATCATCTCCAGCTGCCGTGGTTGACCTGACGAGGACACCCTGTCGTGATGTATGCTTGTGCTAAGTTCGTCTCAACGCCCTCCCTGGTGAGGCTAACACAAGTGGATGGAAATGACAAACTACACACATACATAGCGCCTTCAATTAGCATGGAGGCTGTTAGGGAATACATTTGGTATGTTAACACTAACTTGCTAACAGTGCTTCTGTAGCTGCCCATGGCCCTTTGCTAACGAGTTAGCTTGTGAGAACAAGGGCGTCTCTCTATGTTCCAGTAGTAAATACAAGAGACACAACATTTATAACTAAATGGGACATGTACTTTTAGCATACTTGTTTTAACCTTGTATTAATCATTAATCTGTACTGTCTTTTAATGAGCATTAAAAATTATTTAAATATACATTTCACACACATCCCACTGCATGCAACACAGGAGATATGGGGTGTTGCTGTGTTGTATAGGGCTTGCAAGATTGGTATCTGATTCAGACCACTTTTATAAGATTGTGAAGGCTGTTAGTCTGTCAATTGGTTATTTTACTACAGCACTGCTACAATAATCACAATAATTTTCTCCTGTCATACAGGTCCGTGCTGGATCTCGGGTTCTGTACAGGCCGCTGTCCGCAGCTGTCATGTCAGATGCTAAGAGGGCAGAGGTAAGAAGCTACCGTTGCTGAAACAACAACAACAACAGCAGAGGGTTTGAATACTTTGCATTTTTAGACTGCTGCACTCCTGCCACCACACGCCATCGCCATCTCCCAGCAACAGGTGGCACTGCGTGGGTTTCAGACCAGCGCAGTGAGCCGTGACATTGACACAGCAGCAAAGTTCATTGGTGCTGGAGCTGCCACTGTTGGAGTGGCCGGGTCCGGAGCCGGTATTGGGACCGTGTTCGGTAGCCTCATCATTGGCTATGCCAGGTAAACCGTGTTTTATCAATTGCGGCATTTTTAAAGGTGTATTTTTTTCTTAATTGTTTCTGTTTTGAACAGGAACCCTTCACTGAAGCAGCAGCTGTTCTCCTATGCTATCCTGGGCTTTGCTCTATCTGAGGCCATGGGTCTCTTCTGTCTGATGGTTGCGTTCCTCATCCTGTTTGCAATGTAACCCATTAAGGTGTCTACCGCCAGGGACACATCATAATATTATCAAGAATGAGCAGTCGGGGCGCCCACGAATGGTACCAAAATTTAATCTAAACATGGTGCTTAGTCGTCATCATCGATGTCTGTCATGATTGTGAAATCTGTGATATGTGGAATTTGGCGAACCATTTTTGATGGATTTTACTAGTATATTGTATATTTAATTAAATGTTTTTGTTAAAGAACTTAGAAGAAAAGTAAAAACATTTAATTTGTGAACTTTGAGTGGACATTACATTTTTTGGTTTTTATTTATTATTCCTGTCACAGGCATTTAGTTTGTCAACACATTCAGTCAGAGGCATTTTGAATACTCTGAGTCCCTTTTTATTTAACCACGCCAAACAGTCAAAGTGACCAGAATCAGCCAAATGCTCACAATATAATGCAATAAGTACCCGAGGGGAAGTCAAGCATCCAGGAGAACACCATAAGATGAAATAAAGGTGAGCATCTGGATTTCATTAGATTGAGAAAGTGAATGAATTAGAGTACTGATGACAAATCGTGTTGTTGGGAATGACACTAAGATAGTAATGAGAAGGGAGATAAACGTTGAGGTTACAAATGTAATACTGTGATATAGATATGCAAAAAAATAAGGAAACACTAAAATACCAGGTTTTGTATTTAAAAGCTGGTTAAATTACTTGACAATTCTGTGATATTTTCTCACTATTGCAGTATATGTTTACATTGCTTTATACTCCAGTGCAGCAGGTGGCGCTATGCATCATTAAGGTCATACTAGCAATCCGCCTTCAATTCAGAAGAAGAAGCCAACCCACACTGAGGTGGATGTTAAATGATCAGTTTTAGCCCTTCTACAACATTTTTGTTTTATTTTTTTATGGACACGACAAATGTTTAAATTTCCAGTGTATGTACGGTCTACATTGCGCATTATATTTCGGAAGGTGACCCCGAGACCTCTGTGTTCGTCTAATGGAGAAGCAGGTCACGATGCTGTTTTTAAAGCCAAGAAGCCTCAACAAGATTCCGCTAGCCAGGTAACACAATCGCCCCTCTTGTCGTGACTTTGCTCCTGAAGCTTCATTTTCAATTTGCCTGGAGAGGAGAAATGATTTTTTCTCCCAATACCTGTCGTTACTACTTTGAGAGCTATAATTTAATACCACATGTACATTTATTAGGTAATTACAACATACAAATCAAACAAAGTAGAGTATAAGCAGTACAAGTTCCATTATAACTACTGTAGATGCAATGTTGGCATTGGATGTAATTCACATATTGTCCAGCAGGTGTCGCCACAAAGCAAGCAGTGTATTTTTGTTCATTTCGATACACCTGCACACTAATTACATCTTTTACGCTTTTTATAGAAGGAAATAATACCATAAAAACGCAACATTCCTTAATTCCAATGATGACTGTCAGGATTTCCTGTAAAATCCATTAGGGTGTCTGATGTGTGATTCTGTTCTGTATCACAGTGAGGGGTTGCAAATATTTTGGTAGATAAGGTTCTTCATTGAACTTTGGGGAATGTTATTAATGTTCTTAAAATGATATCCTGGTAGGGAATCAAATGAGGTTCCAAAGATAGATGACTCATCCCTGTATAAACATTGAAGTGCTGTATCCTATTGGATGTCGCCAGTCGACAAGTAGGGCCATCATATATCTCAATGCTTTATTCTGTGCATTTCAGGTAAATAGAATAAGCAAAAAAGAGTGTCAACCTATTCTGGACCATTTTGACAAGCAGTACAGTGAAGAGCTAGGGGATTTGTGGACATCAGTGAGGTCAGTACAGTTGAGAATGTAACTGCATCATTTTTATTGCATAGTGTTTGCCCACTGGTGCTGCTTTGCTTCTGTTCCACAGATCTGTGCTCCTCAACCCTCATTCCTGGCAGTACGGCGTGTTGCTGAACCGCTTCACTGTGGTGACAGACATCAAGCGTGTCCTCTTGTCACAAGGCTTTTCCACACTACTGCCTCAAAAAGAAGCCCTGACATTGCCTAGTGTTGTGCCCACCGTGTTCAATGCCGACTGTCAAACATCCAAAAACTCTCATGCCAAATGTCCCAAGGATGACTCCCATCTGCAGTTTCAGAACAGCTCTCATGCAGTCGTTCAGCAGCCCGAATCAGAACGATGCCCCATTCTGCCCTCTTTGTCGTTGCAGTGTTACATCCACCCGTATCCATTGCGTTTTCCATCACAGCCTCACAGGCCCGGACAGCTGAAGCAGTACTACCTCCTAAACGCCGCCTCCTTGCTTCCAGTACTTGCTTTGCAAGTTAGAAATGAAGATAAAGTTTTGGATCTGTGCTCTGCTCCCGGGGGCAAAGCTTTAGCTATAATGCAGTGTGCAACCCCAGGTGACGCCGCTTTGCTTAAGCAGTCTTTTAAGAATTAATCCTCAAAAAGTGATGCACCACTTTAAGTTGTTACAGTTTGCTCAATATAATTTGAGATGCATAACACACATATGGTACCTGGTCCGCCAAAGAGAAACCGTCCGGATCATTTAGTCTCTCCAAGCATTTTTCTTTTCTCTTTCAATTACTACTGTATGGATTGATTTTCCTTGCTAGACCTTTTAGTTTGTTGTTACTGTACTTCCAAATAGGGATGCTCTGATCAATCGGCCACCGATTAGTATCACAGATTTTCCTGAAAAATCATATTTGACTTTCCTTCACACTCACAAAACCAATCCAATGTCTGCTAGGTGGAACTTACCTGCCAAACATGTCAGAAAACCTTAAAAAGCTGTAATTTAACATAGCATTTGATGAACAAAGACTGAATGAGAGTGGTGAGTTTTCAAGGCTTACAGTGTGCTCATCAGTCAAACGGTATATAATATATGATATATGTTCTCTTGAAAAAGTAAGTGAAATATGTTTTTGTAATAATGTTTGTGTAATAAATAATTGCTTATTTTAGTAATTATCTATTTTTGGGGCTCCCTGGGAGTCAAGGGACCTTGGAATTGTCCTGACTTTTCCCCTTTATAAGGCACCCCTAGAAAAATGTATAATTAATCCATGTGATCGATATCTGAATGGGCAGCATAAAACCCTGATCAGAGCATCCCTACTCTCAACAATGACGATGATTCAATTGGCAGTACATCAAATGACCTTTTAACAGAATAAAATGTTCTTTTTTTGTCAATCTTCTGCTTTTATTGTGGCTTTGCAGTGATTGTACCCACTAACCTCTTGTGCATTGTTTTTTCCAGCATTCCTCTGCTGTAATGAGCCCGACTCTCACAGACGGGACAGGCTGGCTAAAACATTGGAGTCTTTCCTGCCGCATTCAATGAGCAGCCGAGTGGTTGTGTCGGCCCAGGATGGACGGTCCTTTGGGCAAAAGGAAGCAGGGAATTATGACAAGGTAAGCAACAAAACGCTTTACAAAATATGCATGTAATTAATCTTTAGTTATGTTTGAGCAGTTGTTATCAACCCTTTCCCAGTCACATTTCATAATTCTCTAAACCCACCCTTGTACAGCCAATTATTTCTCACCAAACATTGCTATTTTAATATAAGTAATATATGTGCATTTATAGTGAGCAGCACTAGTTCATTTTTTAAAAATAATTAGAGAAATAACCAACCATTTTACACAGGGTAGCCTTTGTATACCGGATGTGTAATTTTTGACAGTGGGAGAAGACACCTAAGATTGTATGTATTTTTATATTCCACTTGGCAAATCATATTTTAAAAAAACAAACAAAAAAATTGAATCACTTTACTAATGGATAGCTCTGCAAATTTGTGTTAACATGCATTTTATTCCAAAAGGAGAAGATCAACTAAAGAGTCATCTTTCAGTGCTAATAATACAACATGAATATGTTTTTTTTTCTTCTTTAGATACTATCATTTTCATATTTAATTGGCAGACTCAGACATGTAAATTGAAATGAATGAAGTGATTATAATCATTCTAATAATTTGTAGTGCATTGTGTGGTTCTGTGCGGCACTGGTTTGTATTTTTGGGTACCTTGTTTTGCTACATTTGATACGTTTTTCAGCTTGATACAGTGTATTTTTGCAAATAATTAAATACTAATAAATATATTGTTATATAAATGTTTCCATCACATTATCAAAAATGTACTGCATTAAATTTTCCAAGTTTACCTTAATATTATGCTATGTATGGAAGGGAACAAAAAAAAAAGGAATTACTAGTAATAACTTGCTTAATGTTATACACTTGATTAATTAATGTTACCTATTAAAACCATATTTTTACTTCAACATCTGTTAGAAATTCTTTGATGGCGCAGGTCTTGCTGCGATAAATCAAATATCAGGGTGTTGCATGAGATTGCAATGGCTGGAGGGTAAGACATTTTCTTTAGGATAAAGATCAGAGTGAAAAGGGGGGGGGGGGTCAATTTTCGGAGAAAGCTGCTGCGAGGGTTCTGATTGGGCGCTTGGCTTCATATCTGTTCATGGTGTCAAAGCAGAGCGTGGTTCCGTGAAAACCAATAGCAAAGCTGGATTTCGCAGCAGAGCGCGAGCAACATCTCACTTGCACATGTCGCCGTGTGTGTGACAGGTCCTGGTTGATGCTCCGTGCTCCAATGACAGGAGCTGGCTGTTCTCATCTGCTGACCAGCAGGTGGAACAGAGGTTAAAGGAGAGAAGCACACTGCCACGGCTCCAGGTCCAACTACTACGGCAAGTCCAATTGTCAGAAGAGTCTCTTAAGATTTGTTCAGAGTTACACTTTCTGATAAACATATCACCATTTAGGTCACTGATTGATTTACAAAACCATAAACTGTAAACAATAACAAATTAGTTGGAACTACTGTCAGAAAGGGCATCATTTTATCAATTTATTTGTTATTGCTGATTTCAGGTTGACATAGTTAGTGTTACTGAGATATTTTATATATTTATCAATATGCTAAAACAGCTCACAATCCTTAAATGAAACATGAACATGTATTTCTTTCCCTCTTCTGTGCATTATAACATAAGAAAATGAGCAGCTGCTACAATAACAATACCGCTGTAGCTTGGTTAATATACAAGTCAGGTATGTAAATTAAACACTGTTGCCGTTTTTTTTGTAGTTTTTTTTTTGTTTGGCTTTAGCATCAGAATAGGTATTTCCCATGACGCCTGTCGCTAGCAAGCTGATTTAAACTCTTCTTGCGCTAGAATGCACACAAAGGGAAAAAAATATGTGTTCATGTTTCATGTTAAGGATTGTGAATGATGGGCAAAATTCCCCAAAAAGCACAGTTACCCTTTGATACCGCTGAGAAATATAGTCACTTTAATTTAAAGTTAAATGTCACTTGAAAGAGGAGAAAATATAGTAAAAAAAAATTGTTGTCAGACACATTTAGAATGAAGTGTGACGTCTGTCTGATCCGTGCAGATCTGCACTGTCAGCAGTGCGTCCAGGGGGCGTTGTGGTCTATTCTACATGCACCCTGTCCACCGCGGAAAACTTTGCCGTGGTGGAGGCAGTGCTCGGAGATTGTCCTGAAGCTGAACCCGAGGACCTTTGGGAGGAAATTGCTCTTCCCTTATCGAACTACTTCACATTTCGTCCTGCTCACCGTGTTAGCGGACTGGTAACCCACACACAATCCCTGCAGCCACAGTGTAGCCGTGCAGCCTCATATGACCACAAACTGGGAATTCTAGTACTTCCACAGCCATGCAAAACTTGGGGACCAATGTTTTTGTCTCGGCTTCGAAAGAGGAAGAGATGACATGTGAATGTAATACACATCTGAATTTAATAAATATGCTTACTCAGTTTCTTTAAAAATGTAAATTTTTCCTCATAGTTGAAAATTCTTTGCCATGCGTAGGTAAATTAGTAGTTTAGAGATGCTGCGTATGCCATTTTTGCTCAATTAAAACACTAAGACCCATCCAGACTGTCAATTAAGCTGTATCTTTGTTGTCATTCTAGACCAGGGGTGGGCAAACTACGGCCCGGGGGCCACATGCGGCCCACCAAGCGTTTGAATCCGGCCCGCCAGTTACTTTCAGAGTATTTCAACTTTTAACATGATGTCTTATTCAGTAAAAAAAAAAATTAGAGTGTAAAATTGTGTGTGTGTGTGTTAAATATATGTTCTGGCCCCCCGCACAATTTTGTTAACTCAACGTGGCCCATGAGTCAAAAAGTTTGCCCACCCCTGTTCTAGACTATTAAACCTAAATGACTGATATTGAATTTAACTTGACTACGATTGACTAGATATGTTAAACTCTTTTTAGAGTGCTTCTGATTGCAAGCTTACATTTAGAAACTCAGCATGATTGCAATGCTTCAAGTTTCTGCTGCAATTCATGTTATTGTCATCATTGGTCATCTTTTTGTCTTTTCTAAAAATGTGTTTTTGTCTGTCAAGATAAGAGCAGTAATCACATCAACAATTTAGAGCGCTGCTGTTCTGTGCTGGGGCTGCACGAGTGATTAGCGCGCAGGCCACACTGCAAGTTCGATTCCACCCTCGGCCATCTCTGTGTCGAGTATACACTCCCATTAGCTCAAATTTTACACACTTTAACAAGTCATTCTCTTAAGTTCTGTCACCCCCGGTTGGTCATTTCATGACACCTGCCGTGCCAGAGTGGTTATGCTTGAAATGTTATGAACGTATCCTTGCATTTAACTTTTTTTTTTAGCACTCAGGAGAGCACAGATTTATGCCAAGGCCCAACAATCCTAATTTGGATATGCACCAAACAGCACACCTTAATTAACATACACACTTCCTGCATATGCCAGAGTTGTACCATTAAGATTCATGCAGTATACAGTCGCCGCTTGCCACTCTTTGTGTTTTGAAATTTGCTGCTTCACTTTATCGTGTTTTTTTAAATAAAATAAAATACAGTAATTAATAAATCATGCTGTTTATCTATGCAAAACATATATATATTTAAACAACTGTTCTTTTACCTAAATGAAGCATTTCCAAACAAGAAATAAACAAAAATACAAAGGCATTCAGAAGATGCATTCAAAGATGCAAATGATCTGTAGTGTTTTACATTAGAGGGCTTGTGTAATACAAATTTGACAGCCAATCTAAATTGCTGCATTTAATAATAATATTATAATAAGTATTAAGGACAATGTTTGTTTTGAAAAAAAATATGTAAAATTTCTTGGAGCAATTTATAATGAATACAATGATTTATTTTGTAGACTGACATTTTCCTTACAAATAAGTGATAAGTGATAAGCAAGACATTACATTGCGAAGGATACCATTGCTGAAATCGGGAAACCTGCCATAACCCCAAGTCTGTTTCATCCTCCTTCACTGGGTGAACACACTTTTTTTTTTTTATTGACTGCTCTACTTTTTTTGACCGCCTTTTGAAATGTAACCACCACATATCATCACAAGCGTGCTCATACGGAAAGGCAACATAAAAAGATACGTGGAGATAATATGGGCCGATGAAGTGGGGGTACAAAATGGCCAACCATTTTGCTGACCTCTGAATGAACTCTGGTTTGTTGATGTTCCCCATGTTGCAGCGGTTCCTCGAGGGGAGAATCTCTAAGCAGCTTTCCCTCCACTTCAAAGAGGGAGAATATAGGCCTGCTTTGCATAATCAGGTGGGGAACAGATTTTTGCCAGAGAGGCAGGAATTAATTTGTGGCACCGCCAGATGCAATCATTAAAACCCCAGTCATCGACAATAATGAGAGAGGAGGAGGGGAAATTAGAGCAGGAAATGTAGTGTGAGTGAATAAGGAGAGCGCTACCATGATTGGATTGGTCTGCCAATGGAGTTAATTTGTATTGCTTTTATCCCTTCATATTGATAGTTTGTGATATTGTATGGGGTATTGTATTCCCTAATTAAAGGTTCTTACCTCTGCCAAGGAAGTGCTGCTTTATATGCATTTATCACCATTTTTAAAAAGCGCATTGTCTCTGTTTCCTGATTTCTCACACTCAAATGTTTCAGATCATCAAACAAATTTAAATATTAAACATTGATGACACAAAGCACATTTTTTAATGATTTTTTTTATTATTAAAAGGAAAAAAAACAAAAACCTACATGGCACTTTGTGAAAAAGTGGTTGCCCCTTATACATAATAACTGGTTGGGCCACCCTTAGCAGCAACAACTGCAATCAAGTTATAACTTGCAATGAGTCTCTGACAGCACTGTGGAGGAATTTTGGCCTATTCATTTATTCGGAATTGTTGTACTTCAGCCACATTGGAGGGTTTTCCAGCATAGGATTCAGGTCAGGACTTTGACTAGGCCACTCCAAAGTCTTCATTTTGTTTTTTTTCAACCATTCAGAGGTTGACTGGCAGGTGTGTCTTGGTTCTTTGTCCTGCTGCAGAACCCAAGTTGGTTTACTATTAGGGTCACTAATAGATGGCCAGAATTCCCCTACAGGATTTCATGGTAGACAGCAGAATTCATGATTCCATTTAACACAGCAAGGTCCTAAAGCAGCAAAACAGCCCCAGACCATCATACTACCACCACCATATTTTACTGTTGGTATGATGTACTTTTTCTGAAATGCAGCATCTAATGGGATGATTTTGGAGATCATCAAAATTTTTTTCTGGCAAAACCGACACGAGCCTTAATGTTCTTTTTTGTTCGGTAGTGGTTTTGGTAAAACTTGCCAATAAGGGACACAAAATTACATTAGTTAATGAACAAACCTACCTAACCCTAATCCTAAGCACTACTCATTAGGTCCTCATTAGCCCTTTATTAGTTCCTCAGTATCTACTTTAAATTTATGTGCCTTAGTCATTAGTTCCTCATTAGTTTTTCATTAGTTCCTCGGTACTGTATTTTTGGGTACCTTACTGTGGGTTTGGTTTTGGAAATCTGGTGGAGTCATGAACACTGACCTTAACTGAGGCAAGAGAGGCCTTCAGTTCTTTGGACGTAGTTGTGGGGTCTTTTGTGACCTCTTAAATGAGTCATCCCTGTGCAATTTTGGTTGGCCGGCCATTGTTGGGAAGGTTCACTACTGTTCCGTGTTTTTGCCATGGCTATATGCCTTTTACAGACTCATAGAGCTCAATTAATCTCAGTTAGGTTGTTATAACAGCGGGAGAAATCACCTTTTCAAATCAGGAAGGGGGCAAACACTTTTTCACATGACTGTATTTGTTCTGTGTTTGACTAGTGACAAATCTAGGGTGTCCCCCACGTCTCATGACCAGTATAAACAATTGATGAATGGATGAATTATGATGAAACTTGTTCTAATCTAACCTGAATGACTGTGAATTTGGCATTGAGGTGCTAATTGGGAAGCTCAGCAACAGATTAGTAGTCCTAAAAAGTCTAAAATAAATGAATGAACTTTGTTTTGGTTTTGGATTTTTCCGTGAAGAACATGGTGTGAGGAAGTTTCAAGTTTCTTTTATTTATCCGTCAATCCAACATTTTTCTAGCCAGTGAAAAATGCTTGAGGTGCTGGACAGTTAACAAGTGGCCCCATAGATTTACAACATTTCAGGGCACCCATCATTCTTTTCAAATGTCATAATTTGTCAATATTCCATCAGTGGATGTGAGAGACAGGGATTGCTGCACCTGATTGATTGTTACATGACGAACCTCAGAGGGTAGAAACAGGGGGAGGATCAATACAGATACAGCTCCAGTCACACCACATTTGACTTTGGGCCAGTACTATTCATTAGGCTGCGTTCATTGCAAAAGACATTACACATGTTAGCGTTATTTGCAGTTTCTTTGTCAAAGACCACTAGGGAACCATGATACTGGCACCTCTAGTCCAACAGAGCTATAATAAACAATCAGCTGTTCCACGACTACCAAAGTAGTCCGAACCATCTCTCATTTGGTGTTGACAAATATGCATAATAGCATTTCTGATTAATCCTGCATTGGGTAGACTGTTTTCCTCAATGTGGAAGAAAACATTCCTCTTGAGTTTCATTATTGAGACATCAGTACCATCAATGTCAGCAGTGACAGGCAACGCCAGAGGAAAATTAATGGATGGAGGGAGAAAGTTACTGATGCAACTTCAAGTTCAAGGAAATGAAAAGACACCCCCCCACCCGTCCCAGTTGATATCTGTCAGATAAAAAAAAACACACCGCATACACAGGATGCACTTTTTTGAAATATATTTTAAAAACACACATTTATTACGCTCTGTTTCAATATAGGCACACAAAATATTAAAATAATATTAGAACTGTGGGGCCCAATTTGACAAAAATATCTCATGATACTAAACAACACCTCACAAACATAAATCATACCTGTCAAGCCACCCATTTGAATTGTTTCCCATAGTTTAACTTTCATAATTTAAAAAAAAAAACCTTCCAGTCCACATTTTACAGCCACTAAAGTGAGGCCTTCAAAATAAAAGCACAGAAATAAAATACCGGCAGAAACTAAACCACTCATCTGATTGACCTGCTGTAGCCGACAGTGAACCACACACCATAATAGCCAGTTGGGTCTTTACATAACTAAATGAATGACATCTCAGGCACTAAAATATTCTAATAAGACTCAGAATAGTGATAGCCCCCTGAACCTGAATGGGATCCCATAAGTGCTTAGAAGTCATTGATAAATTGGAGTGGTTTTGAGTGTGAGTCTGTATTGCAAATTAGCATAATTCTTGCCTACGTTTACTCATCTTATGCTGTACTTTGCATTTCATTTCTAGTGAGAGATGATGGTCTGTTGCTTAATACAAAAAAAACAAAAAAACATCAGTAGAGCTTATTTTTATTTTTTCCAATCAATTTTGTTTCCTCAGTGATGGATGAAAGTCTGCGCCGGGGTAATCTGTCCTGCCTTCAGTCTGCAGAGTGTGCGCTTTGTCTTCTCATGCAGCTTTTATGGATGCTACCACTTTCTCGCAGTTCCAAAGGACGTACAGTTCAGGGTATTATTACACAAGTCTCTCAGCACACTTTATCACATAGCACTCTGCAGTTAGCCTTGAACAAACGCTCAGATGTTTTCTCATTCTCAGGTGAGTCGTTTGATTTGATACGGTTCTAAGTTGAACAGACAAAACCTTTGAAATGAACAATGAACTTCAACCTCAAGAGCTCTGAAAACATGACTTTACGATGACACGTTATGATGTTAAAACTTTCACATACAGTCTTGAAAGCGTAAATAAACAATCTAGTTTAGACCAAACCAATGAAATATACAGTAGATCCCCACACATTTGCGATTCAGGAATCATGACCCCGGAAATTTGGAGAGTTGTGGTTCACATTCACTTTAATTGGTCATTTTTAAATACTTGATAATACAAGACAATATGCAGCATACATGTACTATTCTTAGAGGATCACACCTGTTTTACATGTTTATGTCCTGACACTTCACTAATAATAGTGGTCAGCTCTCCTTGAATGCATAGCTGTGTCCCGTGTGCTGATTCTGTCAGTGCTTTGCGGTTCATGGCTGCTCAGCCACTGACTCTTTTGGATCATTGTTTTAAATTTTTTTAATTATTTTTTTTATTGTTTTATTGTTGTATTTTATTTTATGTTTTTTATTTTTTGAATTTTTAATTTTTTTTTATTTTTTTAAATTGTTTTACTTATTTTATTTTTGTATTTGTTTAATTTTTAAATTTTTACATTTTTACATTTTTACATGTTTTATTTTTTTTATTTATTTTTATTTATTTTTATTTATTTATTTATTTATTTTTTCATTAGTCCCATTTATTACATTTTTAATTAAAGAAAAAACATGCAGACTTTGCTTTTATAGGAAAATCCAGGTTCTGATACTATGTTGCAATAGTCTGATCACGTCCTAGTGAGCTTGGGTATGAATCCTCCATCTTGGCAGTCAAATTCCTTCATTCATTCAGCAGAGCATCAAAATATCTTGAATGCATTTGACTTTTTCTAGCTCTTGCTGCTGGTATAAAAATAACAACAACAAAAAAACACTGGTCTTTTTCTGTATGGAAGAACGGCAGTGACAATCACCTTCTAGCTCACGCATACCTAACCTGACATGCTCTGCTGTGACACCACCTTCTCACTCCAGGTGAGCAGCTCCTTGGTCTCTCTCTCCCCTCAGACCCTGGTCCCCCCTGATAGGAGGAGCTACCAGGCCAGCCACAGGTGTTTTGCATTGCCACGTCTCCCATTTAGGCACACCTATGGCAGCAGGAGTTTGTTGTTCTATTGTTCCTTGTGGACCAACGTCACATGCATGTTCACCCTTTCTGCTGCCGCTGTGTTATTCTTCCTCCGCTCGACTCCTTCCTGCCAGTTAGGTAGCTGCTCCCTGCTCATAGCCCCCTTTAGCCTTACCTGAGCTTGTGTAACCTTGCTAGCATTGTTTTGTGGTGCCTTTTGTGTTTTTCTTGCCACACCATAGTTTGTTGTTGTTGCCACTATTGCTCGTTTGGTAAAGATGAAGAGCAAAAAAGCTGTGTGCATCCTTTGGGGTCCAACCTATCCCGTGGTGTGACACTAACCCTTTCAGGGTGCAGCTGTACCATCTCTCATATAACTATATATTATTGTCTGATTATCAAAATTAATGATTACCAGGGTGGCACGGCGGTCTAGTGGTTAGCGCGCAGACCTCACAGCTAGGAGACCAGGGTTCAATTCCACCCTCAGCCATCTCTGTGTGGAGTTTGCATGTTCTCCCCGTGCATGCGTGGGTTTTCTCCGGGTACTCCGGTTTCCTCCCACATTCCAAAAACATGCTAGGTTTATTGGCGACTCCAAATTGTCCATAGGTATGAATGTGAGTGTGAATGGTTGTTTGTCTATATGTGCCCTGTGATTGGCTGGCGACCAGTCCAGGGTGTACCCCGCCTCTCGCCTGAAGACAGCTGGGATAGGCTCCAGCACCCCTGCAACCCTCGTGAAAAAAAGCGGCAGAAAATGAATGAATGAATAAAATCACCCTTACATTAAAGAGACTACATGGGCTGTAAAATGTCATGGTAATGGTAATGGCAAGATTATCGCAGGAACAGAAACTGACAAACAGAAACTGGCAGGCGCCATGATCCAACTCAGGCAAGCATGCCTCACAAATTTAGCCCTTTTTACTTAATATGTTAGAAATTATTGGACTTGTAAAAAAATACATTTAAAATACAGTTCAAGGACAAATATTACTATTTGTTTTATGTTCTTGTTAGTTTTTATTTCATTTTATTTATTTTATTAAGTTTGGTGACTCTCCAAGGCCCTGCCTCTCGTCCAAAAACAGCTGTCTTAAGCTCCAGCATAACTGTGACTCTTGTGAGGACCAGAAGAGAACATCAGCATCAAGTTTGGGGTGGGAGCGAGCCTTATGTCAAAAGTAGTCATTTTTATGGGTTACCAATCACACACTAATTGTTTTCCATTTGCTTGTGGTCCCGTAACGTAAAGCCATGCAAAGCAGGGATCTGCAGTAAGTAAGTCTGCATATTGAATTAAGATTTTGCTTAAAAAATATCATACTGATAATTAAATGTCATTACGTTTTCATTGTCAGCATGAAAGTGTGCAGTGTCACCATCTCAAACGTAATAATAGCTCATAGAACTAAAGACACGCTCTAATGATATCAAATATATCATTGAAATGGAAAATAGTAATAATAATGCAGGTTTAGTTCATCTCCCTTTTATATCATTTAAATAATGCACCCCTCTCTTTGCGGCGGGCCATGATGTGGATCTGATCCGATAAGGTCCACATAAGGATTTCTGTTTTGCACCCTCGGTTCCTTCAGCATACACAGGCCCTCAAATGAAGTCTTCACCCAGAAATGATGTTCGCAGAATGAGCTCCCTCATCTCACTTTGAAAAAAACTGATTTACGTCATACTTGCAGACTTCAAACATTTTTGGAGTGAGCCTTCCTGGTGTGAGGGGAAAGTATGAGCGTTAACTTCTTCATCCAAAAGTCACTGGTATATAACATCCAGTTGTCAGGGGGTATAATTCACATGGTTAGGAGTCATTAACAATGTTTTTGATTTGACTTTATACCAAGGGTCTCAAACACACGGCCCGCGGGCCAAATGTGGCCCGCAGGACACTAGTTTGAGGCCCCCGCCTTGATATGAAAGTTTAATGTTAGTGCGGCCCGCGCAAGTTTGATATGGATGCTGTATGGTATCATGTACCCGGAAAAAATTATTACGTTTGATTAATGTTCATGTTAAAGGTTAAATAACTGTTAATAGTTATCCTCCCTATCCGTGTGGAAGTGGTAAGTTTTTGGCTATTTAAGTTTAAAGGAAATAACTTGAAGGCTACCGTTTAGGTCACTAGCTCTCTGGTTTGCGAGTTAGCATGTGTCTCAAGACCCTGCAGTTGCGCAATATGTTGTAAATAAAAAGAGTATAAATGTGACTATAGTCGTGTTTTGTCATGTCTACAGGGCTCTAATAATGCTTTGTTCATTTTAATCTGAAAAAAATAATTTGTCTACCCACCAACTATATGTGGTTTCTTAAGTTTTTATTATTTGCCGTTTTATTATTATTATTATTAGATTTATTTATTACTGATTGATTGATTTTCTTTATTCTTGATTTGTTTATTTATTATTTATTTTTTTGTTTATTTATTTTATTTTGTGCAGAAAAATGAAAATTAAGATATTTGAGAACAGTGGAATGTTTTATCAGAGCTTTTATTGTAGAAAATTGGAACCAAAGCACTGAAAAATTTGTATATTTTTCTGTTTTTAATAAATGCGTTTTTTTTTTTTTTTTTGAAAACCTGATGCGGCCCAGCCTTGCCCAGACCCTAGCTCCAGTGGCCCCCAGGTAAATTGAGTTTGAGACCCCTGCCTTATACTATATGACCTGTTATTTATAATATACATGTATAACCGCCACAATATTAGGTAATGTAAAAGGTAATGCGCTTACTGATTTTTTTGTTTTAAGTATAGAAAATAGGCGGGAGGTGCATTTTGTGCTTGGGCATTCAGTGGGGACTTAAGCGAGCCACCTCTTAATAACCACCGCTATCACATCACACGCTAACCATCAATAATACAACAATACACAAATTTTATGCTCCAAAATGCTTCATTTAGGCCGGAAATATGTACAAATGACCTAAACTTTGCTTAAGTATGCATATTTGGCTGATGATGGAAAAACGGCACTGATTTATTCATTAATATATTATATTATAAAACCGTGATGAGTGAAACCGCAAAATTTCAAGCGTAAAACGTAGTCGTAAAAGTTAAATTGTAAGTCTGCTAAAAGGAACCTTCGCTTAACCTTTGACCTTACTCTCTTCCTTATAAAGCCTTTGATTGACGTCATGCTTCCTTATGTTTGAATCTGCCAAATTGTGATCTTCCTGGTCATATTTAAATATAATTACGGAATATCTCAGTTAGCCTTCTTATGCACTACAGTGCCTTTACATTACATTACATTAGAATTACACTGAAGGTCTGTGCCTCATTAATCATGTAAATGGCTCTATCCCGATGCACAGTGGACCAGTACAGCAAACATAACAAAGTTTCTTAGTTCTTGTTTTGTTTTTTTTTTCATTCGTATACGTTACAGAAAGTTTTGTCCGACTCAGTTGTCAGTGCGCTGGCCATATGCATTCAGTGGCTGGCTTTTGCAATGTTTTTCACAAGACGTACACAAGGTGACACGAGGCCAATGAAGCGCATAATCTGGAGTCAGCAAAGGCAAGTGGCAGAAGGAACATGTCTTCTATTTATCCTCCCTCCCTGTCAGTGTTTTCTTTACCTTCCTCCGGGTCCTTCTGTGCTTCTCCCTCTGTCTCCTTGTCACCGGATAACTTTTTCTTTTCCTACTTCTGTCTGTGTCTTCTTCTATCCCAACCCCCCCACCCCCCCCTCGTCTGGCTCATACAAACGCTCTGATCTTCCAGGTCCTTGCATGGAGGCAGACAGTGATGCTGCATGGCTTTTCTCTGCTTATTAATGTCTTAAGTCTTGCCCTGCCTTGTGGTGCAGCATACACTAAGACATCACTTCCCCCATCCTCCACTGCTTAATGACACCCCCCCGATGTGTCTTTATTATGTGTGTGGGTGCGTCGGAAGAGCCAGGTAAATTTAAATGAGGTGAGGAGAAAAGGTCTGAAATTCATACACGCTAAAATAAATATGGTGACAGCAAAACTCTTGATTGTCCTTATCAACAACAAACACACCCAGCCACGTCTAGTTTCCACGGGGGATATACAGCACACTTTTTTTTAGCTGCACACTACAAGTGGTGCACACAAAATAATATGTTTTGTGTTAGAGAGTTTGAGGTATTGGAATTAGGCGAGGGGGTTTATCAAGATTACATTTATTAGAAGAGATGTATAACACTTTTGTCAATAAGTTTTTTTTTATGTTTTTTTTTTTCATTTGCAGTGATGAAGAATCAAGCAACGTATTCTTAGGTACAAGACACACCTGAATAAATGTCACATATCTCTTTAATTTATTCTACAGTCGAAAAGCAGCGGAGTGAAACAAAGTAATAAAGTATTTTTCCTTGTTACAATCATATGATTTAAAAAGAGGTGCTTTATTTGGCCCTTGAGGGAGTCATTTACCTTATTTGAACAACATGCACGATAAAATAACAGTGGTGAGCAATCAGGGCCAATTTCTTAACTTAACTTAAATTGTAATATTTGTTCCATATATTTGGATTACTGTATTTTCCACAACATAATTATGGTGTAATTATAAGGCACAATGTCATTTACTAGGGCAACACCCTCAATTTTGATAGTTCCGGGGTGAATTCATGAAAAAAAAAAGTCAACGGAAGTAAAGTCAAACTTTAATCCACTATTTAACAATACACTCACCATAATTTTTCATTAATCTTCTCCCACAAATCCATAAAAGTCATTTACTTTATTCACTTCAACA
Source organism: Doryrhamphus excisus (assembly GCF_030265055.1). Taxonomy (NCBI): domain Eukaryota; kingdom Metazoa; phylum Chordata; class Actinopteri; order Syngnathiformes; family Syngnathidae; genus Doryrhamphus; species Doryrhamphus excisus. Next base: position 7,158,191 of record NC_080477.1, read on the forward strand.
TCAAAAATGCCAGGTTCCCTCTTATCATTGTCAGAGTCAGTCTCATTGTCAGGTGGCTGTTCAGCAATGATGCCAGCTTTCGCTAAAGCTCGGACAACAGTTAAAGCAGATACCTTAGCCCCAGCATCCACAATCCATTCACATATGGTGGCCGTCTTTCAACCATCACTGTCACGCCGTCTGCAACGTCACTTTGCACAGCCTGTTTATACCAGTGGCCAGCGGTTTGAATTATTTTGTTAATCCTCTTGGAATGATGGCTTCACTTGGTTTTTCACAGTATTGGAGAGATGGGTGCAATGTTGGTTTGCAGCCCCGGAGGCGTGGTGGACGTTAAGCGTACGCACTGTACATATTAAGCGGAACGCTTAACAAAGTAGCAAAACAACATTTTTACACATTTTGGAATTCAGTGCTCACATAAGGCGCATCATGTTTTTTTTTTTTTTTTAAGTAAAAGCTTTTAAGTGAGCCTTATAATGCGGAAATTACAGTAGTTTATTCCCAACAATCTATTATCTTCATTTAATAGTTTGTTTCTTGGCTGCACTGCTTCTATCATGATCGGGCTTCACCCCCTCGTGATAGCCTTCTATCTCGTTCGTGCCCTTATTTTGTATTCACTTCCTCTGTTGCTCTGTTCTGTTTTCCGTTCCTTTCAATTATCTCCCGCACCTGTTTCCTATTTTGTGTTGCCTATTTAGTTCAGGTATGCACTCCTTCCTTTGTCGGTTCATTGTCTTGTGTTGAGTGGACTTGCTAGCGTGTCATTCTGCTGCATAGCCAAAATAAATATATTTTTACCTGCATCTGGGTCCTCATCTTTAAATCAACTTTAAATTATTGTTATTTATTCTAAATTATTTAAATTATTTGTACAAATGACTGTTTACGCTGTACACTGTTCATATTTGATGTCATCTATTTATTCTCCACATTATTTATTATTACACGGGAGCCAGGCAACTGCATTTCGTTGGCAATTTTACTGCTGTGTTATTGTGCAATGACAATCAAGAAAGTCTACGTCTATGTCTGCATCCTGGGGTCGAACCGAAAAACTCACAAGCCGCACCGTGACAGCTTCCAGTCATGAATGTGCATGTTAGATTTATTTGTCCAATCAGATTTCTATTTGTCACAATATCAACGTAATCTGCCCAGAGCCTTCAGAATCAAGAGTGCGGGCCCCATCACATATATACTATAAACACACTATTAGCAATGTTTTGTTTTTTTTGTTTGTTTTTTTTTAATTAGACAGTGTGGTTCGTCCTCAGGAGTGTAAATAAATTAAGGAATTAAAACTACCCATTTTTGGAAAGCCAAAGAAATACAGCAGGAACAGGCCCAGATTCTGGAAGATCTAGAAAGCTTTCTGTGCAGGTTATGGTAATGGTAATGGTTTTATTTCATTTGAACATGCATCAGATTACAATTGAATGCATCACATAATCAGTTCACAGTTCCACATGTCCAAAAGGAGTAGGAAGAAGCAAAGCTTATTAAATCCTACCCCTCCATCTGGTACTTTTACAATCAGTAACTGTTACATTTGTTCACTTCCTGCTTTCCATAATACAGTTTAAGGTTGTTTTTTTTTTGATAATGCACCTCGTATGGGTACCATAGTAAGTGTCAATATAGTGATATATATATAGCACATCATGACTGGTTCAAGACTCTTATTGTGTTATTGTGTGTAGATGCTCTATAGGAGTCCACAACTCATTACAAGGGCCAAAAAATGAGAATAATAGATCCCCTTTAAGACTGTCATGACTAACAATCATGTGAATGTGAATATAATTGCGTTAATGATTATTTCTAGGTGGCGGCACGGCGGGCGTGTGGTTAGCGTGCAGACCTCACAGCTAGGAGACCAGGGTTCAATTCCACCCTCGGCCATCTCTGTGTGGAGTTTGCATGCTCTCCCCGTGCATGCGTGGGTGTTCTCCCGGTACTCCGGTTTCCTCCCACATTCCAAAAACATGCTAGGTTAATTGGCGACTCCAAATTGTCCATAGGTATGAATGTGAGTGTGAATGGTTGTTTGTCTATATGTGCGCTGTGATTGGCTGGCGACTAGTCTAGGGTGTACCCCGCCTCTCGAAGCCTATCCCGAAGATAGCTGGGATAGGCTCCAGCACCCCTGCGACCCTAGTGAGGATAAGCGGTAGAAAATGAATGAATGAATGAACGTATCAATGAATAACACAATTAACAAATTACAATTTAAACATTTATAATATACATACTGTATAATTGGGAGTCCAGGGTTATGATAGCACAGGCATCCTGCAGCATTATTAAAGCATTATTAAAACTACAATTGGACTTTCTTAAAAAGTACATCTCCACTTGTGCTTGTACTCACTGTCAGCACACTGTGACATCACAAAGAGCCGGTGTTCTGTTGCTCTTGAAATATTGAAGATGGGTTAAGTACTGATTTAATACAAATTGTATTGGTATTTACTGATGTTATTCTAAAATGTATTGAATTTGGTAACCAAAAGGAAAAAAGGGAGAAAGCGGCTATCTGGTTATGTGTTAAGTGGAACTGCAGGCAATTCCAGCTATTCTGCATACGTGTCAAAAGCGATTATAAGAAAGTACTGGCTTTATGGGTTAAAATGTATGCGTCAAAAGTTACTCAAATAATAAATACTTAGGAAGTCTTTACTTTTATGTCATGTAATGTAAGTTCTTAAATTGCACCTCAGGTTCCAACACGTGCATCCATCATGAACACCATTTTTTATTCATCCATTTCCAAACAGCACATACTCCCCTTTTTGCCCTAATCCCTTCAAGTCCTCACCCTCCTCATCCAATCCTCTCTTTCCCTAAGTGCTGGCTCCCGGCCGCGAGCCTCAGGGATCCACGCAACTTGATTGTGTTTTGATGTTCTTGTGAAACTCACAAGTGCACTCAGCACTCAAGACCCATAACATACATTTTCAGGCCATGCACCCAGAGGAGAAAGACTAAGGAGGAAGGGAGGATGACTCCAGTCTGAAGAGTTGCATAAATACACTAAAGTCCCTGTGTACATGTGAGGGGCACAATAACATCATGTATAATCATTCGTGTTCCTGCATGATCCCCTGTCACCCATCTGTAAATACAGCTGGGTTAGGTGCAGACTCTGGAAGATCTGCAAAGCTTTCTATGCAGGTTATTGTGTGTAGCAGCTCTATAGGAGTCCACAACTCAATACAAAGGGACAAAAATTAGCATAATTGGTCCACTTTAAAGTGTACGTAATATATCTGGTGAGTATACTGTATGTTATTGGACACATATACATTGGAAAAGCAAACCAAAGGCGAAACAGCAAAAAGGCCCATGTAATATAAAACAGTTTTTATGTTTTAATTTGCGTGAAGAAACTATATCAGCCATCTAAGCCAGAAAAAAAGCAGCACCTTGGGGGAGCTCTGTAATCAAAAGAATGGGTGTGAAAACATAAACAGACATTTCTTTAGAGTTGCTGCTGATTTGCCACATTCATCAAGCGTGGCTCGCTTATATGAATAATGCATATGAATTAATGGATCTACACAAGTACTCCAGTTATCATCATGAATAATAAATGTATAATCAAAAGGTGCTTGGAGATTTTAGTGACACACTTAGGCGGTGTATAATTATTCTCACAGTCACAATCTGTGTCAGCTTCTCAAAACGTTTCACCTGTTGCACGGACAACCAATGATGTGTGTATTGTCGGGAAAATAAGGAGGTTGATCTACTGACAGGACAGTAATGTATATCAGGCAAGGGACTAACATAAGATTCACAATGGAGCACATGCAGTGATGTGCTTTCAAACAAAAAACAACAAAAAACTATTAATAATAACATAAAACTAATATTAATATTTGTATATTGAGCTGTGATATGTACGTATGTATTTTCTGGATGATTTCAATCGTGTCTAACATTAACCCATAACAGGAGTAGGATTTAATAAGCTTTGCTTCTTCCTACTCCTTTTGGACATGTGGAACTGTGAACTGATTATGTTCATTCATTCATTCATTTTCTACCGCTTTTTCCACACGAGGGTCGCGGGGGGTGCTGGAGCCTATCTCAGCTGTCTTCGGGCGAGAGGCGGGGTACACCCTGGACTGGTCGCCAGCCAATCACAGGGCACATATAGACAAACAACCATTCACACTCACATTCATACCTATGGACAATTTGGAGTCGCTAATTAACCTAGCATGTTTTTGGAATGTGGGAGGAAACCGGAGTACCCGGAGAAAACCCACACGTGCACGGGGAGAACATGCAAACTCCACACAGAGATGGCCGAGGGTGGAATTGAACCCTGGTCTCCTAGCTGTGAGGTCTGCGCGCTAACCACTCGACCGCCGTGCCGCCCAACTGATTATGTGATGCATTCAATTGTAATCTGATGCATGTTCAAATGAAATAAAACCATTACCATTACCAAAACATTTGCAGATGATATCACTGCTTTTTGCTCAATCAGAAATTACTCCACACTCTTTATTGCTCTCTGGTTCTACCATATCTTACTTATTGTGTGGAAATATGGGCTAATAACTATAAAAGCAATCTTCACTCGCTAAATGTACTGCAAAAAAGGTCAGTAAGGATAATTCATAATGCCGCCTACAGAGAACATACTAACTCCTTATTTCTAAAATCACAAATACTTCAACTTGCTGATATAGTTCATCTTCAAACAGCTAAAATAACACATAAGGCTAAAAACAACCAATTAGCTAAAAATGTCATCCAATACTTCTCTACAAGAGAGGAGAAATATGATCTCAGGGAAGAACTACATTTGAAACACTTCTATGCTAGGACTACGTTAAAAAGCCATAGCATTTCAGTATGTGGAATCAAACTATGGAATGGATTGAGTAAGGACCTCAAACAATGCACAACGATGAGCCAATTCAAGAAACAATACAAGCAGTTGATGTTTGCTAAATACAAGGATGAAGAGTCTTGAACCAGTCATGATGTGCTATATATATCACTATATTGACACTTACTATGGTACACATTATGTCATTGGATGCTCATATCACCTTGTACTTCGGTACGAGGTGCATTATTAAAAAAAATATTTAAAAAACCTTAAACTGTATTATAGAAAGCAGGAAGTGAACAAATGTAACAGTTACTGATTGTAAAAATACCAGATGGAGGGGTAGGATTTAATAAGCTTTGCTTCTTCCTACTCCTTTTGGACATGTGGAACTGTGAACTGATTATGTGATGCACTCAAATGTAATCTGATGCATGTTCAAATGAAATAAAACCATTACCATTACCATTACCATTACATTACCAGCACCAGCCATGAACCTCACTGCACATGTATTATTGTCATTGTTTTAACAAAGTGGTGAAATATGAAAAGAAGAAAAATGTTATCATGATAGTTACTCATCCACTTGCAACCAGACTAATATGAATAAATATCAGGGAGAAAAATCAACCTTTCAGCAGTTGGAAATTTGAGGGATTGCACAAGAGCACCTTGGCAGTGCTTAGGAATAAAACCGGCATCTGTTCTGGCGAGTTGTCCAGCATTGTCACTTTGAAACATGCAGTACAAACAGTTGACTGGCCAACAGGGATGGATGGTGTCCTGCATTTGATGGTCACTACCAATAATACTGTACTTTGCTTGCATAAAGATGTTCAATATTGTGTGAAATTACTTGCAAAAATAAACAGCTTGACTCTAGCCGGACAGGTAGGAGCTTGCTGAGAGTTGCTGTGTCGGCTCTCTTTGTGGTCAACAAGAGGGCAGGATCCTGCTGCCACCTTTTAAAGTGCTCCCCCGGAGGACGGATACACAGCTCTCACTGACTCTTCTTTATCAAACTGAGGCTACAGCTTAATCTTCATCACAACACATTGCTTCGGGAGGGAGGGAAAAAAAAAGAAAGACAGCTGGCAGGGGAGCTTACAGAATGGACAAGCCTGCATTCAGGCATGGAATAAATAGACTTATTGTGGAAGGTAACAATAGCATCCTGGAGGTTACAGAGATCACCACAAATACATCATTTTATACAAGAATTCTGCCACTGACCTACATTATATAGGGTTTTGAACCATTTGTAAATTACAGGTTGGGCTTGATATGGGTTCATTCATTCATTCATTTTCTACCACAAGGGTCGCGGGGGTGCTGGAGCCTATCCCAGCTGTCTTCGGGCGAAAAGCGGGGTACACCCTGGACTGGTGGCCAGCCAATCACAGGGCACATATAGACAAACAACCATTCACACTCACATTCATACCTATGGACAATTTGGAGTGGCCAATTAACCTAGCATGTTTTTGGAATGTGGGAGGAAAACGGAGTACCCGGAGAAAACCCACGCATGCACGGGGGGAACATGCAAACTCCACACAGAGATGACCGAGGGTGCGGAAAGACAAAATAAGAAGCCAAAAAGTTACCACTTCCACACAAAATAGGAGGAGAACTCATTCATTCATCCATTTTCTACCACTTATCCTCACGAGGGTCGCGGGGGGTGCTGGAGCCTATCTCAGCTGTCTTCAGGCGAGAGGCAGGGTACACCCTGGACTGGTCGCCAGCCAATCACAGGGCACATATAGACAAACAACCATTCACACTCACATTCATACCTATGGACAATTTGGAGTGGCCAATTAACCTAGCATGTTTTTGGAATGTGGGAGGAAACCGGAGTACCCGGAGAAAACCCACGCATGCACGGGGAGAACATGCAAACTCCACACAGAGATGGCCGAGGGTGGAATAGAACCCTGGTCTCCTAGGGTCTGTGAGGTCTGCGCGCTAACCACTTGACCGCCATGCCGCCTATTGATATGGGTTCTGAATCTTAATTCTTTTGAATATCAATACATTTTCGACAGTTCGTGGTCTAAGTGGAGAATAAACCGTAGTCTAAGATCAGTGACCTTTGGCAAAAATTCCCTTAAACATACTGCCAAATGTCGTGAAAAGTAAAACTTCATATTTTCTTTCATTTTCACTTCCTGTAGGTGCCAAAACCAACACTTTTTGGTGTAACAGTGTACACCATTTTGGTGTAGTCTTTGGACTGTATTCTTTGTCCATTGATAACAACAACATGGACCAATTTTAATGTCTAATACATCTTATTTTCTGTTATTATGTCTACTCTAGGGCTGCATGGCGGTTGAGTGGTTAGCGCGCAGACCTCACAGCTAGGAGACCAGGGTTCAATTCCACCCTCGGCCATCTCTGTGTGGAGTTTGTATGTTCTCCCCGTGCATGCGTGGGTTTTCTCCGGGTACTCCGGTTTCCTCCCACATTCCAAAAACATGCTAGGTTAATTGGTGACTCCAAATTGTCACAATAGGTATGAATGTGAGTGTGAATGGTTGTTTGTCTATATGTGCCCTGTGATTGGCTGGCCACCAGTCCAGGATACCAGGAGTGACATAGCCAAATGACTTTTTCAAGTCCACAAAGTCCACATGTAGACCCACTGGGCAAACTCTCATGTGCCCGGCAGTTCCCTTGCTGGTCTAGTGTTTTGTGACCATAGAGACTTTTCTCGACACAATGTCATCATCCAAAAACTCAGGACCATGTTAGTGGGATTGAGAGTGGTCTCAAAGTATTCCTTCCACCGTCCGACAATATCCTCAGTCAAGGTCAGCAGGCCTTCGTCCCCACAGTAAACAGTTTGTACCAAGCACTGCTTCCTCTTTCTGAGACATGTCAGTTTTCGTGAGCAGCCAATCCTGCGCAGCGCCGCGCACCCATGCCTCCGTCCCTCCCAAGTGGCAAAGAGGGAGGAGAGGGTTTAACAAAGCCGAGTATAATCTTAACCAATCCAATGAATGCCTCTCATTGCCTTGCCTAAATACGCAGGGCCCACTGGACTGCACATCAGAGGCACACCACAATGTGCGTCATGCACTATGTACAATAATTATTAGTTTTCACTTCTAAAATGGTGATATGGCCAGAATATGCATTAAATTCTTGTCTTGAATATTTTTATTACTGTATTTGATATGTCTTTCATGTGTTCTGTTTATAGTGTGAGTAACTTAGGGGTTCATTTAGGTATCCTTTACAATAGGTATAAGTTCCGACTTACACACTTTTCAAGACACTCAAAGCCGCTGCACAAAGAGCCACATGAAAATAAAAGTCTAGGAATGGAACTCGCTCATAATCTGAAGACCACCTGTATTGTGCCACACCACAATGGTTGGCAATCATCGATTTATGCTACCGAGATGATATATACTGTACAAATCACAACCTTTTCTCTTTTTTTGCACCAAAATCATTGCTCATAATGCCTGTGGAAGACTAGTGTGTGTTCAACTTTTGAAGGGCATTCAGCCTTTCACATCCTATAATCACAGGGAGAATTTACCAACCTACTGGGCCTGTTGGACACAGCGTCAGTCAGATGCGTAAACCACAAATCTTGCCTTCGCCTCCTGCAACCAAGATCAATGTTCAAACAACAGGTGTTCAGATCTGGTCGCACATCGACTGAAAGCCTCTCTGGGCTTCAGAACAAAGGCAATCAGCTCAGTGGGACATAAAGAGGGAGGATCACACAACATATGACGTCCTCCAAAAGGTCTCATGTGTCACCTTGCCACTTTACTGTAGATGAAGGTTGAATACCGAAAATGTCCTCTGCCCATTCGAAGAATGATTTACAAACAATAATAGCATGGATAAGAATAAATTCCTTTGACTATACAACATTTTCACTGGTTTAGTTGATTTCCTATTCAGGAACACAATCCGCCACGTTGATTGACACATGAATGAGATCGCAAAACAAAACAAAAAAACATTTACAAAAATGTTAATTGTGACCTTTTTGTTTGGAACAAAAGTGAAATACCATCCTGGGGGGAGGTATATTAATCAACATTTACAGGCTTTCAAAAGGGCAGCAAGATCCTTATATGGATATGAAACTCAACATATGACTTACTTTTATTTATATATTTTTTATGTCTCTCAATCATAACATATGCAACAAGATGAAGTGCAAATGGCGAATCATAACTCAGATGTTGTTCCATAATGAAACAAAGACAGATTTTACCTACACAAACAATGCTGCTTGTTTAAATTCTACTTTTTCTCACTTTCTTCTTTTTCCCCTGTGAGGGGGAACCCTCACAGCAACCCTCACAGTCAATTGCATGAATGTCAATTGAAAGGCAATCGCATGAATGGTTTTGGTTTACTTTTTAAATTGGATGCCAAGCATGGGTACCAAAAATCGTACTTCTATAGCCACTGACT